>NW_028089315.1:3126158-3726158 GCF_014824575.4 Sturnira hondurensis
GAAAAAGGAAATAGAAACTATCACCAAAGGACAAGAGGAAATGAAGAATACAATTTCGGAACTGAAGAACACAGTAGAAGGAATGAAAAGCAGGATCGATGAGGCAGAAGATCGGATCAGTGAGTTGGAGGACACAGTAGAAAGAATCTCCCAGAAAGAGCAAGAAAGGGAAAAGAGGCTCAAAAAGAATGAAGATGGGCTAAGAGAAATGCAAGATAATATGAAACGTAATAATATCCGAATAATAGGAATACCAGAAGGAGAAGAAGAAGAACAAGGGATAGAAAACCTATTTGAAAGAGTAATGATGGAAAATTTTCCTAATTTGATGAGAGAAAAAGTTACACGAATCCAGGAATCACAGAGAGTCCCATTCAAGAGGAACCCAAAGAGGCCCACTTCAAGACACATCATCAATATTGGTTATTTTCAAAGTATTGCTAACTCAATAACTCCAGAGTGCTTATCGTGCGAATTATGTCTTCTTCAATCCTGGGTAGATGGAAAATATTGTCCCTCTCTCCATTAATGTAAAGATATTGGTGTAATCCAATGTTCTTAACACCTGGCTTCTCGGTGGGTTGGTTCTTCCAAGGTTATTTCTGGTTTTGGTTTCATGTTAGGAAATATTAGTAGGTCAAATCAAAAAGAGTATTAAAGCAGTCTACTTCCACAAGGGTGCCTAGCACAGAAAAGGAGGACAATAATGTCTGTTGAGTGACTGAGTGACTGTGATTCATAGACCAAATTTTAAAGTTAAATTCACCTTCCCATCGGCTCCCCAACCTCAGTACATTAACACATACCTCATTTTTTATATAAATGTCTGGGGGGATATCTGATTTGCAAAATATTGTAGGTGGGAGAATATAGCGAAACAAGTACTGTTTTTGAAAGGAAAACAATTTTGAAAGTCTGCATTGTATCACTTGCTTTTTGAACAATAAAACAAAATTAACTTGGATAAAGGGGCAAATGCTTAAGACAGCAAATAACAAACACCCACCAAATGACCATAAAAAGACAATTGTGCCATTAGGTAATGGGCTGTGGAAGACTTCAGCAGAGTGGAGAGGGCTTCTCTCCCAAATCGGCCTTTTGCTTGAGGCTCTCAATGCCTGCATCACTCATTTGGTGATAAATGTATCTGATGGCTGCCTGCAGAGCAGACATAAGATGCCAAATCCCATGAAATGCATTGCATATAGTTATTAAGTATCTTGAAAAGTTAATGTTTTCTTGACAAACATGCTTAAACTCTGCCAGCTAAAATTCATGAAGTCACTACTCTCTGCTAAATGTTTATCAGTCTAGGAAAACTCTTCCAACCACATTCAAGTACATGCGGCACTAATACACAGCTATGAATGGCATACAATATGATTCTCAACTTGTGCTGTGCCAGGGACGAGTATTTGCTTTTTCCTTCCATTTGGTTGTTCTGCAGGTGTTTTAGTTTATGCAAATGCATTTCTGGAGTCTAAAAACATGCAGCAGATGTCAGGCACTAGTTTTCCATTTGGGGGTTGGAAAAATCCTTTGTAATTTTGTTTGCTTTTTGAAGTTTAGACACTTATAGAATATTCACCTACCATCCATTGCACAAAATTTAGAATTGTCCCTGGCACAGAATAGGTGCTAAAGACATAATTCCTGAAATACTGATGCCAGGACTACAGCAAGACAGACAGAATACCTATTAGAAATAACAGTTAAGCCCTAGCTGGCATAGCTCAGTGGATTGAGCACAAGCCTGTGAATCAAAGGATCGAGGTTCGATTCTCAGTCAGAGCACATGCCTGGGTTGCAGGCCATTTCCCAGCAGGGGACACATGAGAGGCAACCATACATTGACATTTCTCCCCCTCTCTCCTTCCCTTCCCCTCTAAAGATAACTAATTAAAACTTTAAAAAATTTTTAAAAAGAAATAACATTTAACTATTCTTCCTCTCTCCTGAATCAGTATAATTTCAAACAAAATACCAAATAACAATAGTCCTTAATTACATCAATTATACATATACATTTACATATATAATTGTTCTTTGGCACATATGTACCAGTTTGAGAGAGTTAGGTATGGAAAGGAAAGTCTAGACTATCTTAATATTTCTTGATATTCTTATTATTTCTTAATAATCTTTCATTTCACATTTGTTTCAGGTACTCTGTAGGGGACTGGTTTGTCTCAGCCTGGCAAAAGTGACTCAGCTCTGTATGGAAAACCTACAGAAGTGAAGTGGTGGGCAGGAACCAGATCATCAAACCGAGTTTTCCTGTGGGAATCAGGCCTAGAAAATGCTTACAGATTGTTACGGCTTGCCCTTGCTAAAACTCCCTCACCCTAGTCTACAGCAACAAATGTGTATTGTTTATCTTCAAGGTAACTTCCAAAGCTTGTATGAGTTCTCCCAAGGACAGAGCTAATCAGCTCATTGCCATCCCCCTCTGCATGTTATTTTTATTTCCTTGATTGTAGCTAGAATGTAGACAATAATATTCTACATCATAGATAATAAGTCTTTCTATGACGTAAGACTCCAGGAAAACAATAAATGCCTGTCTAGGCAAGGGTCAGGGCACTCCCCTCTTGAGGGAGTGGCCGAGGCACCCATAGGCACTCTCCCCTTGAGAGAGTAGTCATGCCTGTTCCCTTTTTCCACACAGGATTGTTATTGCCTGTGCATTGATTCTTGTCGTCAGCCACAACAGGTGGACTCTGCTGGACAGGGTCTGCTACAGTGCTCCCCACTTACGTGAGCTCCAGCAGGTTACCTGAATGAGCCTGAGTTCCTTCGTGTCTAAAATGCAGATATTGTCAGTTACAGAACAGAGCTGTTGTGGATCAAAGGTCAACTGCCAAGTTACAGGTTAGCAATCCTGTACCTGAACCCCCAACAATATTTTGTCATTCAGCTTAAAAAACCATATCTCTGTCTCCTCAGTCTCTTTTATGTATCTAGATAAATATTGGGTAGGTAGGTAGATATATAAATGTAGATAGACAGACCTCAGATTTAGTAATAGATAATTTTATAGTTTTCTTATTTATAACGGATATATATAAATATGAGTGTGTGTACACTCAGATTTGCCTTAAGTTTATTTTTTAAATTGAGAAAAAACAATAAAAATGGTAAATCAGGAATGGCAAGTGCCTGGAATAAGTGCCTCTGCCTTCCAAACCCTTGGTCACCTCAGTCTTTACTGCTGACACCACGAAAGGCCTCAGAATCCTTCTCAAAAATAGCGCTCCCGGCAGCCCCTATTACTCTATTGGATTAGTTCTTACCATGAAATGCATTTGCTAACCTTGGCAGCAGCATCACACATTCCACGTGGGTGTCCAGTGTGTTTATTATCAAGTCTGCAATTCAGTTCCTGAACGTCCAGAGTGCATTGTGAAACTGAGCCACAGGAAAGGTACTTCAGAAAATACCATTTCAATAGTTTTCCCAACCTGACCTTGTTTATATAGCTCAAGAAATCTTTTACACCTCAAAAAGAAAAAAGCTTTCTTCTCAACCTCCACAATTCATATTCAAAATGAAATAAACACACGTTAGAAATCGTACATAATTCTTATTTCACGTGAGACTGATGGCCAAGCTTACTCAATATTTTTTTTTATTTAATTCTTATTCAAGTACAGTTTTCTGTTTTATATTCCCTGCCCTGCCCCCCACCAGTGCTCCCCACCTCCCTCCCATTTCCACCCCCTACCTTAATTATTGTCCATGTGTCCTTTATACTTATTCATGTGAGTCCCTCCCCTTTTCCCCTATGATTCTCTCCCCTCTCCTCTCTGGACCCTGTCAGCCTGCTCCGTATTTGAGTGTCATTGGTCATATTTTGCTTGCTTGTTTGTTTTGTTGTTTAGATTCCTGTTAAAGGTGAGATCACATGGTATTTGTCTTTCACCGCCTGGCTTATTTCGCTCAACATAATGTTCTCCAATTCCATCCATGATGTTGCAAAAGGTAGGAGCTCCTTCTTCCTTTCTGCAGCATAGAATTCCATTGTGTAAATGTACCATAGTTTTTTGATCCAGTCATTTACCGATGGGCATCTAGGTTGCTTCCAACTCTTGGCTATCGTAAATTGTGCTGCTATGAACATCGGGGTGCATAGGTTCTTTTGGATTGGTGCTTCAGGGTTCTTAGGATATACTCCCAATAGTGGAATTGCTGGGTCAAAAGGCACATTCATTTTCAGTTTTCTTAGAAAGTTCCATACTCTTTTCCATAGTGGTTGTACCAGTCTGCAATCCCACCAACAGTGAACTAGAGTCCCCTTTTCCCCACAACCTCTCCAGTACTTGTTGTTTGTTTCTTTGTTTATGATAGCCATTCTGACTGGTGTAAAGTGGTATCTCATTGTGTTTTTTTTAATATTTTATTTATTTATCTTTTTAGAGGGGAAGGGAAGGAGAGAGGAAAGAAATGTCAATGTATGGTTGGTTCTCGTGCATCCCCTGCAGGGAACTGGCCCCTGCAGGGAAACTGGCCTGCAACCCAAGCATGTGCCCTGACTGGGAATTGAACTGCGATTGTCTGGTTTGCAGGCCCACGCTCAATTCACTGAGCTACACCAGCCAGGGCTCATTGTGGTTTTAATTTGAATTGAAACACAGTCATTTTAGGTACTAACTCACATAAGTCTTAGTTTCCTTTTCAGTTAAAAAAAATGCCTCTCTAGGAATTTCCCCTTTTTTTATTAATCTACCTACCAGGTATTGTTCTAAGAACTAGGAATACTGTAGCGAGCAAAGGTAGCCCAAAGTTCCTGTCCTCACAGAGCTCACAGTCAGTTATGACTGACTAGCCATTCCTTTATATGAGCCATTCACTATTACGGTGGGTAAGTAGGATGAAACAGTTGGGTTCTACCACCAGTTACAAACCATTATGTTCTCATGGTAAATTATTTAATAGCCTGGATGCTAGAACCTAAGCCACATTTTAGAGGAAAATGGTTTCACCTGAGGAATCAAAACAACCAGAAACTCTTTCTTAATGAACATCTAGACTCTGTTTTCAAAACTGCAGCCTTAATTTAGATTATGTCTTGCGCATGCCTCTGATATGCATCATTAGAATTTAAGTTATCTTCCTAAAATAATATAAAGTAATCACTTTTAGCCAATCCCTCGACATAGGGAGACCCCCGTTATAATACCATTATGAAAATGCAGCAACTTCCTCATTCTCACTTTCTAAGCCCCCGTCAGGACATGCTGCTGAGCTCGTTCCACTTTTGAGTTTGAGGTCTTTCTGTTCTTGAACAGTTTGCTTCTCAAACAAACTACCTGTATCAAGTAAAGCTCTCCAGATTTTCTTGGGAGAGTAATACCGATACTTAAGTAACACTTAAATAACCAAGCACTCTTCTTTCTTGAGTGACAGATTTGGAAATGTACATACCATGTGTGAAAGATTACTTAATAAAAAAATTTAAAGAATGATAGAAAGGTATATTTTCCTAGTTTCTCAGGATGATTTTGATTCGTCATTACATGGGGATATTTTTTTCTTAAGTATGCTTTCACTATTTTCTGCATAATCATTTTTCCCTCCAATACTGATCATTCACTATCCATTGATCTAAAGAACTACCAATTTGTACACCCGAAGCAGAAGCTAATGTAATATTGTGTCACCTGTAATTTCAAATTTTGGTGAAGATAAATAAACTAAATAAATGAAGCATTACCAACTTTAGCTACTTTACATAGTTGGTAGTCAGATACAACTTTGGGGAAAATCTCAAAGAATTCCAGCCATGTCTGCCATTCATTTTTACTGAAATTTATAACGAAAAAGAATAAAAAATTGTATTCTAAATCCTTGTATTTTATACTTAAAAATAATTATATGAAAAAATGACCAAGATATATACATAGAAACGTGTTGATTCTGCCCCATCACTCCATCCACCGCCCCCCCCCCCCCCCCCCCCCGCCCCTTTCCACAAAGGAAGGCTTTCCCAGCCTCCGCATGACTGACAGTTCTGGCAGGCTGACTCTGTGCTGGGAAGCGGAGGAAGAGGGGTTGTCACATGCATGGAGGAATGTTTACCAGCATCACTGTCTTCCCAAGTGTGACAACAGCAAATGTCTCAAGACAGTGCTAAATGTCTCAGAGCAGAGAACTGCTCCCTAAAGGTGTCAGTTTTTATTAGTTTCCTGTTTATATTTCCAGAGTTCCCTTTGTGCAAATTCACCACATAGGAATATGTAACCTTATTTTCTCTTTTTCTCTACTAAAAGGTAGCATGCCACATATACTTTGCAACACCTTATATTTTTTACTTGCTTCTTTTTTTAATCCTTGCTATATGGCTTTTTTTCCATGTTGGTGTACAGAAACCTTCCTCTTTATTTATTCACAGCTGCACAGCATCCCATAGTTTATTTAATCCCCTACTGGTGTGCTTTTAAGTTGTCTCAATGTTTTGCTATTATAAACACTGCTGAAATGAATAATCCTGCACATTCATCATCCTGTAGGTCATGGGTGTGTACTTTAGACAAAACAGGAGTTCTGGGTCAAAGGAGAAATGTATCTATAAAGCATCTGGGATAGTCTCAGATTCTCTCCATGAGAGTTTTCTCATTGTCACTTCCATCTGCAATGTATGAAAGTGCCTGTTTCCTCTCAGTGTTGACAGCAAACAGAGTATGTTTACACAGATTAAACTTCTTACCAGTTGAAGAGGTAAGAAGTAATACTACAGTGCAGTGTTAAACTTACATTTTTCTAATGTTAAATGAGGTTATGTATTTTTTACATGTTTAAAAGCTATCTGGTTAGGTTTATTCCCAGATATTTTATTTTTGTTTTTGCTATATCGAATGGGATTTTTTTTCTTGATTTTTGCTTCTGACCTGTATACAGAAAACTACACAACACCGAAGAAAGAAATCAAGGAAGACACAAACAAATGGAAACATGTACCATGTTCATGGATTGGAAGAATTAACATCATCAAAATGTCCATACTACCCAAAGCAATTTACAGATTTAATGCAATACCTATTAAAGTGCCAGTGGTATATTTCACAGACATAGAACAAACACTTAAAAAATTTATATGGAACCATAAAAGGTCCCGAATAGCAGCTGCAATTTTGAGAAAGAAGAACAAAGTAGGAGGGATTACAATATCTGATATCAAACTGTATTGCAAGGCCACTGTAATCAAAACAGCCTGGTACTGGCATAAAAACAGGCACATAGACCAATGGAATAGAACAGAGAGCCCAGAAATAAACCCAAATCTCTATAGTCAATTAATATTCAACAAAGGGGGCAGTAACATAAAATGGGATAAAGATAGCCTTTTCAACAAATGGTGTTGGGAGAACTGGACAGCTACATGCAAAAAAAATGAAACTTGAGCACCAACTTACACCATACACCAAAATAAATTCAAGGTGAATAAAAGACTTAAATATAAGCCATGCAACCATTAAAGCCCTAGAGGAGAGCATTGGCAGGAAAAATCTCAGATATTCCATGCAGCAAGATTTTTACTGATACGTCCCCCAGAGCAAGGGACATAAAGGAAAGAATAAACAAATGGGATCTCATCAAACTTAAAAGCTTCTGCATGGCCAAGGAAAACAGTATTAAGATAAAAAGAGAAGCAACAGTTTGGGAAAACATATTCACCAATGACACCTCATATAAAGGTTTAATCTCCAAAATATATGAAGAACTCACACGACTCTACTCAAAGAAGATGAGCAACCCAATTTAAAAATGGGCAAAGGACTTGAAGAGACACTTTGCCAAGGAGGACATACAGGGGATCCAGAGACACATGAAAAGATGCTCGATATCACTAGTTATCAGAGAGATGCAAATCAAAACCACAATGAGATATCACTTAACACCAGTCAGAATGGCTACCATAAACAAAGAAACAAACAACAAGTGTTGGAGAGGTTGTGGGGAAAAGGGGACCCTAGTTCACTGTTGGTGTGATTGCAGACTGGTACAACCACTATGGAAAACAGTATGGAATTTTCAAAGGAAACTAAAAATGGACATGCCTTTTGACCCAGCAATTCCACTGTTAGGAGTATATCCTAAGAACCCTGAAACACCAATCCAAAAGTACCTATATACCCCAATGTTCATAGCAGCACAATTCATAATAGCCAAGAGTTGGAAGCAACCTAGATGCCCATCGGTAAATGACTGGATCAAAAAACTATGGTACATTTACACAATGGAATTCTATGCTGCAGAAAGGAAGAAGGAGCTCCTACCCTTTGCACCATCATGGATGGAACTAGAAAGCATTATGCTGAGCGAAATAAGCCAGGCAGTGAAAGACAAATACCATATGATATCACCTTTAACAGGAATCTAAACAAAAGAAACAAGCAAGCAAAATGTAACCAAAGACACTGTAATACAGAAGGTGATGACAGGGTCCAGAGGGGAGAGGGGAGAGAATCACAGGGGAAAAGGGGAAGGACTCACATGAACAAGGGACACATGGACAATAACTAAGGTGGGGAGCGGAGATGGGAGGGAGGTGGGGAACAATCGGGGGGGGCAGGGCTGGGAATACAAGAAAGAAAACTATACTTGAACAAGAGTTAAAATTTTTTAAAAAAACATAAAAAAAGAATTAAATTAAAATAATAATAATAATAAAATAAATAAATAAAAGCTATCTGCTTTCTCTTGGTTCATGACCTTTGCCCACTTTTCTCTTGTGTAGTTCATCTTTTCCTTATTTATTTCCAGGAATTCCTTATATATTGAGGAGATTAACTTTTTGTAATATGTGTGCAAAATTTTTCCCAATGTTTTTCTTTAGACACTTGATTTTGCTTTCATGTCTTTTTGCTATGCAAAAAAATATTTGTTATTGTGATGTGAATTTATGATTATGGATTTGGGTGATAATTCCAAAGACCTTCGTGGCTTCAAGATTATAAAAGAAATCCATTTACATTTTCTTCTACTACTTTTATTTGATGTTTTATACTTTTAAACTTTGGTGCATCTGGAATTTTTCCTAGTGTATACCCTGAGGTATAATTCCAACTTGATCTCTTTCCAAATGCCTGTACTGTTGTTCTGACCATTTTATTAAAAAGTTTACCTTAAGTCCACTGATGGGTCTATTTCCATTACACTTTCCAGGTTGTGTGCTTGATCTGTCTTCTTAAAGGACTCTTAAAACTCATTCTATAAACTTAAGACCCCACCAAACCTGGATCTTCCCCTGGCTATATGTGATAAGTTTATAAGATAGGTTTCTAAAACAGGTATATTTGTATAGAAGGTATGCAATAACATTATTATATCATTACATGTAAATTTGAAATATTTTTAAAAGTAGGGTGGGGCAAAATGGTGGGGGGAAATGTATACTACGGTACTTGAACAACAATAAAAAATTAAAAATTAAAAATATGACAACAACCAACAATGAAAATCAGGGAAATAAGAGTTCGGTCAAGAAACAGTGGTAATTGGACTCAGTGAGTTTGGAGAATATGATAGTTGTATTGAGGTAGAGCAAAAAGCAGGTTGGAAAGGGAATTTGTTGTGAAATTATGTAAGGCCTCAGACTGAGAAGATTGGTGGACCACTTCAGGACAAATGTACCGAATTTAAGGAAAGTAGGAATGACATCCAGAGAGAGACAAGGAATCACACTTTTGGTGCAAATCCAGATTAGACCAGAAGTCAAGAATACATAAAAGAAAGAAATCCATATTCATTGAGCACCTTGATATTTATCTAATACCCATTTTACATATAAAATTGTAAGACTTGTTCAATTATTGGTGACTTGCCCAAATTATTCCTTTATTGCATGGCAGAACTAAAATTTAAACTCTTGTCTATCTAGCCCAATGTACAAATTTAGTTTCCTTCACAACAACCAAAAAGGGCACAGACGTGAGTTGAGGTGAGAGTAGAAGGACGGTGTGTGGAACAGGGTTTAGGTGGCATTAGACGGCAAAGGTCATTGAGGTGATATAATTGGTTAAAGTGGAAACTATATTTTTAGGAGAAAAAGAGAGAAGCATCAGCTAGTTTGGGAGCAAATTAGCTTATTCTGAATACTATGACTAGGACTTTCAGTGTGGTTTTGTAGGTTGGATATACAAAGTTTTTAGCAATAAAATCACATGGTGAAATCAACATTTAAGAAGCACTAGTCTTACCTGGGTCGAGAGGACTATAACAAGGAGGAACTAGAGAAAGGTAAAACACCAAGAAAATTCTCAAGAAATGGCAAAGCACAGAATCTATGTTTTAAAAACACACATACAAGACAAAACTTGACTCCCTGATATTTTTCTGCCTCTAGGAAATAATTATAAATCCACATGAAAATGTACCTTCTGTAACTTTACATGGAATTTGCAAAGCAGTAAGGCTGAAAATGCCATATGTCAATGTAAGAACAAGCGTCAGAGAAAACTGCCCAAGTGTTACTGTTCATCATATTTAGGCCATAAAATTAAAAACAAAAAAAAAAGAGAGAGAGAAAATGCCGTATAATAGCCTGCTCTTAAAACTAAAGTTTAGAGGTAAGGGTTATTTTTAATCAAATTTTTTCTCTCCAAGATATATTTTTCCCCAGATTTATAGATACCATAATTTTAATTTGATGAACACTAATCAGTGCATTTTAAAAGTGAATCAGATATTTAAATTTGGAATAAATGCATACGCTCTTGAAATCTCGCACAAAGTATGCATATGTATTCACTTCCTACTAATACACTGAGGAATTTCCTAGGATCAATCCTCATTATTAGTTGCTAGCAGAACCTTCTGCTGAAAGCCTAAAGAAATTTAGAGAATCAAGAATATAGGTAAAT
This sequence comes from Sturnira hondurensis, assembly GCF_014824575.4. NCBI lineage: Eukaryota > Metazoa > Chordata > Mammalia > Chiroptera > Phyllostomidae > Sturnira > Sturnira hondurensis. The sequence continues at coordinate 3,137,021 of NW_028089315.1, forward strand.
AGTAGTTACTTTTTTAAAAACCATAGGACAAAAAATGGGTAAAAGACCTGAATAGACACTTCTCCAAGGAGGACATATAGATAGCCGACAAATGTATACAAAAATGCTCAACATCACTAATCATCAGAGAGATCCAAATTAAAACCACAATGAGATACCACTTGACACCTGTCAGAAGAGCCACCATTAGATACCAACAAACAAGTGCTGGCGCAGAGGTGGAGAAAAGGGAATGCTCGTGCACTGTTGGTGGGAATTCAGATGATTGCAGCCACTGTGGAAACAGTCTGGAATTTCCTCAAAAAATTAAAAATGGAGCTGCCTTATGACCCAGTGATTCCACTAGGGATATACTCTAAGAATTCAAAAAACACCAATTCAAAAGAACTTATGCACCCCTATGTTCATAGTAGCGCTATTTACAATAGGTAAGTGTTGGAAACAGCCCGAGTGCCCATCAGTATGAGTGGATTAAAAAACTGTGGTACATTTACAAAATGAAATACTATGCAGCAGAAAGAAAGAAGGAACTCCTACCTTTTGTAGGAAGCATAAATGGAATCAGAGACTACTGTGCTAAATGCAGTAAGCCAGGCAGTGAAAAACAAATACCAAATACCGTCATTTATAACTGCAATCTAATGAACAAAATAGATTAATAAGAAAAATAGAACCAAAGACATGGAACATGGAACAGGCTGATAACTGTAGTGGGGGAGGGGGGTAATGGTGGAAGGAAGGGGAAAGGACTACACAAAGAACATGTATGAGTGACTCATAGACTCGGACAACAGAGAGAGGATTGACTGTGGGAGCAGGAAGAGGGCTGGGTAAAGAGAAGCAAAAGGGGGAAAAAGAAATCGGGACAACTCTAATAGAATAAATAAAAATAAATATATACACATGTATATACATAAATAAAATTATGGAACATATTATGCACAAAGAGTACGTAATTTAATGTATATGTACAACTTAAAAGAAAGATCAACAAAAGAGCTATGCTTTTTTAGGCAAGCAAGTAGATTTTAGATACTGATTCTTAATTTACTGCCTCTGTGTGATGGGGGAATGAGAAAACAACCATCATTAGAATTTTAAATCATAAACTTAAAATTATCAAATTTATCCTATTTAGAGCAAAAAACTAATTCATGTAAATGTTTTTAATGTTTTTATACAATAATGTGCTTTTTATTTATAAAACTGTATTTAAGTTATCTGTACAATCTTTAGAATGAGTAATTACATATAATTATATATATTGGTTTTCTTTATAAACTGTCACATATTTACAGAAAAGGTTGTTTATTTTCTACTTGACAAATCATGAAATAGGCTTATATTATTCAATCTCTCTGCCAAAAAAATCTCTCATTCTGTAAAAACAAACAAACAAACAAAAAACTTCGAGAGATCACAGGCATATTTGGTTCCAGTTTCAATCATCTCTCTCTCGAATGTGTGGCTACAAGTGGCTATGACATTGTTTAGTTTATAATGGCAGGTAAATTATGACTAAATTCTATCAGAAATTAGAATTACATCATGTCAGAGATAAGAGGTACCCTAGATCATCAGCTTATGCCCTCTTCAACATGAAAACCTGAGATACAGGGAGGCAGAGATACAGGATGCCATTAGATGTCATCACTGAGAAGATGAGCAGCGACTAGGATAAGGCCCTAGTGATTGTCTCATCTGCCTTCTACCACCCTGCAGCCAACTGTGTTCCGTGCTTTGTTAAAATGACAATACCACCACCACAACAAAGATGTTCCCTGAAGTCAGAACACATGCCACTGATTTTTAGTAGCATTGTATCTACTTTTATGCCTCCTGAAGTAATATTATTGTAAACTAACTCATGTCCCAACTTCAAAATAGACATTTCCATTTGAAAATAAAATCCACTCACTGCCATAATGACTACTATTGCCTAACAATCCTACTTCAAGAACACTTTATTCTGAGTTTGTATCCTCAAAACATCTTCAGGCAATTTAGAGATGATGTCAAGTAGTGTTGAAAAACAGCTGCCAATTATAACAACGAATGGCAGCAACCATCAAGACATAGACTTTGTTGTCCAAAGCTGTTGGAATTAATATTTCAATTGCAAAGACACTTACATTTCTGTTTTGTTTTTAAAAGATGTAAGTAGGCTCAAAAAAAGCAGCAATTCACTAAGATTTATTTTAGAAATGTGACATGTATAAAAGATTTAATTAATAGATAATAGCAACTATTTGTTTAGCACATTCTATGCGCCAAATCATGTGCTGAGTGCTTCATGAGCATTATGTTGGTAATTCCCAAAAACAATTTTATGAGGCAAGTTCTCTCATTAGCCCATTTTGATGATGTAACTGAGACCAAGAGGAATTATATAATCTGCTTAAATCAATAGCTAGAAAGTGGCAGATTTGGCCCGGGATGGTATGGCTCAGTGGATTGAGTGCCCGCCTGCAAACCAAAGGGTCACCAGTTCGATTGCCAGTCAAGGCACATGCCTAGGCTGTGGGCCAGGTCAAGTCCCCAGTAGGGGGTGCATGAGAGGCAACCACACACTGATGTTTCTCTTCCTCCCTTTCTCCCTCCCCTCCCCTCTATCTAAAATAAATAAATAAAATCTTTTAAAAAAGGAAGTGGCAGATTTGGACTGTGAACTATAGGCTACCCCCAGAAGTAATGTTCTTGAAACACACCATGATTCTGTGTCTCTAAGGAAAATAATCTGAGAGTACTCCATATTCTGATTCAAAGAATTAGCTAAGACAGACAATATTTTCACAGAACTATCTGTTTTCATATAAAAATATTACAACTAATCGAATAAATTATGTTCTTAAATCCTGCTGGCTTGAAAGTTTTATCCTGTTCAGCTTTAACTTCATTTTCTTTATAGAATAAACTAGATACCAAACTGCAATTGAATGAAACCCAAGCAAAGGAGCACTGAGGAGTTCGCTGAAAGTGAACATCTGTATAGATATTTCCTAACACCCACAGATATTAATAACAAGCTATGATGCTCTGTGATTACTAGTGAATACACAGACAAAATCTGCATCACTATCCATATATATTAACACAGTGACAGAAAAAAGCAATTAAAAACTTACAGTCCTTTTAAAGAATCAGGATTTAGATAAAGAAATCATGCCTAACAGATCCAATAGAACTCCTGTCATTGGTTTATCATCATTCTTCATTTATTTGATCGCAGTGAAGGTCATGGACAATAGATAGTTGAGTTTTGTCCACTTCAATTTTTATCACCAAACCCCACTAAAATCGAGTCGCATATTTTTCAAGAACTGACACAAATTATTACTTCTTGCTCCTTTGGCCGTGTTGCCATTCATTAACGCTTTGTCAGAGAAATGGGAATGGAAGCAAAACAGCTGTCCTTCCATTTGGTTTATCAGATAAAAGTTTTGGTCGAGGAAGGGATGAGCTCCTTAACCAGCACAGGGAGTGAGCCCTCTCTGTCGATTATTTTAGCAGTGGGCACTGGCGCATTCACCTCTACAAATCTTCAAAACCTGAACATGTACTTGGGTAGCCTTAGGGGCGTTTGCCCACTTTTTAGGGATCCGGTCTGTGGATGATGTTCAGATTAAGGCATATACAGGGTGGGGCAACAGTAGGTTTACAGTTGTGAGTAAGTGAAACACAGACTATACTTTGTATTCTTACATTATTATTCATTAATCATTGTATTATGTTCCATGCAAATGACTGTAAACCTACTTTAGTGCCTCCCTGTACCTTGTTATATGACTTTGCACTCGCCTATCATCAGAGAGAAAAGAGAATGGCAAATAGTCCATCTGCACTTCCTTTTAAAAGCTCTTCTAAGAGATGTCTGGTGAGACACAAGGACTGTATCGTTTAATTTAATGTTAAGTAATTTCTATAAGGGTCACTGTGGGGAATATAAATCAAGTAACAATGAAGACTATTTTCTCCACTACAAAGTACAATGTACATTAAAGGCAGTATAAAACAAGAAGAGTGACCACCCCTTCCTCTCCAAGAAAATATTTATACATGTGGGTTGGGAATCAATCATATTACAAGTGAGATTACACAGTAAAGCACATTTCATGTGCTTCAGAACTGACATTCTAGGGTTAAAGAGGTAACGGATGACAAAGACTGGTGGCGTTAAGTGCCATGCTGGTAAGCATAATGTTTGGTGCTTGTTCATACACTGAGTTCATGTCATCTTCACACCAGTTTTATTACAAGGTTGCTAAATTAATTTCCCTACTTTACACATAGGGAAGCCATGGCTTAAGTACTTTCTAAAACTTATGGAAACTAAGTAGAGGTAGAATCTGGATTCAAATCAATAGTTGTTGGTGTTGTTGCTTTTACATAAATAGGACAACCTAATGAAGTCCTTAGCAGGGGTGGCCAAGCTGCAGCCCGAGGGCCACATGCGGCTCAGGATGGCAATGAATGTGGCCCAACACAAAATTGTAAATTTAGTTAAAACATTATGAGATTTTTTTTTGTGATTATGTGTCACAATATACTTAATGCGTGGCTGAAGATAACTCTTTTTCTTCCAGTGTGGCCCAGAGACACCAAAGTTTGGACACTTCTGCTCTGGATGGAACAGTAAGGAAAGGCATTACATGGGAGCCGGTACTTAAGGAAAGCCTTGGAAAAGAAATAATAGCTGAAAAGATAATATCTAAAACAGCAGGCTGAAGAGGGAAGGGCACGTTGGACATGGAGAACAGCACGGAAAGTGTGTGTGATTTTTAGTGAAGCAGTCCTTTGTCATACTTGTAGGACGGGAGCATCTGCAAAAAACAGACATGCTAAAAGACCATGCGGGTATTCTGGGGTCAGTAGATGAAGGAGAACAGCGGAGAAACAGATTAGGCAGTTGGACTACCATACTTTTAAACGTCTAAAGTAATCCAATTTAGAATTATTTTCCTTCACATCCACATTAGTTCAGATGAATGAGATCAAAACAGGATAAGCAATGAAGATATGATGATATAACTGACATTTAACCTTATCTCATCAAAGGAAGAGTTTTCTTGCATCCCACAGAAGCATTACCAGATGTCTTGTTATAGACCAATAAGCAGTGGCAAGACTTTATTGCTTAGTCTTGCTTACAACTGCTTAACAGATCTTGTTGTGGTTGGACCAAGTGTAAATTCCTCTACTTGTCTCTTCTATGACACCTCTTCCATCTGGCAGTCAACACAGTCTTGACCTTGAATTTAACGTTCTGGCTATTTACTGACCTGCTTCCTTGGTAGCTCCTGGTAGTCCTCCAGAATGTGTGTCAAAGCCTAATGATCTTTCAGCTTTCTTTTAGGGAACCAAGTCTATCCTTGTTGCCTTTGCTTTTTACTAAAAGCAAAGTAGCATTTGGTGCCAAATTATTTTTTATTAATATACTTAAAGTAAAAGCACACATTTTATTTTAGCAGCATTAATTAAATGTGACAAAAATAAATAAATCTAGTTATAAATATAAATAAAATCAGAGAAGTCTATAATAAGCATGATGTTTTAAAAACCATATATTTTACTTAACCATCAGGACAAAATTCTGATGAAGCAACTGTTGACCTATGTTGCTTCATCATGACCTATATTATATAGGTCAGTTATAAGTGGGACATCTATCAGTTCATCACTTCATCACTCAGTTCTAAGTGGGACAGTGGAAAAGGTAAAAACTAAGCCAAGGGGTCCCATGAACACATTTAACAAGGACTCTACAATTTTGCTTCTAATTTATTATTTCTCCATATGAGGAAGGAAAATTATTGAATTTATTGGGGTGACACTGGTTCATACAATTATATAGATCTGAGGTATACAATTCCGTAATACATCATCTGTACACTGCATTGTGCGTTCACCACCCTAAGTAAAGTTTCCTTCAGTCACCATTTCTTCCCGCTTTACCCCATTCTACCTCCCACCCCCTCCCTTTCCCTCTGGTAATCACTGTAATATTGTGTCCAAAAGGATTTTCTGTTGTGTTGGGTTTGTTTGGTTTTTTGAAGGGGGTGCTTTTTTTGGCTTAATCCCTTCACCTTTTCCACAAAGACCCCTATCATCTCCAGAGAAAAAATGTTGTGTGCATTCCAAATGCAAGTTGGATCATAAATAGAGAGATGGTAGAAATCGTTGTTCAAAGTCAAGCATTTTCATACTCCTCTCCACCTTCCCAACCGTGGGCATAGCTATTACTTCAGTTTGGTAGAAAGGAGATGGGCGACATTCAAACTGAACATGCTATTAGGGATATTGCTGGGGGTTTTGTTTGTTTGGGGTTTTTTTTACTTTTTTTATTGTTGGCGTATTACAGTTGTCCCAAGTCCCCCCCCCCATTGCTCTCCCCTGCCCTGCTCCCTCTCCCCGCTCCCCAACCCACTCGCACAGTCAATCCCCACTCTACTGTTCATCTCCGTGGGTCAGTAATTCCTGCTCGTTCATTACACCCTTCCCCTTCTCTCCCCCTTTACCCCCCTTCCCACTCCCTTCTGGTCACTGTCAGTCTGTTCCTTGTTTTCAGGCCTCGGGTGTTACTCTGCTCATATGTTTGTTTGGTGGATTAGGTTCCTCTTATAGGTGAGATCATATATTTTCCTTTTGTCACCTGGCTTATTTTACTTAGTATAATACTTTTCAGTTGCTGCTGTTTTAAAATATCGGACCAGCCCCTTTCCTCCAAGAATGTATTTCAGTTAGTTATTAGGCTGGTTTGAGAACACAATGTTGAAAAACAAGCCCTTTTATATTAAGCTGCCCACATAGCCTATTAAACTAGATTCTAAATGGTCACTATGGCAACAAAATTTCTACTGTCTGACCTGGCATGCACCCACACAATGAGTCTGACACAAATACAGTCTGGCCACCCCAGCATTCTTATGCTAATCACATAAACTTGCTTTTATTTTCTCTGAGAAACAATAGCACTTAAAATAAACCTTCTTTTTTTTTTTATGTTTCAAAAAGTTTGGGTTTTATTTTTGTGTATTTTTTTTCAATTTTTTTATTTAATTATTTTTCAAGTACAGTTTTCTGTCTATTACTCCCATCCCGTCCCACCCCCCATCCCCCCCCTCCCTCCCATTTCCACCCTTCTCAGTTGTTGTCCATGTATCCTTTATATAGGTTCCTCTAAATCCCTCCCTTATTTCCCCTGAAATTCCCTCCCCTCTCCCCTCCGGTCACTGTCAGCCTGTTCTCTATTTCAGTGTCTTTGGTTATATTTTGCTTGCTTGTTTGCTTTGTTGTTTAGCTTCCTGTTAGAGGTGAGATCATATGGTATTTGTCCTTCAACACCTGGCTTATTTCACTCAGCATAATGCTTTCCAGTTCCATCCATGTTGTTGCAAAAGGTAGGAGTTCCTTCTTTCTTTCTGCAGCATAAAATTCCATTGTGTATATGTACCATAGTTTTTTGATCCATTCATTTACTGACGGGCACCTAGGTTGCTTCCAACTCTTGGCTATTGTAAATTGTGCTGCTATGAACATTGGGGTGCATAGGTTCTTTGGGATTGGCGTTTTGGGGTTCTTAGGATACAATCCCAGCAGTGGAATTGCTGGGTCAAAAGGCAAGTCCAATTTTAGTTTTCTGAGAAAATTCCATACTGTTTTCCATAATGGTTGTACCAGTCTGCAATCCCACCAACAGTGGACCAGAGTCCCCTTTCCCCCACACCCTCTCCAACATTTGTTGTTTATTGCTTTGTTTATGATAGCCATTCTCACCGGTGTAAAGTGGTATCTCATTGTAGTTTTAATTTGCATCTCTCTGATAGCTAGTGATATTGAGCATCTTTTCATGTGTCTATGGATCCTCTGTATGTCCTCCTTGCAGAAGTGTCTGTTCAAGTCCTTTCCCCATTTTTTAATTGGGTTAGTTGTCTTCTTAGAGTGAAGTCGTGTGAGTTCTTTGTATATTTTAGAGATTAAACCTTTGTCTGAGGTATCATTGGCAAATATGTTTTCCCATACAGTTGGTTGTCTTTTTATTTTAATGCTGTTTCCTTTAGCTGCGCAGAAGCTTTTTATTTTGATGAGATCCCATTTGTTTATTCTTTCCTTTATAGTCTTTGCTCTAGGGGACATATCAGTAAAAATGTTGCTGCGTGAAATATCTGAGATTTTCCTGCCAATGTTCTCCTCTAGGACTTTAATGGTGTCATGGCTTATATTTAAGTCTTTTATCCACCTTGAATTTATTTTGGTGTATGATGTAAGTTGGTGCTCGAGTTTCATTTTTTTGCATGTAGCTGTCCAGTTCTCCCAACACCATTTGTTGAAGAGGCTATCTTTACCCCATTTTATGATACTGCCCCCTTTGTCGAATATTAATTGACTGTAGAGATTTGGGTTTATTTCTGGGTTCTCTATTCTGTTCCATTGGTCTATGTGCCTGTTTTTATGCCAGTACCAGGCTGTTTTGATTACAGTGGCCTTGTAATACAGTTTGATATCAGGTATTGTGATCCCTCCTACTTTGTTCTTCTTTCTTAACATTGCAGCTGCTATCCGGGGATATAGAGAAAACATTATCCTTATACAATCAATATTTAAATTAAAACTATTAATTTAACAAAATTTAAGTGAAAATAAATGTATTAAAATTTACATCTACAGATTACTTAGAATTATAATGACAACTGTCATTCAATCTCAAAGCCCCTTTAATATATTTTTTAAAAATATTAAATTGTTCCACATTTCTTAGAATAAGCATTCAGCTCTGGCTGGTGTGGCTCAGTGGGTTGAGCACCAGCCTGCAAACCAAAGGGTCGCTGGTTTGATTCCCAGTCAGGGCACATGTCTGGGTTGCCAGCCAGGTCCCCAGTAGGGGGCGCTCGAGAGGCAACCACACATTGATGCTCCTCTCTCTCTTTCTCTCTTCCTCCCCTGCTTTCTAAAATTAAAAAAACTTATACATAAAAAAAGGACTAGGCATTCAATCTAATACTAGGTCAGAAATGGCAGTCAAGATACTATTTCTTTAATAATCCTACTTTGGTAACAAAAGAATAAGTTAAATGAATATTTGTTTTTTCTTAAATATAATATATACAATATCTCATAGGTATTCACAGGCTAAGTATGTAAACACAAATATACACACACATATACAAGGTGGGGTAAAAGTTAGATTTATAGTTGTTCATTTGGAATATAATACAATAATTAATAAATAATAATACAAGAATAAGCTACTTTGCATACTCACAACTAAACCTACTTTTGCCCCACTCTGTATATACACACAGATTAGGAGGAAAGAATATTAAGACTTTGAAATGTGTATTATTATATAACACACACATATAACTTTGTGACCCAACATAAAATTCTAGCAGCAGTCCCAAATGGTTGCTAAATGTCATTCAAATATAAAGTATGAATCTTTATTTCTTATAATATGACAAGTGAGAAAACCAGTGTCACGAAACATGTCTGTCAGTACCAACCAGGACTACAAGAACCACAAAGGCCAGAAGGAAGAAGTGGCCGGAAGCCTGTATGAGATGGTGCCCTCTGCTGCTATTCAGGTGTCCTCAAGGGCAATGAAGGGCCTGCTTCTACTGGTTTCAGCTACATGCAAGTTGGACTGTGTCCCAGACAATGTGCTCTCATAGTATTCAGTCATCAGCTGGGGCCATTATTTACATACAGTACAACTAACACAGCTCTGCCTTAGTGATTCCCCATTCACAGCTCTCGCTGCTTGTAACTGGCGGACCCAGAAGGATCATGGCATAGAATGTCGACTGCAGTATCTTCCTCACGAGCACTGCTATGAGGATCAAATGAAGTACTGTATGCAAAGCCCAGAGCACACAAGCGTGAATCGGAGAGTAAGATAGGAGCCCTTTAGCCACTGAAGAGAGTTCTGCTGACCAACACTCAGTCTATGTTAGTTGAGAATTTGGATACTATCAAAGTACCTGGAATCATTCATCATGAAATTCAAGAATCTACCATGTTTAACCTGTTTTTGTTTGCATAAACTCAGTCACAACATAACTTTTATGACATCGCTAAATGACTTGGAAAATTCAACTGAACAAGAAAGTAGTTTTTTTCCCACCTCTCTCATAAGCTTACACTGTTTCAATATTTGTACAGGTAAATCATTATGCATCCTTCACAACTGACCTTAAATATTACCTCCTTCTGAAAGCCTGCTTATAAGTCTGGATTATATGCTTTCTTAATATTCTCCTGAATCACTCTGAATACTTCTAACACATTGTGCTGTAATCTCTTCTTTTTCCTTTTCTGCTTCCCCCAGTTGACTGAGCTCTTTGGAAAAAAGAACTGTCTTCTCCAACCACGCAGCCCAGAAACCTGGCCAGTACTTGGCCGAGTCGATGTGCAATCAATGTGTGGTGAATACAACTGAATCAAACAGGAATCACTTTTAAGTGAAAGACAGAAATTGGCTCACTGGAGATGAGCTCCAGAGAGGCCAGAAGGCATTCTGAAAACTCAATGAGCTTCTCTGAGAGAAGGTAAGTTACCACTGGGAGAAATGAAATAGGCACAAAGTGATTTAACAAGGGAACTAAATCATTCATCAGTTGCTATCTGGCCTGGATGAACTCTGAGATCTCCTCCACCTCTGTAGTTTGGGGATTCACCATCTATATTCCAGAAAAATGAGCCCTATATATTTTTTTAATTTTTATTTAACTCTTGTTCAAGTACAGTTTTCTGTCTTGTATTCCCAGCCCTGCCCCTCATTGTTCCCCACCTCCCTCCCATCTCCGCCCCCCACCTTAGTTATTGTCCATGTGTCCTTTATACTTGTTCATGTGAGTCCTTCCCCTTTTCCCCTGTGATTCTCTCCCCTCTGCCCTCTGGACCCTGTCAGCACGTTCTGTATTTCAGTGTCTTTGGTTACATTTTGCTTGCTTGTTTGTTTTGTTGTTTAGATCCCTGTTAAAGGTGATGTCATATGGTATTTGTCTTTCAACGCCTGACTTATTTCACTCAGCATAATGCTTTCCTATTTTTTAAATACTAACATGTATTTGTTTCCTTGTGTCATAGATGCTGCATAGTGCTTGTTTCTCTTTAAAATAACAGGTTCAATAAGGATACAGGTGACATTGCAAAAAATAAAGCTGTGCTCCCAGCCTCCTGAGAAACTCCATGACTGAAAACATTGTCAGCTTAAGACTGCAAAAAGTGTCAGAATTCAAAAGGACTCTTGGATATATTTGAAATGTAAAGGCCTCTAATAACACAACCAATCTTTCAGCAAATGAGATGTTAGCTTAACAAGAAAACTCTTAGTCTAATGGGGAAACAAAATTAAATACCTTCAAAAATCCTTAACATCCACAGATGCCTTATTACAAGTTACCACCTGTGGTCTTAGTTGCAGATGCAGGCTTCCGATTTATGTACAACATTGTTCTGGGTAACAAGCTGTTTCCCGCCAGACATATCAATTCATCATTTTAGCAAAGTCTCAAAGTGCTCTACAGATGGACATTAGGGAGAAAAGTGATGGTCTGCTACATGCATTTGGCAAATAAATTGTTCCTGAACTGCAGATCTAAATTAAACCTAGATTTGAAATGCTTGGAAGAAAGATGAGGCTGTCGCTCAGTGAACTCCATTAGTTAAAGTGGCATCCTCGAGAATTATGGACTAAAATTAGATACTGCATCTCAACTGTAAATTGGATAAAACGCTTTTGGAAAAAATAAGGGGTGTTGCAATAGATGAATAAGAATTTTATTCAGATGGCGAATTTAAAGAGCAATCTTCTACCTACATTGGGGTTCCCCTCATGGGACTAAGTTAGTGAGAAGTACTAGAAGGTCCTCCCATCTCATCTAAAGAACTTGGCAATTAAACCTCTGTAGGAAGGCAAGGTGCACACCATCTCAGAGAGGTAGAGAGCAACTCTTCCTTTCAGATTATTGGTTAGTAAACCACCAGGATTATTGAAAACCATGGGAGTCCAAACAAAAGCCAGCTCCCATCTTACCATAATCATTTAGCTGGTTTTCAGAATAATTTCTATCAATTTTAAACACTTACCAAAATAAGAATGAACTTCCAAAAATATTGCCTATGTATAAAAGCAACAAGTCATATTTCCCTTTCAGATACACTCTTATTTTAAATGCAAACATTAAAAATTGGTCCCTGCCCTGGCTGGTGTAGCTCAGTGGATTGAGCACAGGCCTGCAAACCAAAGGATCCCAGTTCAACTCCCAGTCAGGGCACATGCCTGGGTTGCAGGCCATTTCCCAGTAGAGGACCCACAAGAGGCAACCATACATTGACATCTCTCTCCCCCTCTCTCCTTCCCTTCCCCTCTAAAGATAAATAAATAAAATCTTTTAAAAAATTGGTCCCTGAATCACTGAATTACATCTTTTCACTAAACATTGTGGGTGTGGTCGGGCATGTGGGGAATGAGAAGATAAATTTATTTGTCAGCTTCCATGCCAAATGTTCCCACCATTATATTGAATATGAAACTCTGAAAAGCACAGCAATGGGTAGAAAGAGGGTAGAAATGAGCTGGGGTAGAGGGTAGAAATGAGCTGGGAAGGTCAGTAGTAAATGTGCATTTCATAAAATAATGATGTGCATTTTATGTTTATTTCAATTTCAATTTGAAATTTGAAATTCAATTCAAGCATCATTTCAATTCTGAAATTTTAATTCAACCAACTCTTTAAAAAAAGAGAGAGAGCATGCAACCTTTCCATACGGGAACGGTCGAAGAATGGCAACCCTGAAATGTCAGCATCCACATTGCTGACACATTACTGCCACAGAGCCCAGTCATGCTGGTAGACTATCTCAAAGGGGTCAGAACTCCTACTACAGTCAGGTTCTTGAATCTCCGTTCAAACACATCCACCCCAAAATGTATGTGCAATTACTATTTAGTATATGCTACACCATACTAAAATGTATATAGCCAATAATGAGCCCCAGGTTGGGCTGGAAAAAGTGGGCTGTCTAAGCACTTAGTACATTTATTTGGTTCAGAACTAACTTGGTCATTTTTCACTCCCTATTACTCCAATCAGTAGGCTAAACAGACCTGGGGACATCATAATTTTTCCACTAACTTGGAAAATCCCTAGTACGACCAGCTTTCGAACTGGCTTTTCAAGACCTGGGTGAAGGGTTCACTTTGGTACTTGGAGACTAACAGAACAAAGAAGATAACCAAAGCCTGGGGACCCCAAGGAGTAAGGCCGGGACTTACAGCTGCAGGACATCTTCCGTGTGGAACCTTCCGTCTCCCTTCAGAAATCAGATTCTGGAGATTCGATTGGATCTCAGAAGACACCTCCTCCTAGAAACAGCTAAAACTGTCCAAAGGTGGTGTAGGACTTCATTGCTCATACTTAGATTTTCCCTTTCTATGTATACGGCTTTCAAACATGCTCCCAGTTATTTATACAGTTATGAGAGAATAGGTGCTGATGTATAACTGGATCCATTTGATTATGTTCTATTACTCTGAAGAACCAAACCAAATCTAAAACAAACACTGGGGAAAAAGTAAAAAAAATAAGAAAATAAAAACCTTTGGCCAGGAAAAAAGAAAAATTTTAAATCATCCCACATGATGTATTAAAATGTGGCTATAACCTTAGATTAATTATATTATAAATATTTTCTCAAAAAGTCCTGATCATTAGCCATGCATTCCCCATCATTTTTCAATCTATGTTTTACTGGAAAATGTCTGTAACTATTACTGTTTGGAATAATGTATACTGATATTGACCACCACAAGAATTGCAGGTTAAATAAACCAGTTTTCAGGTTTCTCAGAGAAGTCCATACTAACTAGCTGTAGCCTAAACTAATGCAGTGAATTTCCTTCCACTATAATTGTCTGATACATAAAACTTTGTCTAAAGTGGAGAGATGGGTGAATTAAAAGTAAACACATGATCAGGGAGATCAAAACAAGCCTTAATACATGAAACCATCTAATAAGCCTTAGCAGAGAGTGTACCAGAAACCAGGCATGGGGTTATGGAAACAAACCAACAAAAAATAGTATCTGCCCTCAAGAAATTCACAGCCTACTAGGAAAATCAATAAGCAAATGCCTGGACATCGACAAATGATATTAGAGAAATAAATTCACTTAGGTTCTGAGCCAGTGGAGGACCACTCCTATGCCAACTTAGAGCTGGAAGGGTGTGGGCTCCCCCAGTAGGTGAAGAACCAGTGGGTGCTGATGGGGTGGAGAGGAAGTAAGGCTTCTCCTTGGCATCAGCAAATACAGGACACGTCCTCAGAGGAAAGAAGTACATGCTTGTACAGAAATAAAGCTCATGGCAGGACAAAGAAAATCTGTGGCAGCAAACAGCAAGAAATAAGGCCAGAAAGGTCAACAGCTTCAGGACATAAAAGGCCTTGAAGTAATAAAATACTGTTCATATTTCTACCTGTACTCCTCAATGCCCAATAAAGCATGCTCTGAAATTTCTTTAATCACTGTATTCAAAAGACTTGAGAAGTTTGCCCCAAATGTCTTATTTAGATGAACATTGTAAAGCTATTAATTTCCATCTCCAAGCAAGTTCTACCCTCACAGCAAAGCATTTCTGTAAATCTCACTTTGACAATCTTTATATTTGCATTGTGCTGTTTAACCATGTTAATTGGAAAAAAACACCTCCTTCTTCCTTTTTAGGAAGAAGTCAGGCATCAAGTTCCAAAAGCAGAAAGGTAAGAAAGATCTTATTTTCTCAGTAGTTTTCCAGTAGCTTAATATCAGACCTTAAAATTAAAATATTCACATCATTTCCCAAATATATTCAATGAATATAAGGATCCTGAAATTAAATACCTGCAATTGTGGTTCCAGACCTACCAGAAATGCTTGCTCTGTCTCACAAGTAAAATTTGGTGCTCACTTCCACCTCCACCCTCTTGGGGGGGGGGGGGGCATTAATTCCAGACCGGCAGCAGTATGGTAGGGTGGAGAAGACATGAACTCTGGAGTCAAAAAAACTGTGCTTGAATGTAGCTTTACCACCTCCACTGTATGACTGTCAATAATTACTTAATGTCACTTAGCCTCAGCTTGAATAATACATACCGAACCTATCAGGGTTGTTGTAAAAATTAGAATTTCCCAACTAGCTATGTCATAATCTTGACAACCCAGGGGAATCCAAAAGAGGAGACCTATGATTAACAGACGTTTAGTGGTTCTGTTCCTACTGAGGCTCTTCAGAATTCAAGCCACTGAGAACCAGTGAACTTTAAAGCCCTCAGTAGTCCCACTCCTAATGCTCAATTCACAAGACACTGTCCTAAGAGGTCCCTCCTTGTCAGCTCCAATTGCTGTCACTTCTTGTTTTTTTTGAGTGTGAGGCTCAGCAAGTCAGGTTCCCCTGGCAGGGGTAGATTTGTCACCATTCGTGACTAATACATTGCGTTCAATTTTATCCCTTGCCTGACAATCCACGCCTCTGAGTCTGTTCCTTAAGGAGCGATCACAGCATCATTTAAACAGGACGGGGACAGAAACGTTACTGATTACCTCTCGAAAATCTCTATTTTAAAATAAAATTAAAACATTGATTATCTTTCCTTTTCTTCCCCTTGAATGTAAAGATTTTAATCTGCGCTAATGCCAAGGGGCAAGTTTTACTTCAAGTGAAATAAAATACTTTAACTGGACAGGATTCGCTCTTTCAAGAGCTTATTCGTGGTTTCCTAAATGAGTCATTCGCTTGAAGTACATCATGGCATCAGGTAAGAGGAAAGTGTCTGACTTGGAAACGCACCATCCGGGCAGGGTCTGGAAATACTTTCCCCTTCAAGGCGGCAGCGTCTTCCACTAGAAAACCTGTATTGCAATAGAAGAGTCTCCATGTGCTACAGCATAGGCGAGTAGAAAGGGCATAGGTTTTGGAGTCAGATAAACAGGGCCTATTCCCACCCCTGCCACTGACTAGTTTCGTGAAGTGGGCAAGCTAAGTCACTATTTGCTCATCAGTGAAGGATTCAATCCCTGTCTGTATATGGCCCTGGATTAAGTAGGACAGAGGCCAGCGAATGAGGGCTGCCACGGAACTGGGTACCTCCCATGAGTTAAGAATAGCTTTTACATTTTTAAATGTTGGAAACAAAAAGAGGTTTGTTCTCTTTGGGGTTGTATAAGTATATAAAGAATATTCCTGATTTTGCATCTTTCCCCACAAAGCCTAAACTATTAATGACCTGGTTTCTCTGCAGAAAATATTTGCTTACCCTCGGTTTAGATAATTAAGTAGACCAGGACTCTTATATATATTGTATGTGCTTGGCACATTGAGGTGCTTCGTAGACATCAGGGTTTTCCTTTGGGGGAGAAACTGTGCAATAAGCATTTTTAAGTGCTTTACAGTTCCCATCACTCATAAACTTTGTGGTACCAAAAATTTATTTCTCTCTCTGGGCAATCAGTTTACTTCTCTTCAAAAATGATAATATCAGTACTAGTTTAATGTATGTTTTTCTCAAAAAATGAAACTACAGTTGACCGTGAACAACACAGGTTTGAAGTGCATAGGTTCATTATATTGGGTTTATTTCAATAAATACTGTAAACGTATTTTCTATACCTTATTATTTTCATAATAACATTTATTTTTCTCTAACTTACTTTATTGTAAGACTATGATATATAATGAATAGAACATACAAATTGTGTGTTAATCAACTGTTAATGTTTTTTGTAACATTACTTTCTGTTTAGCTCAAGAGTAGGCTCTTAGCCCTAGCTGGCGTGGCTCAGTGGGTTGAGCATCATTCCACAAGCCAAAAGGTCCCCCATTCAATTCCAGGGTACATGCCTGGGTTGTGCAGGCCAAGTCCCAGGTTGGGGGCAAGAGGTTTGCCAATCAATTGGGCAAACCAATCAATGTTTCTCTTGCAAACTGATATTTTTCTTCCTCTCTTCCTCTCTCCCTTCCCTTTTCTCTAAAAATAAATAAATAAAATATTTTTTAAAAACAGTTGGCTATGAGTAGTTAATTTCTGGGAATCAGAAGTTTTACTCAGCCCTGACTGGTATAGCTCAGTGGTTTGAGCACAGGCCTGCAAACCAAACAACCACAGCTCAATTCCCAGTCAGGGCACATGCCTGGGTTGCAGGCCAATTCCCAGCAGGGGATGCACGAGAGGCAACCATACATTGATATTTCTCTCCCTCTCTCCTTCCCTTCCCCTCAAAAGATAAATAAATAAAATCTTTAAAAAAGCTCTTTAAAAAAGTTTTATTCAGATTTTCGATTGCACATGCAGCTAGTGCGTTTAACCGCACACTGTTCAAGGATCAGCTGTAGTTAATTATTTCAAAACAAATAAATAATGCCTGACACATTCAGCTATTTTACAGAACTAGCTATTAGTATAGAAAACTTAGAAATCACAATCAGATACACACACCCACACACCCATATATAAAATTAATTTATCTATTATCTCACCATCTGGAGATAATTCCAGCCGATATAAATTATAATATTTTCTTTCATTGATTCTCATAGGTTCTCTCTCTTTTTCAGATGTCTATTTTGCACCCAGCCACCTTTGCAATGTGATGACTAAGTTTTGGCCAATTAGATGTCTATAGATTCTTCCATATGGAATTTCTGGGAAGTCTCTTTTAAGAGAAGAGTGGGCTACTTTTCAAGTTTCTTCTTCCATCCCACTGGCTACTACTGGCTACAATGCAGACATGAGAGGTAAAACAGATTAGCCATTTTTGGCTAATGAGAACGAGACATCATAGAAATGCAGAGAACTCTAGGCACAGTGTAACAATGGGCTAAAAGTAACTTGGGACTTCGAAAATTTTATGGGGCCACCACCCCGCTCTTCATGCACCTCCCTCAGGCTCCTTTTATTCTTCCTTTTATTGTTTTTTTTGTTTGTTTATTTATTGTTCTCCTCTTAGATGCAGACTTTCTCACCTTACCTCATATGCCCTCTTGATAGGTGGAGGAAAGATCATTTAAAACACAGAACAAATTGTTACCAGTGATTTTTCAGGGGTGGTAAGGTTAAAGTGGATTTTATTTGATCATTTATGCTTTCTTGTATTTTCCACATTTTCTACCATGTTATATAATGATTTTGTTGTCAAAAAAACATTTTTAAGTGACACACTGTTTGAAATGTCTTGCCTTTATGATTAAATTATGAAAGTACCCTAGACAGTGGAATAAAAGGGGAGGACCCCCCAAAACCAGAATTATCTTCTGGAGGGCAGGCCCCTTATAGTACAGGCTTCCCTCACTAGATGAGTGTTCTTGGAACCCACCTGTATCGGCATACCAGCTGGCGTTGTTGTGAGAGGTTGCATTTGGCTCAGTGAATGTTCTTTGAAGACTCTTCCAACACATTCGCCTATTTCATGATGGGTGATTTATAAGCACATCTGCCCACGGCATGCTGAGTGTTCAACAGTTTTTGACCAAAAATGGCATGACCCCTGTACCTCACCCTCCCTATTCACCAGATCTTGCCCTGAGTGATAGTTTTTTGTTTGTTTCCCTAGATGAAAAAGGGTCCTCAAAGCAAAACATTTTGCCTGTGGAAAAGGTGGAAAAAGTGGAAAAAAACCCCTGCAGAAACACAAAAAAAGCATCAAAATCAATGAGTTCAAAAACTGTTTCAAGCAGTGGATAAAATGTCTTCATAAGTGTGTTGCATCAGATGGAGAATACTTTGAAGGGGACTGAAGTTTCAACATGAAAGAATAAATACAATTCTTTATAAATCAATTGTGGGGTTTTGGGGTCCTTCCTCATACGTAATACCTAAAAAACTCAGTCCTTGTTTCTCTCAAACACCCCTAGGAACAGAAGGAATTTCTATATACCAGCCTGCAAGTTCTATTAATGATGTTAAATTTGACAACCGACATATCATTGAGAGAAGACACAGTAGTCTGAAAAAATCCACAATCAATAATGGTTTTGGATGCTATATAGGGGAGCTAATAAAGTTAGTTAAAATAAAGAGGAGGGATTAGAAAAACTTGATACCGATTTAGTCATTATTCCTGGGGGTATGCTGTCATGGTTGGTAGTGCTGAATGGTAGTGCAAACAGCTTTTTAAAGATCATTTTAATGCAATTTAATAAATGATTACACTGCGGAGCTCACACTTACATTGCAAGAGGATTAGAAAGAAAAAAATAGCCAAATTCCTAATATTAATGACTGTGTACCTCTGCCTAGGATGAGATTTAAAGATAGTGCATTATATGTGGAGAAAGACAGCATAGTCTCTCTAACCACTCAGATAAGCATGTGCTCTGGAAAACTGTCAGAGGGCTCCCAAAGCCACTCCAGGGAAGACACAGCCGATCAGTAGATTAAGTCGCACTAATGACTCTATCAAATTGTATTGGAATAGAATGTAAGGGATTGAAGGGGTGAAGAAACAGATTCAGAGAAAAGAGAAGTTATACTGTAGAAGCATGGCAACTTGCCAAGGTCCTGAAGGACTCATAGTTTAACTGGCTATAATAAAAGCCACCAAATCCACTGCAGTTAACATCCTTTGGCCCCAACTCATGCAGGAAATCTTTGCACCCTTTCCCTAAGTGGCCACCATATAACCATAGGTATTAAAGAACATAAAAGGCAGCACAGCAATAGATGTGGACCTGGGAAAAGCTGTGTTTATCAACCCTGTGAGGTGCTTTCACTATAATATCTTCAACAGTCATTACAAGTTTGAGGAGTTTGTGTGTCTCTGTGCAATTTGCTTACCGGGATTTGCTGGAACACGACAGAAGTAAGGCGGCCTTAACACATCGTGTTACCCAGTGTTTTACTATAAAAACTTCAAGACAGACTGAAAAGTTGAAAGAAGAGGATAATCAACATCTGTATACTCACAACCTAGATTCAATCACTGTCATTATCAGTTTTTCCATTTATATATGTAGTTATGTGTACATGTATATGCATATGTTTTAAGTGTGTATGTGTATATAATTAGAAAATAAATTACAGATACCATAGTACTTTGCACCTAAATATTGAAGCCTGTATCTTCTAAGAATATATATTCTCTTATATAACTTTATCATTGATACCTCAGAATGTTAACAATAAGTCTGTAATATTACTTAGTATCATATTCGCATTCAAATTGTCTTGACGGCCCCTAGTAGCATTGAAGATAGCACCCAGTGGTTTCTGCCTTCACATCCTTGTATAATCCCGCCACCTTAGCTCCCTGAATGTGAACTGGACTTACTGAAATGTTTCTATGGACACGAATATGGTCAAAGTGACAAGATGTCACTTTTGAGATGAAGTTGTAAAAAGGTTATGGATTTTATCTTGACTGCTCTCTGCTCTTTCTTGAAGGACTTATCCTAAAAGAAGCCAGCTGCCACATTGTAAAGCAGTCCTGTGGACATACCCTCACCACAAGGAGCTGAGGCCTGCCAACAGCTGAGTGACCATGGCAACTGTCTCTCATACTCCCCATCCCCCAGATGACCCTCCAGATGAGACTCCAGCCTAGTCGACTGCTTAATTGCAACCTCACAAGACACCTTTAGCCAGAGGCACCTAGCTAAGCTGTACCAAGATTTCTTTTTTAAGTATATTTTATTGATTATGCTATTACAGTTGTCCCAATTTTTCCCCATTGCCCCCCTCTGCCTGGTATCCCCATTCCCTCCAGCAATCCTTCCCCTCTTAGTTCATGTCCTGGGCCAGGCATATAAGTTCTTTGGTTTCTCCATTTCCTATACTAATCTTAACATCCCCCTGTCTATTTTGTACCTACAAATTATGCTCCTTAATTCTTGCACATTTCCTCCCATTCCCTTCCTTTCCCCTCCCAGCTGATAACCCTCCAAAGGATCTCCATATCTATGAGTCTGTTCCTGTTCTGCTTATTTGCTTAGTTTGTTATTTTAGACTCAGTTTTTGATGGTTGTGAATTTGTTGTTTTTAATGGTAATAGTTTTGATCATTTTCTTAAATAAATTCTTTTAAGATTTCATATAATAAGGGTGTGGTGCTGGTGATGAACTCCTTTACACTGACCTTATCTGGGAAGTACTTTTTCTTCCATTCTAATTGATATCTTTGCTGGACAGAGTAACCTAGGTTGTAGGTCCTTGCTTTTCATCAATTTCTGTACTTTTTGCCAGCCCCTTCTAGCTCGCAAAATTTCTTTTGAGAAATTAGCTGACATTCTTATGAGAATGCCTTTGTATAGGTAACTCTCTGCTTTTCTCTTGCTGCTTTTAAGAGATTTCTCTATCTTTAACTTTTGGCATTTTAATTATGATATGTCTTGTTGTGGTTCTCTTTGAGTCCAACTTATTTGGGACTCTTTGTGCTCCTTGGACTTGTATGTCTACTTCCTTCACAAAATTAGAAAATTTTTCTTTCATTACTTTTTCAAATAGTTTTCAATTGTTTGCTTTTCCTCTTTTTCTTCTGGCCTCCCTATGATTCAGATGTTGGTATGTTTAGAGACGTCCCAGAGGCTCTATATACCATTTTTTTGGAATTGTTATTCTTCTTGCTGTTCTAGTTCAATGCTTATTTCTTCCCTATGTACCAAATTGTTGATTTGATTTTTGGCCTCATCACCTTCATTGCTGTTTCCCTGTATATTTTTCTTTATTTCACTTAATCATTAAGTGAAAGAGGGCCCCTCTTTAACCTACTCATTCTAATTCCATATAAATATTGGCAGGGTATGAAACTCATTTTCATTGGGGGCCACATCAGCCTCCACTGATGTTGAGTTGCCTTCAAAGGGTCAAATGTAATTTTAGGACTACATAAATGTAAATACTCCTTAACTAGAGACAAGGAGCTTGGTGCTGCTGTTGGTTTGATAGAAACAAGGTGCTGGGCTGGATAAAATAGAGTGGAGGGCCAGATTCGGCCGGTAGGCCTTGTGTCTACCACCTGTGACTTAATGTACCTTTCATTTCTTACTGGGTCTTTTTATACTCTTGCTATACTCACTCAATGAGTTCTTTGAGCATCCTGAAAATCAGTGTTTTGAACCCTACATCTGTTAGATTGGTTATCTGTGTCATTTAGATCTTTTTCTGGGGTTTTGTTCTGTTCTTTCATTTGGGCCACATTTCTTTGCCATCTTGATTTGGCAGCCTTTCTGTGTCTGTTTCTGTGTGTTAGGTAGAGCTGCTCTGACTCCCTGGTTTAGTAGCAAGGCCTGATGTAGAAAAGGCACCTGTAAATTGTGTAGGGTAGAGCCTTAGGTAATTGCCAGGTGGGGCAACCTGCTTCACTACTTTATGGTTCTGTGGGGGGGGGGCTCAGAAAGGGTAGCTGTGTTGCTGCCTTGTTTCTGGAGGTTTGCCCCGCACCTGCCCTATTTGTAGTCATTTCACTTACTCTCTATATGCTACTGGTATCCTTCTAACTGTTGCCCTTATGCTAAACCCCAGGGAGGGTGGGTATGCCTAAGTCCTAAGTCCATACGGGCCTTTTAAGGGGAGTCTCCTGAGAATTCAACATTTTATTCCACCATCCTGACCCCCACTGCTTTTTATGGCCAGATGACCTGGGGAATTATCTTCCTGGAGCTGGAACCCTGGGCTGTGTTGTCTGGCCTGGAGCTGGGATCCTTCACACCCAAGGTGTCCCCTCCCATTTTTATCCATTCATATTTAATCTTGCTACTCTTTTTCACAATTTTTATTTTTATTTATTTGATAACACTGTCATTTGGTAAGGATATATAGAAATGATCATATAGGATCAAGGAAATTAAATAATTAGGGGAAATATCTAAATGCTGAAATAATTTTAAAAAAACGCCCATAAGACTTTTTTACTTTGTCCTGAATATTTTTTAAAAGTCTTTGTTGATGTAGTCCTAATGCTTATAAACAAGCTAAAATAACACATCAGTTATCACTGAAAATATAATTATTTCCCTTAGTGTTAATGGACTGTGCAATACAGAGTCTGTCTCTCAGCACCACTGTTGTGGTTGATTTCCTCCTCAGGGGAAACTAAACTAAACTTAGTACTGCAAATTTGTTCAATTAATCTTTTCTTGCAGACAACAGAAAGAGTGGAATTCTTTCTCATCCTGTCCATTTTGCTGTATTTTAGTAAGATGAAAGTGACTTCTCAAATAATCCAATTTTTCTCATTTTGATGATTAACAAGTAAAGACTATACACAGAGGCACTTTTTTCTCTCTTCTCTTTCTGGGAAGCAAGAGCCCTGGCTTTCTCAGTTCCAGCTTTCTGGAAGGAACCCTTTCCCCGGGGACACAGAAGCCACTCATAAACAGGATTCATTTATCTTCTGTGGCAAACACCTTTTTTCCACATGAGAAAGGCCTCGGAGTTCATCCAGCTGATATGAACATTTAATGGGTCTCTGTTTTGGCCATTTTTGAAGGCTTAAATATTTAAGAAAACTTTACTAAAATTGAGAATATTTGCTGTCAGCTTTACCTTCATCAGTACTTCCACAAACATGGCTACATATAAGTGAAAGATTCTTGATTCCCAAAGAGAGCAGTTAATTGATTTTTGACATATATTTAATTCAAATAGAGTCTCAAAAATGTATACAAGGAATGAAGTCCAGGGAAAGCTTTATTGGTTTATTGTACCAAGCTATTAGTCTCCTGTTAGAGTTTTTAAAAAAATTCATTTAAAGTAGTGTGCTCTGGGACTACCCTCACACTCAGTTTAAATTGTTTTCATATCTACAATGTCACAAACATTGTTAAGCAGACCACCACAATCAAATCCATGGTGTCTATTGCATTTTCCTCATCTACTAGCCTATTAAACTCATCCAAGAAGGAGATGATGAGGTGGAGAATTCATGATGGATTCTAAAGACACAGCTTCTTGACATTATCAACTCTCTACTACACTGGAGACTTCTGGCCAAGAGGGAGGTATAGGTAGATATATTCTGCCTCCTCGCACAACCAAAAGAAGGAACAAATTTCAAAACAAAAACCAACCACAACTCCCAGAAAATTGAACTGTATGGAAGTCTGACAATCAAGGAGTTAAAGAAGAAATATTCATCCAAACCAATAAAAGGGGAAGAGATGGGCAGCCAGGTCAGAGAGGACATGCGGCAAGGTGGCAGCTGACAGACAGGGCAGTCCCATATTTGCCTGTGGATAAACCTGGAAGAACAACTGAGGAGCAAGACAGACCATGCAACACTGGATTCCAGCATGGGGAAACAAAAGCCTCTGACTGTAAAATCCTGTGGAGGTTGAGGTGACAGGAGAAACTCCCAGCCTCACAGGAGAGTTCACTGCAGAGACCCAGGGTCTTAGACTGTGCACAAACCCACCTACCCAGGAATCAGCATCAGAAAGGCCCAGTTTGACTGTGGGTAAAGGAGGAAGAGACTGAAAGCCAGCAGAGAGATGAGCAAGTGGCATTGTTCCTTCTCAGATCCCTCCCCCACATATAGTGCCACAAGGCAGCAATCTGGGTTGCCCCACTCTAGTGAATACCTAAGGCTCCACCTCTTACTATGTAAGAAGCCCACTGAGACAAAAAAATATGGCCCAAATGAAAGAACACATCAAAGCTCCAAAAATAGAACTAAGCAAGGAAGAGATAGCCAACCTATCAGATGCAGAGTTTCCAAACACTGGTAATCAGGATACTCACAGAAATGGTTGAATATGGTCACAAAATAGAGGAAGAAGTGAAGGCTATACAAAGTGAAATAAAGGAAAATGTACAAGTAACCCATGCACTGTAGAGTGACAGGAAGGAAACCATGACTCAAATCAACAATTTGGAGGAGAAGAAAGTAATAAATATTTAACCAGAAGAGAAGAAACAAGAATTCAAAAAAATGAGGAGAGGCTTAGGAACCTCTGGGACAACTCCAAACATCCCAACATCGAAATCATAGGGATGCTGAAAGGAGAAGAGGAAGAGCAAGAAATAGAAAACTTAGTTGAACAAATAATGGAGAACTTCACTAATCTGGCAAAGAGAAATAGATTTCCAGGAAGTCCAGGAAGCTCAGAGAGTCCCAAAGACATTGGACCCAAGGAAGCATACACCAAGGCACATCACAATTACATTACCCAAGATTAAAGAGAAGGAGAGAATCTTAAAAGCAGTGAGACAGTTACCTACAAAGGAGTTTCCATTAAACTATCAGCTGATTTCTCAAAAGAGACCTTACAGGCAAGAAGGGGCTGGAAAGAAGAAGTATTCTAAATCATGAAAGGCAAGGACCTACATCCAAGATTACTCTATCCAACAAACCTATAATTTAGGATGGAAGGGCAGATAAAGTGTTTCCCAGGTAAGATCATGTTAAAGGAATTCACCATCACCAAGCCCTTATTATATGAGTGTTAAAGGGACTCATCTAAGAAATTGAAGAAAATAAAAAACTATGAATAGTAAAATGACAACAAACTCACAACTATCAATAACTAAAGCTAAAAAAACAAAAATGAACTAATCAAACAACTACAACAGGAAGAAATTCACAGAAATAGAGATCACATGGAGGGTTATTAGCAGGGAAGAGGAGGGTGGAGAATGGGGGAAAAGGTACAGGAAATAAGTAGCAAAATAGATGGGGGGTGGGGGGTTAGGAATAGGAGGGAAAATGGAGAAGCCAAATATCTTATGTGTACAACCCATGGACATGAACTCAGGTAGGTGAATACTAGTGGGAGAGGGAGTACAGCACAGAGGGGAATAAAGGAAGGAAAAAAATGGGCCAACTGTAATAACAAAATCAATAAAATATTTTTTTTAATTTATTTAAATTAAAGAAAAAATAACTCTCTACTACACTGGTCTAGAACTGTGTCCCTGAATGAGCATCAGGTTTACTGTCTGTGTTGATGGTACCTGGTTACTCTTTTATCTCTATTTCTCAGCTTTCCTCCAATTGCTGAGAAATCACACACACACAAACAAGAAAAGGTCAGATTTAGGGCCTTCAATCTTGATATTTCAGGGATGGAGTAGTTTTGACCCTTAATGACTGACCTGACTATATCTCCTGTTTTCTCCACAGGCCAAACCTTCCTACACACTCCTGCTTGATTAATTTTTAAAACCCACAGCTTAAATCCTGACACCTGCTCAAGAACATTTAATATCTTCCTATTACCTACCAGATGAAGATAAGGTTATTCACTTTGGTATTTGCAGGGGAAATTATTGGAGTAGGAGTTTGGAAGGTGGGGCGAAGAGAAATGTAATCAGGCGGCACTGCAGGCGGCAGGGTGGGGGGCAGTGGCAGAGCAAACCGCGGTGATGCTATGAAATCATCATTCACTGACTGAATTTCCCCACCGCTGTTCTTTTGCCTAGGCTGCCCCTTGGCCTAGGATGCTCTTAGCTCAGTTCCTGAGAAAAGTCAATGTCAAATTCTGTGTTGATGTGTCTGTCCAGTTGGAGCCCCTACTGCATTTTGTTTCGTGTATTTTTGCCATGGTATAGTATGGTATAGTATGGTAGCATGGTATTTTATGGTATGGTATTCTTGCCTCATTACTCCTTGAAGGTCAATCAACAGAAAGGAAGAAGAGCTTGGCAGAACCTGAACATGAAAAAAAAAACATGCAGGTATAATTCAGTGATTTCCAAAAATCTAAAACCACTTAGTTAGTCTATATTTAATTTACCTAATAAATTTTGTTCCATACAGAAAATTTTGACATGTGTCCCACTCACAACTAGTTCTAATTATTTATAATGTGAATAATTGAGATCAGGGTTATATCAATTTATGGTTAAAAATCATCTCTTGTGGATTGTCATCAGCAATCTTGTGGTTTGGAGTGAAGAAACTGAAGACCATTACTACGAAGAAAAATTTATCTTGATTATACAAATTAAACCCTCAAGGACTTGGAAAAAGTTATCTGTGCAAATTATAACTCTTAGCCAAATAATTTCAAACAGTGAATGACTTGACTTTTGTAATCATGTTAGAGATTAATCCACTGATTAATGCATATGTACATATGTACATATGTATGTGACTTGTGCCATGCCTATATCCACGAAAGACAGGGGACACCTTATAATATCAAAACAAATAGGAAAAAAAATCAAAATTAAATTTTCCAGAAAAAAACAAGTGCATTACAGAACTCCTGGCACTAAACTTATGCAATTAATCACTAAATTTAGAACTAAATTGCTCTCAACCAAGGCAATAATGGAACTGTAGTTCTCAATATCTGAATAACTAAAGTGTTTATCATGAGACATGACAAATGGTTTCCCAGTATGAAAACTTGGAGGGAACTTATCACAGGAATATAAAAATTCTGGCGAATACAACCAACAATTTATCTGAATCCAATTCTCATAAAAATTTGAGATGAGATATTTAACCGCATTGCAACATTTTTATGGAAGGCTAACACAGTCCAGACATGTTACACACTCCAAAACAGAATTTAGAAGACCTAAAAAATGAATAACCAACACTAAGCCCTAACCAGTCTTTCTAAAACATCAAAACATTTCAGGAAACTTTCAACCATTTCTAGATAAAGTAAATTCATGGATGAATTATCTGGCAGGTGTCAAAAGTACCAGGAATTGATACAGTTGAGTGGAGAAGTGCACTTAAGTTTTATACATTGGATAGGAACACAGTAGAAATGATTTTCCACGGAGAGAAACTGAAAGACCCATAGCTTATGTTAAAATTATCTGCCTGGGTTTCAAATTAGCTGCTAGTTCAAGGTCATCACATGGTACTTGAAAGTGATTTCACAATTAGTTTTAGACTGCAGGTCGCACCAAAGAAAAGAATAGAATCTATTGTTTAATAAATTTCCATTCCTTTTCTTTCTATAAGCATGGCTCTATCCACCAGGAAACTTCTATCTGTTTGAAAGTTTCAAATAAAAAAATAACCAAAAGTTCAGTGAAAAATAACCTAAAACTGCAGTCAAAAAAGTAAGTAAAGCCCACTTATATTCAAAACACAGTGCAAAACCACAGGGNATCATCACATGGTACTTGAAAGTGATTTCACAATTAGTTTTAGACTGCAGGTCGCACCAAAGAAAAGAATAGAATCTATTGTTTAATAAATTTCCATTCCTTTTCTTTCTATAAGCATGGCTCTATCCACCAGGAAACTTCTATCTGTTTGAAAGTTTCAAATAAAAAATAACCAAAAGTTCAGTGAAAAATAACCTAAAACTGCAGTCAAAAAAATAAGTAAAGCCCACTTATATTCAAAACACAGTGCAAAACCACAGGGAACTTATAAAAAATATTTTTTTTCTTTACTATAATAATCCGAGTCTATTTACAAAGGAGAAAAATATATATTTTATCTTTTAATGAGGCTTTGGTTCTAGTCTTTCTTCTTCAAAGAACATACGTTCATATGTTGGTACTAGAAAGGATTTCTCTAATAAAGTTGAACATGATTTTTTGGTCCCCATTTTATTTTGTTTTAATGCTTCTTGAAGTTTTAGGACCCCTTTGCACTATTAAAAATTAAGGAACCCCCAAAACTTTTGTTTTTATAGGTTACGTCTATTTATATTTACTATATTAGATATTAAAACTGAAAACAATTTTAAAACAAACACACACAAAAAAACTCCATGACATCTTGTGAGAGAATAAGAATAAAAAATGCAATGAATAGCTTAGTATTATTAGGAAGACAGTTTGACCTCATGGACATCCCTGAAGAGTATCAGAGATGCCCAAGGATACCCATGTCATACTCGGAGAAGCACCAGTTTAAAAGAATTACCAGTAACAAAAGAAAAATTAACCACAGGCAAAATAAACATGAAATTTTAAAAAACGCTCTGTACTCCAGGCAGTACGCACTCTAGAAAGCTGTTCACGGGGCGAGGGCACAGCTTAACACAGCACAGGGGAAGACATGGCGGGGTGGATGGGGTTACACCGTAATGACCCACAGTCATCAGCCCCTGCATCTTCATTCCACATCTAGGCAGATTTCACTCTAATTAGATGATTTTTTAAAACAGGAGAAACTAGCAGTATACAGAGCACCTGGGGACAGGCTTTGGTGCAAGAAGTATTAGTCATTCTATCTGGCAATCGCTGATTTTATTATGGGCTACAGGGCATGTAGATCCCTTAAAATAGAGATCTTGTGTAAATTTTATAAGACAATCTATAGGACTGATGAAAGAAGTATTACTAATTCTCTTTATTTTTATCTTACCTTTTAAAGATCTTATTTTCTATATATTTTAGTTTAGAAGTACATGTATTTCATCTATAAAGGGATGATTAGAAAAAGAGAGAGTGGGCAGTATTCTAAAATATTTCATTAATGGTTGTGCACTCAAAGTGATGTAGAGAGTATGTGATTTCTATTCAATCACAATCTGATTAAAATGTCTTGGCCAAATAAAATTTAAAAAGATTTAAAAGTACCAAATGTTGGCAGGGATCTAGATTAAACTTTTTTCATATTGTTAGTGAGAATATAAATTGGTTCAACTGCTTTGGAAAATTATGTGATGATATCTATGAAAGTTAAATGTATATATCTCCTTTGTGGCTCAGAAATTTCATTCCTGAGTATATACTCAAAAGAAATGAAGGCAGATACTCACTAAAAGACATCACCCAGAAAGTTTCCACCAGCTTTATTTATAAAAGCTCAACGCTGGAAAGAATCCAAATGACTACTGTCATTAAAATAGATAAATTATGGCATATGTATGCAATGGAATGCTATAGAGCAATAAAAAAAAAAGAATGAACTATTGATACACACAGCAAAAAAGATGACTCTCCCAGACATAATGTTGAATGAAAAAACCAGGCACAGAAGAATATGAAGTTGAAAAACAGGCATAATTAACCTATGATGATAGAAATCAGAATAATGGTTATGTCTGGCAGAGGAGATTAACCGGGAAGGGCCACAGGAGAGCCTTCCAAGGAACCAGAAACATCCTATATCTCGATCTAAGTCTTGGTTACATGGCTACATAGATAGATAAGCATGCATTGACCTGTACTGCAGACCTGTGCACTTTACAGTGCCTCCGATACACTGCAATAAAAATAAAATATTGTTTTAAAACACATTATACCCAAATTAGGAAGTTATCCAACTTACTATTTTCTCCCATCAAAACTACAGATCTACGAAAACCTTTATGCGCCAAGAAATCAAATGTGGAAGGTGTGCCTAAGACCAACCCACAAGCTTTCCTCCATAAAGCTGTAAATCGGCCTCGCTTGTCTCTAGGATTTTCCCTCACACTGACCACTTTTCTTTGAACACAATCTAATTAGCACCTATCTCTGGAGTCACAGCAAGTGCATATTAGCAGGTTGAAGTTGTGTTACCCTCATTCTAATGCTCTTTCTTATTACATCTTTCCATTCCACTGGCCTCACAGAATTGAGTCCTTAAAACTCAAGTACAGAAGTAAATGGTGGCATCACTAAACAGCAAAGAGAAGTTCAGAAAGACTTAATATAAAATAACATAAGATATAAAATGAACAGCAACATTAAAAACTGCATACATCATGAGCACAATTAGGTAAAAGTTGCACATAAATAGAAAAATACTGTGAGTAAAATCCTCAAATGCTGACAACAGGAGTCTTTGGAAAATGGCATTACCATAATTTTCTTTTCCGTGTTTAGAATTTTTATCAAATATATTATTTATTCATGCACAGAAGTTAAAGTTAAAGATATTAACTTCAAAAAAGTTAAACATAATTTTGAAAANAAGACTTAATATAAAATAACAAGATATAAAATGAACAGCAACATTAAAAACTGCATACATCATGAGCACAATTAGGTAAAAGTTGCACATAAATAGAAAAATACTGTGAGTAAAATCCTCAAATGCTGACAACAGGAGTCTTTGGAAAATGGCATTACCATAATTTTCTTTTCCGTGTTTAGAATTTTTATAAAATATATTATTTATTCATGCACAGAAGTTAAACATAATTTTGAAAAGCTGTATTTAAAAAATTATTTGAAACCCATATAAAGATGTCACCAATACCTAAACATCCAGATCTTGAAAAAAATAGATAAAAAATCTGGCTCAGAAATTTTCTTTAAAAATCTGAAAAACACCTTAGTCCCTGAGTCCTGAAATAATCCAGGTGTACTTTATAGTGTTACTGTATGACTGTTAATTCCAGTATCTGCTTTGGATAATTCTATCTTAATTTGAGTTTGAGAATCTTCCTAAGTTTGCATAAAGCTTGCCAGACATTCTTCAGAAAAGAGAGAGTAAGGCTCACTAGCACAGAAGGCACCCAGTGGAGTGGGCTGTGGTCCAAAGAAAGAGATCAGTGTTTCAACCTGCTGGAAGACGAAAACTTAGTCTAAAATATATTTTCATTGTGTTTCTTCATTGACAATTTGTAAGACCCTCTAAAATGAAACCTGTTTTTGATTCTTTGAATTATTTCTGTTTAAGAAAATAGTATTTTATGACATAGCACAATAAAATCAGATCATCGTGAAATTTATTTAAAAAAAGAACATTTCAGTAAGTCAATCATGTACTTTGAAATGCCAGAACAATCTAATAAGGACTATGAAGAACAAATATTAGTGAGAGGGCAAAGAGATAGCTCTTTTGTGAACAACTTGGCCTTTTTAAGCAAGCAGAATATCTCTTGTTTAATTATATTAGAGAGCTTTAAATCAAAGTAAAAATTGTTTAGTGCTACAGAGCCCAATTAACTAGCTGTTAAAATTCCAAGAATCTGTGCTTCTGTCAGCACGAGTGAAGGCTGTTACTAAAATGAACTGTTATTACGGAGATAATATATACTTAAATTGGGATAAATAAATAAATAAGTGTTTTCTACAGAGTTTCCTCACGCACTGTTGGTGGGCATGAGGACTGGTGCAGCCACGGCGGAAAATAGTCCAGAGGTTCCTCAAAAAATTAAAAGTGGATCTGCCTTATTATTTAGTAATTCTACTTCTGGGTATATATTCAAAGAAATCCAAAACACTGATTTGAAAGAATATATGTACCCCTATGTTCACCACAGCATTATCACAGTAGCCAAGTTAAGGAAGCATCCCTCAATAGACAAATGGATAAAAAGAAGGTGTAATATTACAACTCCAACTTCAATATGGAGTTGTAATATTCCATATACAATGGATATTCCATGTACAATGGACTATTACTTGGTCATAAGAAAGAACAAAATCTTATCATTTGTGACCGCAGGGACAGATCTAGAGAGTATTATGCCGAGTGAAATATGCCAGTCAGAGAAAGACAAGTACCATATGATTTCACTTAAATGTGGAAACTGAAGATCAATATAAACAAAGAAATAAAACAGAAACAAACTCATAGACACAAAGGACAAACAGACAGTTCCCAAAGGGAAGGGATCAGGGGACCAGAAGTAAAATGCGAAGGGATTGAGAAGTACAGATTGGTAGTTACAAAATACTCATGGGGAACCCTGGCCAACATGGCTCAGTTTGTTGGGCACTGGCCTACAAAGCAAAAAGTCACTGGTTTGATTCCTGGTCAGGGCACACGCCTGGGTTCTGGGCCCAGGGCCTAGTTGGGCTCATGTGAGAGGCAACTGATCAGTGTTTCTTCTTCACATAGATATTTCTCAGCCTCTTTTCCCCTCTAAAATAAATATTCCAAATAAACATTTTTTAAATAGTCACAGGGATGTAAAGTACTACATGGAAAATATAGTCAATAATATTATAATAACTAGGCATGGGTACTGGAAATATCAGGGGGAACACTCTGTGAAGTATATGACTGCCTAATCACTATGCCATATACCCCAAACTAACACAAAATCATATTAAATATAAACAGTGACTCAAGGAATTAAACAGAAATACACAAGAAGAAAAATGTTTCTCAAGAAAGTTTCAGAGATTTCTTTTACCTAATACAAAAAGCTAATTTGTATGTGTTTGTATATGTGTGTGTAACGAAACCTAATTTGGGCTAATTTTATATGTCCAGTATAAAATTCTTGATTTTACCAGGAGTTCCAATCACTGCTACTATATACTTAGCACACCTTTTACCTTGTGGGACAAGTGTCCGAAAGGAATTAAACTGTGAAATGGACACTTTTATTAAAGCAAAATATACTGATTTACATTTTTTAAAATTTGGTTATATGTTGTTTGTACCTAACTTAATCCTTAAGAGGCTATGGACTACATTTCTATATCTGAACGTACTTACTTATATGTCATTTAGAATAATACTCATTAACTTAATAATTTCTTGCTAGTTAGGGTTCAGCTACTTGTTACAGTCACTTGTTGGACAGTCTTGCGCTATGTTTTCCCATTTTTAGCCAGGTAATATAGGAACATAGATTAAATATAACAGCAAAAATCTATAATTTCCCCAAACTTCCCTGCCTCTAACACAAGGGCGTTATTTCCACAAACAGCACTACTTCTAAGAATATGGAGTTGAGGGTAGACATAAATAAAGTTGAAATTTGTAAGAATTCAAGAGTTTCTGGAGTCCAAGTCCTAGAATTTTACTGTTTCTTTTACCTTGCATCTTGGCTATGGTTGTGTTAGATTTACTTGTAGATTTAATTCCTTTCCCCCCAAATTAAGCAAACAAATCCACCCTCTAAGGCAACTTTGACTTATTTCTGTTTGCACAAAGGACCAGAGCACTTCAGGAGTTTATTTCCAGACATGGAGTGCAATGTTTACCCACTGGACCCCATCTGATCACCTGGGAAAACAGAATTCATTTAATTCCTTGAAAAGTATGAATCATTTTACACTCTCTCTATATATTCATAGGGTAACTGAAGTTGTACTGCTTACCTGGACTCCTTCTAGGGTTTAGCATAAGTGTTCTATTACTTATTGTATACATAAAAGCAAATTTTAAAATGGCAATTATTAGATTTCAAAGAAAAAAAATTTATGTTTATAAGTGACTTTCAAAACCTCAACATTCCTTTCATATATGGGAGATTATAACACACACACTAATTAATATGAATAACTTTTGTAATGGTTGAAATATACCAAAATTAATTGCCAAGCACTCTTTTGGTGGTCATTTATACATAATGAATTTTTCACGTTCACCAAATGACACGTTTATTCTATAAAAAATGATAAATACTGATCTATTGATCTTCTGACATTGAAGTCATTAAGAGTACAAGGACTTTGGGATTGGGTCTGGTTTTGAACATAGCTGTGTGGTACTGATAAGTTACTCATTTTCAAAACTGCAGTTATCTCTTCACTAAAATGGGGATTACACCAACTACACCTAAAGGTCTTGTCAAAATTAAGTGAAATCATGTTTGTACAGTAACAGTTTCAAGTCATTCCACTTTTGTTTCCTCGCTGATCTCTGCTATGAAAACATTCACCATGGGGGGTGTTTACTACAGCCCATGTTTCTGGCACAACACACCATGCCTGGCGCTGCCTCCAAGGGCCTGCTTTGCCATTCCCTGAGCCCTGGACAAAGCAGAAAGAGGGACTGCCTGGTTTGGAGATACCCACACTGCTAACCTGCCAGATCCTATGCTTTAAAAAGCTCACCTTGGTAAAATCATATTGGTAAATAAGTTATGGCTAACTTTATTTCAACAAGCAAAAAAAAAAAACCCACCCTAAAAACAGGACCTGTGATGCACATTCCACCTGTTGCATGCTTTGTCTAGAAGAACAAACCAATATCGTCTCCTCTTCCCAGGTCAGATCATTGTACAACTTGAGACACACACTTTGTCTAAATCACCCTGCCCTTTATTTTGACCCTCAATAACATTTCCTCAACCCCATTCAAGATGCTCAGACTTCTCTCCAACTGTGGGGAAATAGGTTTCTGTAACAGAGAAATGTAGGTGGGCTGCATCCAAGAACCCTAGCTTAACTTCTCTTATAATAGCTTATGAATCCCTTCTGAACTTGTTCATTACAGAATACATTACGTATGGAAAAGAATTCCTTCTCAGGTGCACTAATCCTTCACATCCAAAACGTTTTACAAATATAGGATTGTTAGCGGGTTCTATGTGAAGGGTATAGAAATGAAATAAGCCTCACCACAGGAATGATCTTTAAGATTTAAAGTGACAGCAACAAAATAGAGGAATATTAAAATGTTCCATCACATTGCTCTCGCTTTTAAAACCCCAGAGTGTAGAGAAAGTATCCTTAGGGTTGTGATGAGGATACTGCCTTATCCTTAGGGTTATCCTTAGTCTATGACCCCCCCAGAGATCATCCCTCCCCCAGATTCAGGGAAAGGCAGTATCATGGATCAATGTATTTAGCTGGGAACTTGTCTTCCCTAGGATTAAACAGGACATATCTGTGTGATTCATAACTTAACATAAATGGGAGATTATAGTCATCCATACCATAAATCAGGTATCTTATTATATTTGCAAGGACTGGAAAGGATTTATACATGTAGAGATGTGTCTTTAACTGAAATGTGTAGATAAATAATTTTTTAAAAGTCAATATACAATTATGCAAATATCAGATATTACATTTCTGTTCATCAAAAAAGGATCAATATGAGGACATTTGTGCAAATGCTAGATGACAACATGAAATCAATGATCATTTTTCAAAATCGCTTCTCATGTCATCTTTAATGAGAATGGATCTGCCACCAAAACGGACTATGAGCGGTCAGACCTAAGCACGGGATGAGAAAGCACTTTATTTATTCTTCACATCATTCCCTTCAAATCAAAACCATGCTACTTTCATCCAGCTTTATTCTAATGCAGTTTTCACAGTCTTCTAAAAAAGTTATATTGAAGCCCAAAGATTAAGAGCTTAGTAGGTCTGTCACTTCTTTGAAAATTTTTTAAAAGGGTCTAAAATCCCTAAAACCATTTTCACATATGCTTTCTTTTGCTGTCTCTCCCCATAAATTATAGAAGAAATAATCTGTAGAAAACAGAATGACGGCTTTGATTTTCCATAAATGGGATCTCAGCATTTCCATTAGCCTATATTATTATCTCTTACATGTGTGTTCCAAATGTAGCATCTTGGTTTCTTCTGCCTAAGAAGCTACTCTATCAGTAAATATTCAAAGAGCCCGATTCCTTAAAAGATCACACAACACAGCCTAAGGAGAACAGGTCCTGTCGAAAGACCACCAGCTGTGCTTCGGGAGCTCCAAAAAGCAGGGTAGAAAGGAGCCCAAAGCCACAAACACAGATGCCTGAACGATGCCAGAAGACACTGATACTAAGCTCTTGGTCATTTAATATCTGTTATCCAAATTACGGGACCTGCCTATGTACACGTGGTGTAAATTTCCAACCAACTGAAGGCCCCTTCATGGAGCCTATGCAATTCTAAGACATTTTCCACTTTCATTCACCATTTGAAGTGACAGTTCTTATGCTATCACCAAGTGTTTACTTCTAAGAACTTACCCTGAGGATAAGAGGGTAAGAGGAAGAAAAAGATTACTGAGGTTTGAGAAAAATATTTTCGTAGAGAAAAAACATAGCACATGAGAAACCCAGATACACCAATGACAAAGTCAACCAACTGCCCAAATTTCCAGGCAAAGTACATGCCAAGCTGTTGAGGACAGCAGCAATGTACAAGGGACTACTGGGCATCTAGCAGTCATTGAGGCAGAGTTGGTCAGAGTCTAAGGGTATCAGTTCTGGAGCCATTGATGACGCCCCTAATTAGCTGAGCAGCTTGCACTAAATAACACATCTAAATTATTTGAAACAATGCTTGGCACACACTCAAAAAATGTTTGTTAGTATTAGCTTACTTTTTATTATTTTTATTCTTAACTATAATCTCCCATGGTGGAAGCAACCCCTACTTTTGTTTGTAGAAATTTAGCTTAAGCTTAAAAAACTTGCCTAAAATTACAGACCTATATCTGGTGAAGCCAAAATTTAAACTCAGACACTCTTCTCACCAATAAGTCATACAAACACTTCCAATATTTAAAATATATTCTCTACCTTTATCTTGTGTCCTAAATCAGCAATTCTCCAAGTTTGGTCCCCCGACCAGCAGTATGGGCATCAGCTGAGAACCTGATAAAAGTTTTCAGGCCCCACCCCACATCTGTTATTTAAATTTGACATTACAAGAGCAGCTATGTGCAATTTGTTGCTTCTACAGAGAATGCAACAACTTTTGCAGGAGCATTAAAGAATATTCTAGGGATTCATGAAACATTGGAGCATGTGTTTAGTCAAGATTGTGGTGAATTGTACCATGGAGATCTTGAACAAAAAACAGTTGACATTCTAGGATAGCTAAATTTTAGTTTTACCAGGGAGCAGAGAACTGAGTCACAGGACCAATTATCTGTGTGACTTTGGGCAACTCCCACAACCAGTTTAGGCCTCCCTTCTCTCATTAGTGAAGTGAATGATCTTCCACATACCTTATCAATTTGTATTCTAGTCAATTAACTCTAAATCTCTACCTGAGTAAACTTTTACAAATATAATGTAAAATAAAAGATAAATCTCAGGAACAAGGTGACCTGTCATGTTAAGTTATGAGAAAATAAAATTCTTAGGTTTTCAAATTGGAGCAGAGAAGGAAAAACTTGCAAGGGGTTAAAAAATTTCATTATCCCAAGATTCAAAGTGAAAAAACAGAGTATGGGGGGAGAGTCTATATGGTGTCAAATTAATAATTTAAGTAATTTATCTTTGTGGAGAGCAGAAAAGAAGATATTGTTAACCCATTCTCACATGAAGTTCACTATAGCGAGGAGCTTTCATTAGAATCGTAACTGTGAACTTGAGTCCAGGTATGGAAAAATGCTTAGAATGGGACTACAGAAGTCTGAATTCCAGTGTAAATTCTGAACGAAGTGTGAGTGTAGTCTGGCCTCTCTGAGACTCGGCTGCTTCAGCTATAAAATGTGCACAGATTAAACTACACCATGTGTTCGGTTATTTCTAAATATGAAATTGTTTAATCCTTGAGTATCAGACCACAGAGGTGAAGGTGCGTCACTGACCCTTGCTAGTGGTGGGTGTGGCTGGAACCACCAGGTAAGAAAAATGTAAAGCAGTTAAAGAGACATTTCAGCAAAGTTCCTTCTGTTTGTTTGAGTATAGACCAGACTACAAGCAGAAGTCATGATCAACCCAAAACGAAATTATCTTCATCATGAGGACCATTCTGATATCAAAGGTACATCACAAAATGTTAATAGCAAAGTCATACTCTGAAAAGGGATAACCCTTCCTTTTCTAATATCCACAGCATGTAGCATATTTACTTAATTATATGTTAGGTGCATATACAAGTATATGCTTTAGAGAATAAAAGGGAAGAACAAACTAAATTTGGAGCTCACTCTCTGGAGATGAAAATAAGGAGTGAGGAAAGTTTACACAGCACCAGTGTGCAGCAGGGCTTCCAACAGGGGAACTGCAGTGGAAGGAGGGATCACAGAAGCAGCCCAATGATTTACCAAAGCCTCACTCCTCATCCCGACTTCTTACAGGGGGATGCTGCTGAGAGCCTCACAGGGCGCCATTTGTTATAAGTTGGCTTCCCTTTGTTATAAATTGCCTTCCAGTGACCAAGAATTCCTGGTTTAGATGTGCCCTTCTGCCTAAAGAAGGTTAAACCACATGAAGGGTAGTTTAAAAATTGGAAAATACCTCCAAGTTCTTTAATGGTTGGAGAGTCAACTATGAACCAAACAAAGACCTTGACAACCTCCAAATTTGGAAATTCTATTTACGGAGACTATAGTGAGAAACATGGTGGCTAATGTATCAATGCCTCTTCCAACTCAGGAAACGGAAATCAGAAATTTAAAATTGTTTTGAGAGATATTCAATTTTTCTTTCCTGCAGCAGGCATACTTGTGAAATACATCCATTCAAAGGAAGAGAAACCTCCTGGGATGATCTCCACTGGGAAGGAGCATGGCGTGTATAAGAAGAGGAAAGGCCCCAAGAGAATGAGGAAGGAGAAGATAGAGAACAAGATGAAACTGGGGAGATCATCAGTAACCAGGGGAGGGAGGACTTGGAAGACAATACTACAGACCTAGGCTATATTCTTAGGAGCAATAAGAAGTCACAGAAAGGGCCCCTGGCTGGTGTAGCTCAGTGGATTGAGCGCAGGCCTGTGAACCACACGGTTGCGGTTCGATTCCCAGTCAGGACACATACCTGGCAAATTCAAGGAGTTCATCATCATCACCAAGCCCTTATTATATGAAATGTTAAGGGGACTTATATAAGAAAAACAAGATAAAAAATATGAACAGTGAAAGGACAGCAAACTCATAGTTATCAACAACCACACCTAAAACAAAAGCAAATCAAGAAGACAGCTAGATCAGGAGCAGAACCACAGAAATGAAGATCACATGGAGGGTTAGCAACAGGGGAGTGGGAGGAGAAGGGGGGAGAAGGTACAGAAAATAGCATAGACAGTACATAGAAAATAGATACAGGGGAGGGCAAGAATAATAGGGGAAATATAGAACCTAATGAACTTGAGACACGTGGTCAGAAACTAAAGGGGGGGAATGGTGGGGGAGGGGGTGTGCAGAGTGGAGGAGAATGAAGGCAGGGAATAGAACAACAACTGTAATGGTATAATCAATACAACATATTTTTTAAAAAAGAAGTCACAGAAAGGTTTTGTGTAGGAAGATGACATCAGCATATCAGTTTTACCAAAAGATTCCTCAGCGGATACAGAAAAGATTTTCTGAGAGTCAACAGGATCACTTGAGTAGCTGAAACTCCCAAGAATCCTGACTGTCTCCCGTTTGTCAGCAAGGCAAGTAATGCAAACAGGAGTTCAGCATCATTGTTACTTGCGTTGTCATCATCAAAGGCTGGGGCCAGCAGAAAGCCCTGCTCCCCCAGCACACCTGGCGGTCACGCAGCTGCATTCCAATGCTCTTGTGCGCTCGCAAGCCAGTGCCAAAAGCAGCACAGAGAATATGCTCAGAAAAGAAGCAACACAAATTAACTCTGGCAGTTGTTTGGCTCGGTTTTCAGAATCCATCTTAAAAACAAAAGCATTTTTCAGTAGCCAAAGAAGAGGGGAAATGCTAGCAACCAGCAAAATCGCTACTGGACCTGTAGTGACCATGGCTTACTTAATAGCAATGCCCCTTGAATATTTTTTTTTTTTTTGCTATGCTTGCACAGGAACATCTGTGTTTACATCAGAGAGTGTAAAATGTAAGCACAAAGACAAATGACTAAATAGGATTAAACAACCAGAATCACAGTTTCATGTGGCATTTAATAGCAAAGATGGGGCCAGACCACATGACCGGTAGTTACAAAATGAATAAATACACTGGGACAAAAATAAAAAAACTACTTTGACAATAAAGAAGAATCCTTGCATTTTGGCCATGCATTAATATGCCTGGTGTTCCCCTTTCCTCACCCTCAACACTTACTGCTTATTTAGAAAAATACAAAAGGAGAGCAGCAAGGGCAGGTGAGCAGTCAGAGAGGATCATTCCTCTGTTAGCCTGACCGTGAAATTCCTCAATCAAGAAGGCATTCCGTGCACAACAGAGGCCCCTACTGTGATGAATTCTGATGATGTGTAACATCATTGGCTAGAGTTTTTATTTTTTTGATAGTGTCACACCGCTGGCTCAACTCTAACAAAATATAAAGCACATGATGTCTCTGGTAGAAAAATGCTAATGAAAGTTGTAGTTAGCAAGCACATAAGAAAAAAACACAGACCCCCGTTCACACAGAAAGCTACAGAAAACTTTAAAATAATAAGTCTATATTTTTTTAATGTGAAGATAAGTGAGGCTTTCTAAACATGAAGCTATGAATGGAAAAAATAGCTTCATAGTCAATAGCTTGATTGACTTGACTATATAAAAATTTTTTAATTTCACATGAGGTAAAAGAGTGATAAGCAACTTTTAAAAAAAATAACAAGGAATCATCAACACAATCCTGGAATTACGGGAGAAAATTCCATTAATTTTGATCATTTTAGTTTTTGACAATATAATTTCTTTTGGAGATATTATGCCATCTCGTAACAACCTTGCAAAATAGCACTGTAGTTAACTGGGAGTGTGAGGGAGGGATGGATATTTTTATTGTCTCACCTTGATCAGTGCAAACTTGTGCAAGGGCACAGAGCCCAAGCTTGGAAGAGCCCCACGCTGGCTTTAATCCCATGCTGTCACTGTCTGACAATTGTTAACATCTTTTTTATAAAGGAGCCCTACATTTTCATTTTGCATGGGGTGCTGCAAATTATGTACCAATCCTGCACTTACTGTCCTGCAGACTTCTACAAAGCAGGAAGGTCTGTGCCAAAGAAGGACACCAAGGTACTTAAGAAATAGCTCTAGTCATGAAAAGTTTATCACCCACAGGTAGAAATTAGGTTGGTAGTCAGACGATAATAAAACAAAGTAGAAATTAAGGCACGCGGCAGAGAGGAAGCTCCAGAGGAGGTGGAGGTTATGTCCTGGTGGGATGAAGTAACTGTCTGTGAAAGAGACAGCTTTTATACTTGGCTCTAAAACAAAGAGAGACTTGAGCATTGACACTGGGTGCCGAAAGGCAATGGAAGCAGTGAGTGGGTTATACAAAAGGGCAGGGGCTGTCTGAGCACATGCCTGAGGAGAGAAGAAAGCAGGCTGAAAAAGCAGGCCAGCATTGGCTGTGGGAGGGCTTGTATATCCAGCTAACGAAGTTATACATCGTTCAACAGGACCTGTGAACCATTGAAGGGTTAGAGAGAGAACCAGTTGGCCAGTCACCATTTAGGGAGGATGATAGTTGGCCAAGGCAACGATGGTCATTGTGTCATCTCTCTGGATTCCCGGCCCTGTACTATGTTCACAAATGACGTGGACTTAGTGCTTTACACAGTGGCCAGATGGGAAGCGACATAAAGTCAGTGCTTATGTTTTTTTAATTCAACCAGCTACACTTCACCTGCTCTGCGCTGACCGACGAGAAATGTTTATGCACTCCGGGGAACCAAATTTTATAGTTTAATGTTTGAATTGTCAGAATAACAGATTTAGGCAGCTCTGAGAATAATATAAAAATAAAACAACATCTGAGGTCAACTAAGAGAAACATCTCCAACCTCCATTTCCTAAAACAGTGCCTCTAAAACAGGTTTTTTAGAGAAGTTATACAAGGAAACACTGGCAATCACTGGTATTTCCTTGTGAAAACAGATTTATGGAAGCTGAAACTAAGGTTGTAAGTTCCCAGCGCTTAGGTACGTAAGACAAGTAATGGGCTCTGTCTTAAGCCTTTCATTGATTACCAATTGGAATCTTTCCCTAGGAGCGTTGCATCAGAAGAAATCAATACTTGTACTTCAAGGCTTAAAAGTGACTATTAGTATCTCTCTCTCTCCATATTCATTCACATACACAAACATACACCCCTGTACCTCTATGTATTAATCAACATATACACACATGTCAACATGCATAACATATTTACACATACATCAACACAGAGAGACACACCTATGGTATCTGAATAACTTAATTTCCTTGCACACTATGCTAAACTGCAAGTAGAAATCTACATTGCCCCTTCTCCTAAATGTTTCACCCAGTCTCATTAAGCAAAAAGCCCAACATCCTATTGGTAGAGTAAACTTTAATATATTATTATTTGACATCTAATTAGAATTTTAATGCCTCTTTAGAATACAAAAAATAACTTTTATGTGAAAATAAAATGAATCAGAAACAAAATAAGTTAATCACAGGAAATACCAAAGTAAGGAATATCAAAATTCTACCTGAAGGAAATTTAATAAATATCACTTAAGATGTATCACTAAAGCAAAAAGTGAACTTGATTTTTTTAGCTCCATTTAAACTATTTCTTCACCAAAAACAATATAAAATGAAAGAGCCACTTTAATATTTTAATTCTCAAATGAAATCTTAGTTGGTGGTACACTTCCCTTTAGCTCACACAGCAATTCTGTTTGCAAATAAAAAATGATACAAAACAACTACTTTTTGAACAAAAAAGTCATAGTTATCAACATTATTTTAATAACAAAAAGTGTTTTCTTTAAAACAGGCTGAGAGAAAAAGAAATACATTTCAGTGAATCTCAGTGTGTTCCTAAGAAATGAAAACCTTTTTTATTCTAATATTTATGCTAAATTGAGTTATTATGTTAATATATAATATCAAGAAAAGAAAAGCTTTTGATACTTCAGAACTGCAACATAAGATGAATTTAATTTGGAAAATTAAACTCAAGATTAAAGGATAATAAGCATCTTTTTGGAACTTTTCTGTGTTAGTCATCTGACCTTTAATATGGAAACTCACACAAGAGATGATTCAGCCTTGCAGAGTAAGTTGCTTTAGAAAAGGTACTACAAATATATTAACTGATACATAGAGATGGACCCAATATCCTTTTTGTTCTAGCAAATTCTCATTTGTTTCTCTGAGCTGCACTCCAACACGAACGAGACTGTTGAATGACATTCTGACATTGTGACTTAACCACATATTATGAAAATAGTCACCAGAAATATCAAAAAGCCAGTGCAAAGTCCTGAACTTCCACAGATTTCTTGAACTTCCATTAAGTTCTTGGAACTTCTTGAACTTCCATTAAGACTAGAAGGGCACACAGGCCAGAAAACAAATGAACAGACAACCTTCCCTGTGCTTCAGAGAAGAGGGTTGTCTTTAATGGCATTAAATGGTGTCAGAAAAAAAAAGCAAGCATCCTACCTTTTCAAAAACTCCATATACTCCGTATGCTTTATGAGTCCTGTTCTCATCATTATTGTTTGAAAACATTGTCGATCAATAGCCCAGAGCTTCACATTTACAAGAGCTGGAGAAATAGAAAACAAACAGGGAAAAATTAATTGCAGAATTTTAACTGGGAACTGTATATCCTGCGAAAGAGATGAGTTAATTCATGAGAGGTATGAAAATGACTTACCTTCATGTAAAGCTAATATCATAATTTCCTATTTTAGGAAATTCATAAGTTTCCATACCAGTATTTATATTTAATAGACATTTCCTATTGCTCTTATGTCCTTAAGGAATGAAAATGCCTAAGCACACATTGAAAGTATTTAGTAGTTCCTCAACAACTATATAAGAAGGAAATTACATGGAGAAAGAGGCTCACAAGTAGTAACACTCTCCAGTAATTACCCAGAAGAGTGTTAATGACTCATATGGCCATATTTTAATTGCAGAAATTAGATGTGAAAATTCAAT
This sequence comes from Sturnira hondurensis, assembly GCF_014824575.4. Lineage (NCBI taxonomy): Eukaryota > Metazoa > Chordata > Mammalia > Chiroptera > Phyllostomidae > Sturnira > Sturnira hondurensis. The sequence goes on from NW_028089315.1 coordinate 3,181,325, forward strand.
TTTTAGGTTTAGGGGCAAATTTAATTGAATAGAAATACTAGTAATTATACAACATTTTCTACACAAAGCTCATTTTACAAATTGTAACCTGTGCCTAAAGTTACCACATAAAGTTATTAGATATGTTTGTTGAATTTTAATTTTTACTCTTACCACCGCCTTTGACAATGAATAATTAAATGCTGAAACTAAACACCACAGAAGTTACCATTTGATCTACTAAGCACAAAACTAAGAGACAAGTTTTAGAAAAAGATAGATGTTGCAGTGTAACAGAACAATATGTCAAGATAAACTTCCATTTTAAAAGAAGGTATATTGAAATCTTGGTAACTAAATCCTTGTGATGGGTATACAAGAGGCTTATTTGATGATTCTATTTTTATGTATGTTTGCAAATTTTTATAACAGAAAATGTTTTAAATGACCACATAAACTAAAAAAAGCCAATGCATGTATTATACCATGGGGTATGTGGGACCAGGGATTTGAGCAAGTCCACTGAATGGAGCCAAGATGTAGTTTAATGAACCAAACAAAGAAGATAAGAAACTTCAGTTTCATGTCTTCATAGTTCTCAGACTAAGCCCTGTGAATGCAATGGATGAACACAGATCAATTAGATCATGGACATGCCTTGTGGGAAGGGTCTAACACACAGACGATTGTGGAAAAGGTAATAAAGATTGTACTCTAGGGCAAACCGCTATCTTAGAATTTTACCTAATTTTTCCTTACAAATTGTTTGAACCTAGAAACTAGAACACACTGTCCCTCTCAGCGGGTTCTCTATTGGAGAAAAAAGCTGCACACTTCAGGAGGAAAAGAACAAAGCATCAAGGACTAGTGTGTGCATGGCTCCATTTCAAGTAGCCTTTAAAAATGAACCTGCATCAAAAACACAGCTCATCTCACAGGTATTCTCGGCCAGACTGGCTGCTCTGCTAAACCCTGGCTCCGTTCCAGAACACCTGCTTACTTAGGACAAACTGGAAGACAGCATGATACAGCCCTGCAGGACTGCAAAAATCCAGAGAAAATTCGTAAGAAGTAGAACATTACAAACGGATAGGACAGAGAGATAGACAGAAGGTAACTGGGTGGGATGAGTGCACAAACGAGAGCACAGCTGGGAGGGAATCAGGGCTGGAAGCGGCTGAGATGCCTGTAGGGTCGCTATGTGATTTGAGAGTAGGTTGAAAGAAGGCCCCGGAAGCCAGTCAGATTGAAGCAAGAATTAATTTGACAAACAACAAAACACTGTTATATATCTTAAAACAAAGAACAGATTTTTTAAAGATTTTATTTATTTATTTTTAGAGAGAGTAAATGGGAGGGAGAGAGGGGGAGAGAAACATTAATTTGTGGTGGCCTCTTACGTGCCCCTCACTGGGTACCTGGCCTGCAACCCAGGCAGATGTCCTGACTGGGAATTGAACCGGCAACCCTTTGGTTCACAGATCAGCACACAATCCACTGAGTTACACCAGCCAGAGCCAAAGAACCAAAATTTTTAGATTCTACACCATGAGTATATAAAAAATTTTTAAATATTTACAAGAACAAATAATCAAAATTTTCTGTATTCATCATCATTCTTAATGGTTTCTAGGTATTTCCAGTTTAGAAATGCTTCCCTCCAAAAGACAAATATACCAACCAATATTATTATTTTTTAAATAGTGGCAATAAAATAGTTGTACTAGCACATATACACACACATATTATATATATTTAAATGCCCCTCAAAGGGATGATTAGAAGAGAACATCTAAATAAAACATACATACATTTTAAGGTTTTACCCTGCAGAAAGACTTCACAATGTATACTCCTAGCAGCACTATGTATATAAAAGTCTCTATTAGAGGCTTTTAAACCAATAGGTATGATCGCAGCAAGAGCTGAAGATAGACCAAGCTAGGAGAGACATAACTTGGATTCAGAGACACCTGAGTCAAGCAGAATACAGACCCACACTGGTGCTGCCAAATAACTATGTAAAAAATCATAGGGCAGATTTTTGATGAAAGCCGTGTGAGGAAAATTGCTCTCTTAATAGGCGTGGGCGCAGTTTCAAACACATGAGCACCATGCAGGGGCCACGGCAATTCAGGGGTCAAACTAGGAGGGTCTTGGTGAACACAGCAGCAACGAGCACAAGAGTAAAGGTTGGGCAGTTGTGTCTGGGGAGGTCAGGTGGGGACGGTGACCAAGTTATCTGTAGCATCTTAAGTCTGAGTTCACACCTTAAGGCCAGGCTCCGTCCCTGGTCCCACCTATAGAACAACTTTTCTGTCCTGAAAACCATTAGAGCTCTTTCTGCCTCCGTCTCTCACTGGCAGTCAGCATAGGTCACTGATACGATTCATTATCTCTGATATGCCTACATCGCACTTTGGCAGATAAGTTTGTTCATTCCCTCTTAGAAACGTCTGCTTATTTCTTATAACATACCCCCACCTCAAAAAATGAGCTGTTCATTTGATAAGCACTGTATATATTTGCTGATTATGTGATTTTATATATATGTTATGTAAATGATGCACATTTTTTTGACAAATGTAAGCCTAGGTAGACTCTAATATTACATTAAAAAGTCTAAGCTAAATTTATCAGATATCATAATCCAGGTGTTGAAAAAGCATCTCTAAAAATAAATTCACAGAATTCAATATTTTATCTTCTGATTTCCATTTATATGGGCTATTGAAATGTCTCTAAGTAAAACAGTGTTTGGGATAGTTTGCATAACAATGAACATACCTGGATGAGATTGTAGATTTATCCCTGACCTTGGGCAAGATGCCAAAAACTTTTTTATATTCAGCAAATATGCCTATTAGTCAGGTCAGCATTTTACAGGTGGTCAAGCCTGACTAATAATCACCTTGCTTTGTTCTCAAATGTGTGGTCATATTAAAGTTGTGATTAACATCTTGCTTCTTAAACAGCCTGCTGGAGTGTCAGTCTGTGGCCTCCATAATTTAAAGAGGTCATTCAAAAAGAAAAAGAAAAACCTCTCCATTTACCTTGGATCTTAAGTAGTGTGATAATCTCTATAAGGAAGACACACTTCACAAATGAAACTTCTGTGATTTTCACACTGGTTAATGCTGTTGAACATGTAAATCTAAAGGGCATGAAGCAGAGACAGTGTTGCAAAAAAATTATCCTTTTTGTTCTAGTACATACCCAACATTTTCTGCTGAAGCATTTATCACTGTTTTAGGAGTAAGGCCAAACTGAACTCAGTAGAAAACAGGTAAGTTCCCATAGTATGCAATCTCTAAGTGCATGAGTAAGTCAAGAACACCTTCAAATAGGCCACACATGGCCTTCATTTGGAGGACAGCAAGGCCACAGGGGAAGGCACCACAAAACTGCTATACTAATCCACAAATACAGGGTTGGCCTAAATTTTCCTACTGAGGAATTCATCTGCTGTCCATTTCAAATTTTGGAAGAATATTGAGAAAGTGTATATGAATATAAAGCACTTACATACTAGAATATTAACTTAGCCCATATTTATTGTATTCCAATCCAGCCAACACTGGTGCTATGTAGAAGGGGAAAAAAACAAAAATACAGTTCCCACCCCTACACTACTCGTGGTCTAGTGCAGAGGCCAACGAATTATTGTCTGTGCTGAATCTGGCCCCTGATGGATTTTGTACAGCCCACTAAGAATGGGTTTTGTGATTTTAAGTGGTTGAAAAAAATTGATATTTTATTTATTTATTTTTAGAAAGAGGGGAATGGAGGGGGAAAGAGAGGAAGAGAAACAACAGTGTGTGGTTGCCTCTCACACACCCCCACCCCAAACTAGGGACCTGGCCCACAACCCAGACAAATGCCCTGACTGGGAATCGAACTGGCAACCCTTTGGTTTGCAGACCTGTGCTCAATCCACTGAGCTACACCAGCCAGGGTGGTTAAAAAACTTTAAAAGAAAAATATTTTGTGACATGTGAGAATTATATGAAACAAATTTTAGTGTCTATAAAAAGTTTTACTGGAACACAAACATGTCTGTTCGTTGGCACATTGGCCGAACTGAGTGGTTGTGATAGATCACTGGTACTGTGCTTCCTGGCCTTTTAAGAAAACAGTTGCCAACTCATTGTGTGGTATAACAATAAACAAATCAAGAGTAAGTGCTAGCAGTGAGTAAATATCTGGAGCTATAAATACACAGAAAAGGCATCAGACTCCCCATGGAGTGGAGCTGAAGGGCTGACTAAAGGCCTTGGAGAAGAGAATCATCTGAGCCCGGGTTCCTTGCCTGGTACTAGGGACTGGATGTTTTTTTCCCCCCCGCCCCCCCCCCCCAATTCAAAACCGAAAGCCTGAATCCCTATTGTGACAGTATTTTGGAGGAGGGGCTTCCAGAAGGTCAACAGGCTCGGGTAGGATTCCAGTGTGTGTGTGGCTGTGGGGGGAGACCCACACCAACAAACAAGTTTCAGGACGCTTGGTGGGTGTCCTGCAATCAACTCAAGTCTGACAGACGCTACCCAGAAATGTGGTCGGATTCCACAGGTTAAAGAGTTCCGTCCTGTAGGACTGCCCCCACCACTTGTGATGTGGGCTAGCCTGGGGACTAGCCAGAAACCCAGGCTGCTACCTGTCCATTGACAGACTGGCTATAAATCAGAGGTTCCCAGGACACCCTCAGTGCATTTCATTACTTTGCTAGAGCAGCAGCTCAGAAGCATTTTACTCACTAGGTCACTGGTTCATCATACAAGGATATAACTCAGAACAGTCAGAGGGAAGAGATGCTCAGGGTGTGGCCTGCCCCTGCTTCCTCCAGACCCCACTCCCCCCAAACCTCCTTGTATTCACCAACCAGGCAGCTCTCCCAAACCCGCCCTTTGGAGTTTTATGGAGGCTTCATTACATGAGCATAATTGATTGAATCATTCAACCGATTCAACTCCCAATCCTTGTCCCGTTCCCAGTAGGACTGAAATTTACAACCCTCTAATTGTGTAGTTAACTCTCCTAGCACATACACCTTCCCCGCCCCACCGCTGCTCCGCCCCCCACCCCTCCCAGGAAGTAGAGTCCACAAGTCAACTCTCATCTTTTAGGCAGTTCCAAGGCTTTTTGGAGCTAAGTGCCAGAAACAGGAATGAAGGAAGACCAAATATATATTTCTTATTATAAATCACAATATGCCTGGAGATAATTAGGCCTAGACAGGTACTTGAGGGAATTAGTGTTTCTCTGCACTCAACAAGGGAAGGCCGTGTGAGGATACAGCCAGGAAGCCAGACCTCACCAATTACCTGACCTTACTAGCACTCTGAGCTTGAATTTCAAGCCTCCAAAACTTTGAGAAATAAATGTTTGTTGTTTAAGCCACTCAGTCTGTGTTATTTGTTATAGCGGCCTTAATGATACACAGGAATCTGAACAGATAACTGGGGAGAAGCCCGGAGGGGCCGTGGGAGGAGCTTGCGGAGGCAATGGTAAACAGTCTAGGCCAGGATTGGCTGAGAAGCTGAACGCCTCCAGAGCGCATGGAAATAAAAAGAGGGCTGGCACGCTGGCTCCAGCGCTCAGCCAGAATTTCGTCCGAAGGGTGGCAGCACGCAGCAGGACCCCAGTTGCTGTTCGGTGACATTAACTGAGATGAATGGGATCCACGGAGACCCAAGGACTCTGTGGATGGAACGGAAGGGACTTGTGGACGTGAGGAGGAAAAGCAACATCTTTATTTTTACTATCCTGTGACTGAAATTTAGCATTTTTTCCTATTAAAAGTGTAAGCAGTAAAGCAGGTTAGTCATTTGTACCAAGAGAAACCATGGCTATTTTTATCGTCATACATTTGATACAGATACATGAAATATAACTTACACTAATTACTTAGAAATTATGTTGGTCACTAGACCCACCTCTAGATCTTATTTTTAATATATTGTTTTACCGCAATTGTGAATGCCTTATCACTGCATTTCAGTATAAATGCTTTCCTTTATAATCCTATTTTATTTTACACCTATCAAAACCTCATTCTTAAAGGGATCCATATGCTTCACCTAAATGACAAAGAAATTTGTGGCACCTGCAAGATTAAGAGCCGCTGCTCTGAGCAAATCCTGGAGAAAGGATTTCCTCAGAGAAGGAGGCCAGGAGACTGGCAAGGGCCAGAAAGGGGTGATACTCAGCTGGTCTTCATCCACAGGGCACTGCAAATTGTTAAAACATAAATAACACTCAGTAAACAGCCACTTCCCTGAGCTCTCTGACTACTATTCCCAGCCTTCCCAGGATTCCCTAAGATCCCATCATTCAGCAAAAACAGTCGGCACCGAATCCAGCTGGGGCCACTCCGACCGTGTTCCAGAACTAAGTGTGCACAGGGAGTTGTTAGGTCATTTTAATGTCTACCCCATCACCACTACCAGCACAAGTGCTTTCCAGGGAGAGGGTTTTGGTCCATGCATGTAAAGAAGAAAAAGTGACTGGGGAGACTGTAGGTCCAGGGAGCTGAGGTGCTGAGTGAGGCAGGAGGCAGAGGTGAAAGTGAAGAGATAAGGAAAGCACAAAGGTTCCTCTGTCATTGCTGGGGATTAGGACTTGATCCTGAGGTCAGTAAGGAGGGGACACTTTCCTGAATTATTTACTTTAGGAAAGATATGTTAGCAGTAGCCTGATGGTGCACTGAAAGAAACAGGACTAGCAGCGGGGGTGGGGGGGGGGGATGGACAGAAAGAGCTAGAAAAAGAGAGGGAGCTCTGTGGGCTCTTCAATTCTCGAAGCTGGTGGACTCTCATAGTGGCAATGAAGATAAAAAGATGAATGGATTTGAAAGGTATCAATGATCTGAAACTGACAGGAAATGTCAAGGAGAAAAACTTTGACCCTAACACCTAACTTTCTAGCCTAGAAATATAAATGGGAAAAAGTAGTAGAATAATCAGTGTTCCATTCATATTATTCAAAAGTATAGGCTGCAAGTATATGTATCTGCAAATAACTGCCATTTTTAACTTCAAAAACCATACATATCATAAACTAACCTATTTACAATGAGTAAATGAGGTGGTAATTTTCTTTTACCTCTATGTTATTTTTTAAACTATTCTTGCCATAATAAACAAGTCTTTTAACAACATTTTGGAATCATTTGGTCCAACAGATATTTGCACTCTAGAAAGAAATGTATTAGAATGCCGCCAATGCCATACATTACACCATGGCACTCAAAACTTTGGAAATGTTAAAGAGGCCAAGATGAAAAGAAACAATTACCAAGCATTGCCAAGTGCTTTATGTTTGGGGGCACAATTTTTCCTTTTACAAAAGTTAATGAATAAGCTATTCAAATGGCCAATATGAACATGAGAAGATGCTTAACACCATTAAATGCTAGGAAAATGCAAATCAAAACCGCAATGACCTACCACTTCACCCATTAGGATGACCATTAAAAAAAAAAACAGAAAATAACAAATGTTGACAAAAATGTGAAGAAATTCGAACTCTTGTGCATCGCTGTTGGGACATGAAATGGTAAGACACTAAAAAAAAAAAAAAAGAGTATAGCTGTTTCCCTAAAATCGATCATAGAATTAGCACATGACCCAGCAATTCCATTTTTTAGATGTATACATAAAAGAACTGAAAATGGAGACCCAAGTAGGTTTTGTACACTAATGTCCACAGGAACATTCTTCTGGGCAAAACAACTCAGGTGTCATTTGAAGGATAAATGAATGAATAAAATATGGTCTCTTACAAAAAAATGAAATATTAATCAGCTTTTTAAAAGACATGAAAATCAGATATATGCTACATTATGAACACTGAGAATGTTATACTACATGAAATGGACCAGACACAAAAGGACAGGTGTTATATAATGCCACTGATCTGAGGTATCTGAAATAGTCAAATTCATCGAGATTGAAAGTAAAATTGTCGTTACCAAGGACTGAGAATTATTGCTTGATGGGATAATGAAAAACTTCTTCAGATGGATAATTATAGGAGACTGTTCTGAATGGCGTGGGCCCAGCTCCCACTTGGAGATGCACAGGACCCACACCCATGGATAGGTTCTCCCGTGGGGAATCAGGCCTGCAATATGCCTAGGCTGCTTTGAGTCTTGCTTTTTGCTAAAAACTCCCTTACCCGGATTTGTGGCAAACATTTACTGCAAAATTGTCGGGGCCTAAAGATAGCGGATGCAATCTATCAAGATCGCACCAGGAGGGCTTCGCTGAGGCAACCCAAACAGGATATTGCAGCCAAGCCAGGTGGCCCCACCCTTGGGGGCATCCCTGGATCACGAGTACTAACTACCAATCAAGATGCTGATCACGCACCCACCTACCAATCGTCGCCAGGAGCATGCAGTGAGCATGCACAGGACAACCTATCAGGACCACTTCCCCTTTTCCCCTGCCCTCTATATAACAGCCCCGCCTAAAATAAAATTTGCAGCTTGATCAGAATCCTTTGTCTTGCTGCCTTTCTCCGCGCCTCTTGTTCCCATCCCTATACATCCGTTTCAGGTAGACTCGGGACCCCCGTTGACTGTTCCTCGGGACGGAACACAAAATAACTTCCTAAAATCCATGCTAAACCTTCCTAGGACCAGTGTAACTGGTCCAACCACCTTTGCCCTTTTCATTTGCAAATATCCCTCGGCTCTTTTGTTTTCTGTAAAAGGTAACCACCTAAAGCAACCTGTGCATAGTAAATGAGGACCATCATGTAATGTGCCCAGAAACCCAATTAAGGTTGGTCACAGCCAGGGCTGGGGCTTTTGCTTTCCTTGAGAGGAAAAGCCGTACTGTCCCTTTTCCTCCACCGGACTCGGTAGTCCGTATGAATGTCTCATTTCATCCATAATGTCACGGACACTGCGGGCCGGTGTCCACATCAGATAATGATCGTGGCTCCACAACCATATGAATACACTTAATGCCGTGATTCGCACAATTAAAAATGGTTAGAATAATAAAATTTGTTATGTATACTTTGCCACAATGAACAAATCAAACGTTGATCAGCTGGATTTACTTGGTTAGACAATGAAACTGTGTTTCAAGTTTCATTTTGTTTTTATTTTCCATAAGACTCTCAGCAGTATTTTAAAAGAAATTGACAGCTGGTATTCCCAGGCAAACTTCCGTGCCTCAGGCGGTGCCGGTGGCATTTCCCAGGTCTGGCCCGCCTCTTCTCCAGCCTTCAGCTTCCCCAAGCCCTTGTGTCCCAGGTGGACAGAGGTAACCAGGTGCTTGGTGATGGGGACAAAGAACTGAACCGAACACTCAAAGTTTACAGCCAAGAACATGGGAGCCGGCCAACTCCAAGCAGAGACTGACCTCATGGGCTGGAGGGACTCTATTCTTATAGGGTGGATCCTTCCTGGCTAGTTTTGGCGGCTTTTACTGTGACCAGTAGTTGCAAAGCTACTGCACATGTGGTTTCCCATGGTTTTCCCAGATTGGCTGCCAGGAAGGGGGTCCCACAATGTTACCTAGTTGATCCCCCCTTTTCCTGGGATCCCCCTATACCAGTTTCACCTTTCCCTTTGCCAAAGAACTATAGCTGTCCATGTTAGAGATTGGTGAAAAAGAAAAGAATTATGTATTCAAGTTATACAGACTTAAGAGTAATGACTTAATGTCTTCGTCAACATCCCAAAGTCCCTTAAAACACCCACAAACACACACAGTCCTTCTTTTCCCCTTTGCCCAGTCCAAGGTACCGTATCTCAGGAAAAGAAATAGAAAGCCGCGTGGTGATTCTCTGCTAAAGCTGCATGATTCTTCTTATGGCTGCAGGGGGTGGTCTCCCCCACCCTGGCCAAAGCCTCGTGGTTCTCTTTGCTAAAGCTACACGGTGATTCTCTCACATACGGCTGCGGGAATCCCCATTCTGGCCAAAAGTACATGCTTCTCTTTTCAATGGCTGCTGCATCTGCATTTAAATCCCATGACAATCTTCCTCTGCAGTCCCATTTGCAACTCCTCCCACATTCGGCTGCACTTGCCAGGACTCCCATACCCTCCCAGCTTTACTGGACTGCCATAGTGAGTCTGGGTAGGTGTGGCCCCATGGCGTGGAGCCAATCATCTCCAAGCTCTCACACAGGAGCTGTAAGAGGGGCTGGGAATTGCCTCCCAGTTACATCTTGGGTGGAAGTCACTCCCTTCTCCCTGGCTCAAAGTATGGCCACAGCTATTTAACGTATCTATGAAACCAGTTAAAGGTTATAGATATGTTAAAAGACCATTCTAGAGGTTATCTTCGAAACTGTTGCTATGCAAAACAACTCAATGGCCCTGCTCCATGTATCCCATCCCCCCAACTCAGACTTGTGGGGGCGAGGACATCCCATATTTTTAATATTTCCTGGACACCCTGAGTTCTGGACTCCATTACAAATCCTTCCTTTGGGGGGCCCCTGGCTGAACCCTCCTACACTTGGATTAAAGCTTACTTTACTTCATGCCTTTGCTCATGTTAGTCCCTTCACCCTGAATGAGTTTCTCCACACCACACCTGTCTTGGAAAACTCTCATACTTGCAAGACCCAGCTAAAAGGTTTTTTTTTTACCTTTTCAGACATTTTTAGACAAAATTTCTTGCAAGCTTATTTATATTTCTATAGCCATTGGTAATTTTAAGCGTGCAATTTAATATGATAGCCACGAGCCATATGTGACTTGAGTACCTGAAATGAGCCTAATGAGAATTAAAATGTGCAGTACATATAAATTACACACAGGACTTTAAAGACTTAGTATGAAAAAAGCATAACATATATTACAAACGATTTTACATGGGTTACAAGTTAAAATGACAATATTTTGGATATATTAGGTTAAATAAAAATGTACCATTAAAATGAACTACACCTATTTCATTTCACTTTTTTTAATGTGATCACTGCAGAATTTGTAATTACATAGATCACATCACATTTCTACTGGCCAGCTCTACAATAGCAATACCCATACATACACTCATTTCTTTTCATGCCTCTCTTATTCCCTGGGATGGCACAAAATGCAAACTAATCAATTACCATATTTTCTAAACTAAATTTTGTATGTGTGTCAAATGTTTTGTCTAAATAAAATCTGCCTTGACTCTTCTCCTTCACTGGAAAAATCACCATAGACCTTCATCGTCTCTGAGGAGAGAATCAGTTTTCAACGTGAGCTGTGTCTGAGTATTTTTCCCTTGCAGTGAAACATTAGTGAAGTTTTCTGACAAGGATTCTAGAATAACATTCTTCCCCAAGTCCGACCCTGTTCTCCAGATAGAAGGTGGGTCTCATTTCTGGCTTTCTGCTGATTTGCAGTTTGCCCAAAGGGACCAGAAGCGTTAGGAGGCTTGGTGCAGGAGGCAGGACAAGGACAGGTGTCACAGGCCGACCCTCCCACCTCACCTTCGACGTTCAAGGGTTCTAGCTCGGACCATAAGGTTTATGCTCAAGGATTTCCAGAAGCTGTACTTTAACCCCTCACCTCCACTCCATTCCTTGACGCTTGAGTCATCTGTGAGGACTCAGACATATGAAGGCGCCCGTGAAGCCCACAGCTGCTTCCCAACACAATAAAGGCATATGTTAGCCTACAACCAAGTTCCAACTGCCAGAATGAGACAAATGCTTCGTAATTAGAGAAGGCCATGTTTTGTTTATAACGCATCTGGAGCACACTGATGTCTCTCTCCATTGTGCAAATTGCCTCTCTGTTGTATGGGGGTTATATTTTAAACTCCCTTGCCCAGAAAAGTGATTTCTTTAATGATATATGTATAGTCTACAAAGAGGATTGATTATAAAGCTGCATACTTCACATAAGCATAATCATTATTGTAAGCTTAATAGAAAGTCACTCTCGGCGTTGTCATGACATTCACGTCTCTGAAAGGGCATAGGGCAGTGAACTCCCCTAGAGTCAAGCTGATGGAACTGACGCAGTTATTTCTCTAAGTCCTCCTTGAATTTACACCTTGTACAGTGTAACTGGAAAGGCCCAGTAGTGACTTTGAGGATACTAAAATGTTAACAAACACATAATTTTAAAGTTTACTTTCAAATATTAAAGATACTGGAAGAACCAAATGGATAATGATATATTTTAATATAGTTACAATCATAATGGCCATTATCCTGGGTATAATTATCAAACATTTACAATATGACAAAAAATTATTTCTGTTGTATCCCAATATTATATCTATTTTACCTATAATAATCACATGGGATATTCTTTCTTTAATCTTTTTAAAAGATATTTATTTATCTTTAGAGGGGAAGGGAAGGAGATAGGGACAGAAATATCAATGTATGGTTGATTCTTGTGTGTCCCCTGCTGGGAACTGGCCTGCAACCCAGGCATGTGCCCTGACTGGGAAACAAACCACGATCCTTTGGTTTGCAGGCCTGCGCTCAATCCACTGAGCTACACCAGCCAGGGGTCACATGGGATATTCTTATCGCCTTTCTATCAACAAGGAGACTGGGCATCAGAGCAGCTAAGTGACTGCCCAGGTCACATATATAATAATTAGAAGACTCAGTTTCCTTCTGACTGCACATCTTAGGTTCTCTTTACTAGCACATGCTTCTGAAACTGGGGTAAGAATATTCACTTTCCTCACTCCACTGTTCGGACCCAATTCACCACCCTACTGACAGTCATAGGAGAAAAAGGAAATATAAATTTGACTTTAATAATTGAGATGAGGAAGATTTCTTAAATTTAAAACATAAGTGGGCTGCAAATGTCACCCAAGTTTCTAATGTAATGGGAGGCTTCACGACTACTTCACACGGGAGACAGGCTCCTTCTCACAACCTTCTATGCTACCTCGCCCTCTCCTGGCTCTCAAGACCATGGCATGCCTAGCATACTCCCCCTCCAAACCTCCAATTACCAACAGCTACCTTCTGTCAGGAGGCGGCCTTCAGTGAAAAAGCTCAGGAAGCACTGTGCTTTATTCCTCAGGATCCAGTTTTTATGCTTGCATACTCCCAGCGCTGTGCAAGAAGTCACCTTTGCAAGTTAAAGCCGTGGGACCCTCCCCGAGTCCAGCTGACAGCAGTCTCCAAGGGCAGCAGAGTTAAACGTGTGAGGGCTCCGACGTGCTGGAGTTAACTTGACTCATGAAGAATGCTAACTGCGTCTCCCATCTTGTTGGCCAAGGCCCAGAAACGCCAAAACCTAAGTGCTGATTAGCAAATGAGCTGTGGAAGCAGAGAATTCCCTAAGTATTCCAGTCTTTCTCCTCACAGTCCTTGTTTACAATATGCTATGCTGGCTTACATCTGTTAAGCTAATGTGCAATTATTTAGAAACTCAGACACCTAGCTTTATAAAAGTTGGCAATGGAGGCTAAAGGTGGGAGGCAGGGGTACAGGAATGAGAAAATAAGTAAATAAATAAAGAAGTGCATCACACAACCAACCAATCTTAGGTTATCTGAAACAACCCAGGCATGAAGCAAAGGTCAGGTATGTTAGAAAAAGAAAGAAAGAATGGAAGGATACACATCTAGAAAATAAATGGATTTCTGTGTAATTTAGCTACAAATTAGGGACTGAGAATGAAAGGAGCCAAAAGACCCTCAGGTAATAATACAGACATGAAGACTAAAATGCTACAGGTTCAGTCTAATGAAGAACAGTAAAGATCACAGAATCTCACTGTGAGCTACTCACAGAGAAACAGGAAAGTGCTAGGCTAATCTAATCGGTCCTATGTAGATGTCTCTACAGCGCTATGCTAATCCGGTTCCTCTACCCACAAAATATTGAATGGCTCCCTACAGCTGATAAATCAAGCTCCCTCCATCTTCACATTTAATCCATATTCCAAAGTGCCTTTCTAGAGTCATCTCTCACAATCTCTTACATGTACCTTTTATCTCACCCAATGATTCTAATGTCCAGTTTCCAAATTCACCCATTCTTCAGGTCTTTGCTCCAATTACTTCCTTCTACTTAAGACAGTTCTAGTAGCCCTTCAAAACCCAGTTCAAAGGCAGTTTTTTTGTCCATGAGACTTTCCAGTTCACTCACCCCAGCCAGAATCAACCAATCTCTCAATCAGTCTCTCTGTCTCTGTCTCTCTCGTTCTCCATCTTGTCTTCCTTCTGGGTTACTCATGGCCCTAGAATTTCTCTCTCTCTCGATTTCTACAGTCTTCTCATTGTGCCTTGTTATTCATGCACCTAAGTAATATCAGTGTCAGAGTCCACTATGAGTACAGCGATGTTTTCAATCTGTGGGAATAGAAGGTGAAGAAACTGAGGCTATTCGGTCTGGCTAAGAAAAAGGGAAACTCATTAACTCTCCTAGAAGACTTGGTGGGTTTATTAGACTTCACATAAATTCATTGGAGCTGTTTATAATAGAATTAAGGCCTAGCCTGAAATCAAGAGTTGGAAGACACTTATTACAAACATTCCACCTGCATTTATTGATATCTCACTATGAGCCGAGAATTATACTAGGCACTTGTGATACAAAAATAAACAAGATACAGACCTTGTTCTCAAGTACGTCTTTGCTGCTGAAAGTTAACTTGCTTTATGTTTCCTCTTTATTTACATCCTCACTTCTTTCTTCCTTTAATTATTCAATTTTATGATAATAGCCTCAATTATTCCATCTGGGAAAAAAATCTGAATCAGTCTACCACATAATGTTCCTGGTGGATTGAGAGGCAATTCCTCTTGCCTTGTCAGGAGCAGAGCTAAACCAGTATTTAGAATTCACAGGGTGGCTGATTAAGGCTCAATGAAAGACAAGAAGAAGGCAGCAATGGCTCAATCTTGTGCTAAGCAGCTTCCCATCACAGCTAGGGCTCCAGTAGACCACATGATAGAAATGATAGAGAAAGTATTTCTGAATCAGATAACAATTCACTTGGGTCACCTCAAAGTAGCCACTGAACCATCAGATTTTTACCGTGGCTAAAGGATCAATGCACAGAGGAATGAGTCTTAGACCTCCATAACTCGTCTAGTTATTTTGATAGCTATCTGAGGTCACAAATATGATCGCTATTTTGAGCCCCTGTATGGGGCTGTACCCTCTTTGTACAAAAGAATGATGATTTAGTGACAGACCCTATAACAGACCATCAGATGTCCAGAAAAAAGAAGATATCATTTGTCGACTTCAATGAAGGAAATGGTGTCTTGGCCAATGCTTTCTGTACAAATGTAAGACTGAGAAGGGCAGAGGCACAAGACAGCAGACTGCAGTGTGGATGCCAGTAAGCTGGAGTCTGGACTGTGCCCGTACTTTCTCTACACCACGCGGCAGCTGCGTGGCCCTGGGCAAGTAATTCAAGCTTTCATTAGTTGACTTTAGGTAATGAGATAATAGCGTATGTCTCATGAAACTGTTCTCAGATACAAATGAAGTAACTCATGGGACATACTCAGCATGGTAAGTGGTACCCAAAATGATATTCAGTCACAGATGTCCTTTAATGATGTTACTATCTCATAAATATATAGGAAACCGAGGAAGAAATAAACACTAACCTGTAGGGCACTGATAATGAATTCTGAGAGACTTGAAAAAGGAAGAATAGGTCAGAGCAGTCATGACCCTGTCTCATTACCTCAGAACAAAAGGCAACATTTCTTTTTCAATTGTATACAGGTTCGGGCAGGCTTTAAAGTGAAGAGGGACATCAGGTTAAAGACTGTATGTTAATATGGAGACACAGAAAAGAAAGCTGGCTACAGCAGCACAGAGCTCTTTGAAGGTGAAAAGTACATCTTGTTCGTCTGTTTATCCTCAGTGCAGTGTGTCCCTAATGACTGGCACGTAGTAACGAGCCAATAAATGTTTGCCAAATAAATAGCCCACACACTTCTGCCTAACACCCTTAGGTAGAAACATCTCCCGACTCTTCATTTCTGCATAGTTCTTAAATCTGTTATTAACAGGCCTCCTATAATTGATGTGAAAGCCCAGACAAATTCTAGAATTGAAAATTATTAACCATTTTTAGAGGAAATTCCATACTGTTTTCTATAGTGGCTGTGCCAGTCTGGAATCCCACCAACAGTACACTAGCGTTCCCTTTTTTTTGACTCAGCAATTCCACTGCTAGAATTATATCCTAAGAACCCTGAAACACCAATCCAAGAGAACCTATGCACCCCAATGTTCACAGAAGCACAATTACAATAGCTAAGTGCTGGAAGCAACCTAAGTGCCTATCAGTAAATGAATGGATCTAAAAACTATGGTACATTTACATGATGGAATGCTACTCAGCAGAAAGAAAGAAGGAGCTCCTACTCTTTGTGACAGCATGGATGGAATTGAAGAGCATTATGCTACGTGAAATAAGGCAGGCAGTGAAAGACATATACCACATGATCTCACCTTTAAGTGGAACCTAATCAATAAAATGAATGAGCAAGCAAAATATAGCCAGGGATACTGAAATTAAGAACAAACAGATAGTCACCAGAGGGGGAAATGGGAGGGAATAACGGGGAAAAAGGTGAAGGGTTTTCAGGAACAACTATAAAGTCCACATGGACAAAACCAAGGGAAGGTAGAACCAGAGGAGGGAAGCAGGGATGGCTGGAGGCGGGGAGAAGCGGTGGGGGTAAATGCAGACAACTACTTGAACAACAATAACATTTTTTAAAGCATGAAAACTATCAACCAGATGGTTTGTGATTCTTTAGAAAAGGAAACAGGTTGGGTGGCTATCCCACTTTAATAACATTCATTTTCAACAGGCTCTCCCATATGTAAAGGGTACACGTCACATGGCTGAGGCTACAGACGCAGCACATTCGGGGCTTCAGTCTCTGGCAAGTCACTGAGACGGTCTTGCTGGCAGCCTCCTTTCGGTGACACAATTTCCTGCCAGTTGGCACATTCTGAACAGTGTGCCTGATTCAAAAATATCAGCACATGTTTTGATAAATGTCACTACACATCTGTGCATAACAACAGAGTTTAAGTCTCAAATCTCATTAAGGAAATGGTATTATATCTCTAAGTCCTTTTGTCCACTGGGGAGGCAGCATCCCTAACCACCACCCCAAGATGTTGAAAACATACTCTCACCTACATGCTAAAAAGTCAAGCCAACACCTAAAAAGTCATACTAGTTACTTTTCCTGACAAGTTCAACTCTGTGACTTCAGCTCAGAAACGTTACGAAAAGTTAGTCTCCCAAAGGTGGGGTTGTCCTTTTTCTAGTCAATTCTTATATCACACTGTTTGTTCCTCTTTTTGCAAACAGTGTGTCTATATGCCAGAAGCCACATATCTGATGTATTCTTAATTAGTCCTCTCTCTTGAGGACAAAAATGAAGCATTAAAATTATGTGTCATTAGCCCCCTGCTGTCCCCCTGCAGAGCTCACTGGGGATGTGCTTTAGAAGTTTCCGTTTTCGCTGGATCCATCATGGCACCTTAGCTGCAAAGGAATACATCGCCATTGCCACCTTAAAGCCAGACTCAGACATAATCACGAACCCTTTCAAGTCCTCAGATAAAAAGGAAAATCAGTGCTTCTGCCTAGGTCCCATTAAGAAAACACATAACACAGCTGGCTAAAAGAACACAGATGCAATACTACTCCACATTTATTTTCTAGGCACCCGCAGTCTTTCAAATAGAAACGTCCCGTTCTGACCCATCTCTTCCTCAGTAAATGATATGTAATCCTCTAAGTTTGGCAGAAATCTCAGGGAAAAACATCACTAGGAAAGGGAGCTCTCCGACTGTCTCCTCCACAGACATCCAGAAATGTCAAGTGAGCTCAGCTGTTTCACGTTTTCAAATCGTCTACTTTTGGCACATTGTGAGCATGCCATTTTCCATCTTGTGATTATTCTCGTCTGGAAGATGTATAGTGTCGCCAGGAAAACTGATTATTTAACAACGATGAGAAAATAAGCTTTAATTGACCTGGATGCAGAGGGTGGCTGTGCTATTATGCACATGAAAACCGACAGTCCTTACCTCGTCACAGTTGAAAGCAGCAGCAACATCTGTAGTTTACAACTGTATCATGGTTTCTTCGGGAGGAAGAAAAGACACTGAATTTGTAGAAAGAAGTTCCTCTGCTTCAAAAACATTAAACACACTCCCTTTTCTTGCACTCAGCACCATTTTCACACAATGACAGCAAGCAAAATATTTGGAGTGCAGTCTACCCCGCTTAGTGACTTGCCCCAGTTAGCATTATTGGACCAACTCCTTCAGCAAGTAATGGTAGACCGAGCATAGCCTATTATTTGCTTACATCATTTAACGATGCATGTTTGCTAAAAGGAGGTGAAGACTGGGGTGAACACATGTAGCAGAGTTACTCTGAAATTCTCGAGCCATCGGCAGCATCTCTTCCATGGAATACCACCGCGCTGGGGGATTCAAACACAGTGCTCCATTCCTACGTCTTCCTCACCTTCTTCTCCCTCTTTCTGAGTGTGTGCTCAAGTTGTACTCCTGCTTAAGTTTGAGTGAGTCTGGTCTCTGCAGTCCCAGGAGTGCTGAATGCCTTACAATTTGCTAATTCTGGCAGGATCGCAAGCTTTAATGCACAGGTGCATAATATAGCAAGGAGATTAAACTTTGAAACCTTTAAGCATTCGAATAGATTTTTTGTTGTTGTTTTCTGAGGACTTTCGCACATATGGTTCTACATTTTTGAAACAATACTCAGATTTTAAAAAGTTATAATTCCACTTTATTAGTAAGGGGGAAAAAAGACCCAGAAAGATTAAGTGATACTATGAAGATTATCAGCCAGATGCTGACAGCTACAGAGTTCATCTTCCAAAGGTCTGTCAAGGGCCTTTTCAATTCATATATCATGTAATTTTACCCCAAAGACCAAAAATTTATAGACCATATGGTACTCATATAAAATTTATATTTTCTTAATTATAAATATGAAATGTATGACCTTCATACAAACTAGATTATTTCAATAATAAACTGCCTAATAACTTATATGTTTCTAGAAATCTTAGTCTAGTTGACTTGATCTAATTCTGAAAAGTTATTTCTTTTTTTTTCAAAGATTTTATTTATTTATCTTAGAGGGGAGGGGAAGGAGAGAGAGAGAGAAATATCAATGTATGGTTGCCTCTCATTCATCCCCTGCTGGGAACTGGCATGCAACCCAGGCATGTGCCCTGACTGGGAATCAAACTGCGATCGTGTGGTTCGCAGGCCCGCACCCAATCCACTGAGTTACACCAGCCAGGGCTGAAAAGTTATTTCTGATACTAAGTAGAATCATTGGGAAGCACTAATACATTTAAAAAGTAATAAAATCATGAGAGGCCTGAATGTGATGCTATTTACTCCACATATATTATATAAATATGTGAGATATACTAGATGCCAAGTATTGTAGATATAATAGCAAATAATATATGTACATTTCCTGTGTTCTAGGAGCTTACAGTGTTTCAGGGGTGAAGAGAACAAACCAAGCAGAACCAACCAAGTTCCAGGCTCACCTGGCCAGTTCACAAGGCGTGTGGGGAGCCGCTGTGGGGAGCATGTGATCCGGACCAGAGGGTGAGAGTTCCCTGAGGAAAAAGTGCTCACAGTGAGGCCTGGAGGAGGCCAACTTATTCCAAAGAGGAAAGAGAAGACTGGTTAAATTCCTAATGTTAATGAACTTAGTTAACCCTTTCTTTAGAGCTTTAAAAATTCAAAAAATCTTACTAGTTTCTTCATTTCTAGCTCCTATCCCCAGAATAGACAGTTTTTATTCAGCTCAAGGCCATAAACTCCTAACACATTGGAAGGCATCTTTACCCCACACTGCTCAGTTCAGAAACAACATATCCACCACCTAGATCCCACCTTCCTGCCAAAATGTATCCACTACCCAGATGGCCGTACTGCCAAATTTTGTAGAATCTAGCCATGACTTTAGATCTTTGCCAAAATCAATGAAATAGCAATAATCTCTCCACTTTCTTTGACCTCACTGATACTGTTCACTTAATTCTGATAACTCCAGGTCTCTATCAATTACCCCCACAAATCCTGCCAGTATCATTTGGTATGGACTTCTAGGGATTTCACATCTATTTTCTTGGGTATAACTACCACCACCTGCTGTAAGGAGGTAGCAAACCATGAGAAATGGAGACAACACAGCTTAGGCTCCATAACCTATGGGCTACAACTGGTCATAGACACATTATTATACTCTACAGATAAAACAGAGTTACCGCCTTAAGGTAACTATGGGTCTATTTATCTATGTTGGCTGAATGTAATGTCTCCCCAGTTACTGACAAGAGTAGCAAAGTGTGCTTTCTTAAAGTGGTACACCCTCATTCATCAGGCTTTATGTATTTAAATATGGCATCAATGGATTATGTCTGTTCAAGTGCAAACATTTACTGAGCATGGCATCAGGCTGGCAGTAGCCACTGGCTGTGGTATAACTCACTTCACCATGTGCTCTAAAATACTGAACACTGAGTTGGGAGAAATTCAGAAGAACTTGCCTCGAGCTCTCGTGTTTCTTACATCTTGTTTCCTCCTAGTACCTCTAAATGGCTAAACAGAAAACTTGAAATCACTACTGTAAATCAATATGATAGACATTTGTCTGTTGCAAGTTGTATTTTAAAATGGCTAATCATTATGTCATACATCTGAAACTAATGTTGTATATCAACTGTAACTGAAAACTTTTAAAATTAAAACAGTTAAAAAACAAGTTGCATTTAAGTAGAAAGCCAGAAATAGGTTACAGAATTGAAATTTCACACCTTTATTGTTCTTTTCACTGGCCCTTAAAGCCAGTGGAAAGAACAATTCCCAGTGTTTCTATAAAAACTTCTTTTTCCCTCTCTTCACTTTTCCGAACAGGAAATAGTGATAAAGAGGAATAAACTTATGTCCTGGTAGGAGTGGAGAGAGGTTTATGCAAAGGACAAACCGCAGAACCGAAGGCCAGAGTTTGGACTCAAAAACACCTGTCTTCTTCCCTTCCCGTCGCATGAACTAGTTTGCCGCCTACCTACTGTCAATAGTTGACTTATTAGGGCATTAACAATATTATTCCAAATGTTTTTATATAAAGATAATCAAATTTCAATTTTAGGACTCCATAAGGAAGAAAGACTTACAATCCTGGCAAACAACCTGGATTCTACAAAGGGTGTAGAACATTTATTTTAATTAGTCACAGTCTTCCTACTAACAGCTCTCCTGTCACAAGGTAGTCTTTCCCCATCATTGCCATACTTGGCCTTTCAATAATAAAAAGAAAGATGTGATACAAAAACCAAAAAAATGTAATTTTTAAGTCAAAAGCCATGACTATTTTAAAGCTACAGTAGTGGTAATCTAACGCACGCTAATGAAACGAGGCAGACAGAAACTACGCAGACAGATCTAGACAGATCTAGACCTATGGAATATCGTTCCATATTCCATCAGGGAGGGAGGTTCAGCACTGTAATCATATTACCAGGTAAACGCTGATGAAAGCAGGTGGTGGCTTTCTTCACAGAAAGAGGGGTGGCTCGCTAGAAGTAGGTACAGCAGACATCCCCCCATCACCTGTTATCAGCTCTGAGGTACAGTCAGAGTCTGATCTAAGCTGTTGTTTCTTTAAACTTTTATTGTTAAAAAGACAACCAACCTGTTCTTCCAGCTTGAAAACACCAGAGCACATATCCACTGATACTGAAAATGAGACGGGAGTCATACGCACACAGACACACACACGTGTGCACTGGAGTACCACAGGGCATTCCATGGGTAATTTTCAACAAAGCGGCCCATCTCCATATCAGACACATGGCATTACGAGTCAGGGAGAGAGAGAAGAATTGAAGGGTGCCATCTTGCCTGCACAGCACGCACTTTCTCTTGATGAGGCCTCAACTAAGAGACTCCGCCGGCAGCCGCCAAGAACTAAGTGCTAAGGAAATGGAGAAATCAGAGAGCCTGGCCAACCGGGGCCTCCCACAGAGTACGGGGGGGCGGGGGCCACACATCAGATAACCGAGCACAAAGGAGGCCTTTCCCAAACACAGTGATAAAAGTAGCAACCAAGTATAATAAAATGTCAAAAGGGATAGAGAAAGAGTTAGTGAAAGTGACAAGGGCCAAATGCCAGAGCCAACCCCTTGCAAAGATTTAGCCACTTTGGAAAAGATTGTTAATCAGTTGCTACATCTGTTTTGCAAGAAGCTATGTGCCTATTTTTAGGACTGTGTCTTGCTTTTAATGAAACTAAAGTTCACAACACAAATTTGCCTCTGCACTCATAAACTATCTCATTTGCAAAACAGAGAAACTACCTTTTAAGAAAAGTTTTCCTGAGAAGTAATTTGTGAGGTCTCTCAAGTCCTGGGCCATTTCAGAAGCACTAAAGCAGCGGTTCTCAAACCTGGGAGGGCACTGAATCACCTACAGGACTTTTAAAAACAAGATTGCTGGGCCCCACCCCAAAAGACCTTGACGAGGGCTCAAGAATTTACACAGCTAACAATTTCCAGCTGATGTTGTTGGATGCTGCTGGTTCAGGCATCACAAGAACCGCCTGTCTCAGAAAAAAAGAAATGGGCATGTATACCTTCATGCCCAGGCTTATACCTGGACTGTGGGGAGCAAGAACAAAAAGAGCACTTACTTACACATTCCAATACATTCCAATACATTCAAAACCTATAGAAGAAACCAGGAGGAATTTAATTGGGGTAGAATACTGATTTCTTTTTTCTAAAATAGATTATTTTCTATTAGTAAGGGTCTTAGATCAGTGCTTTCCCAATACAAATGTATATAAGAATCACCTGGTGACTTTGTTAAACTGCAGATTCTGATTCTATGGGTTTGGAGTATGGCTTTAGTTTTATTTTCTAACAAGTACCCAAGTGATACTAATGCTGCTGATTCAAGAACCTCACTTTGAGAAGCGAAGTCTTACTATCACATAATTACAACCTGTTGGGAACTGCCCTGCCTGGTTTCAAAAGCTGTAACCCCTGCATGGCTAAGACTGAGTGAGCGACCTTCAGACCATAAGCCACTGAGGAGACAAAGCTTATCTTCCTGGCAGGGGCACCGCCTCTGCCACTTTTACTTCACCCTGCCTGGCCCCCAATGCATGATCAGTTAGCCAATGACAGGTAAGATTCCTCAAGCAGGGAATGATGTAAGACAGGCAGGATCACAGGGAGGCCCCAGGGAAGGACTTGGGGGGCTACAGAAAAAAGGGGTGATGAACCCTCGCCCCTTGGCCTTGACATAGCCTGAGTCCTCATTCTGTCTGCAAGAAGTCTCCTGATCTCTTGGCTGCCTTATTTCCCCTGCCTGACTTAAGCCTGAAACAATGATAGAGGGCAGTACAGCACTGTGCTGGAAAGGGTGGGTTCTGCAGGGTGATCGGGCCTAAGAAAGAATACAGAAAATCCTGTGAAACCTACTTTGCTAAGAATGCTCTCAATTAAATGATAAGGGTCCAAGCAGGAAATGAGTTTGTTTCCCAAAGTTTTGTAGCCCTTTAGCTAACAGACCCTGACTCAGAATAAGCCCTCACAGTTCTTTGTTTGTTATCTATTGTTTGACCCTTACTGCCTGACAATGATTGATGAGCTTTACCTGTATTCTTGTGCAAACCGAACCCAATAAAAGCCCATTGAGGAAAAGGCTCTTAGCCCTTCTCCTCTGAGAGATCGGCCACCTTTCCTCCCCAAGCAGATCATGTCTTGGTAGACTTATTCTCATTCATGGCAACCAAGGAGGGGGTGGGAGCCCCACACACACGCAAGAACCAATGTAGCCCAAGAGTCTAGAGCAAGGACTCAGAAGTCAATCTGCTTGAATTCAAGTCCATGTTCTGTTACTAGCTGTGTGATTTGGGCAAGTTACTTAACCTCGTTGTGGCTCGTTTGCTCTGTACAATTAGGTTAATAACAGTACCTACATCATACAGTACTGTAAAGATTAAGGAATTCAGTATACGTAAAGCACAGTGCTTGGCACAGGGTAAGTGCTTAACAAACATTACAGGTACATACAGAAAAAGAAAGTTGATTTGGTTTTATTAAACCTATTTGTAGATTTGCCCTTTTCTTTTCTTTGCATTGCTTAAACTTCAGCAGTTCTTGTTTAGGATGAAAGGCAAAAATCTAATAAGATTAAATATTTGATTTGACAGAATTCTTCGTCTGTCTGCTTTTTGTTACTGCATTGTTTATATTTCTTATGCCTATGTATTGTATGTAAAATAATGCTGTCCCTAAAGATGACTGATGTCAAAGAGTTTTTTATTTACTTTGAAAAGTAAATAAGTATTGAACTAAATCATGTGTATGTGTGGAGACAGTTCTGAGGATAAGAAAAGTATGTAAGTAATTTGCCCACTGTTGCAGATGTAGCTGGTAGTGAATGTTTGCATATAATTACTTTCTTGTTTTGTTTGTAGAGTGGAATTACAGGGACTTCTAACTCCTTCTACCACACACATTTTCGTAGGACAATAGTTTTCACAGACATACAGAAACACACCGTCTTCCTCCTGCTTAGCTTGCCCTCCTGTGGAGAGAAGCCATGCTAATGCCAGCTGTGACTACTTAAGCATCACAGTGCCAGCCTTTGTTCTCTAAGGAATGTAAAGTTCTAGAAGGTGCTGGGGGAATATTTATGAAATGAGAAAAACAATACTTTTCCATTAACCATATACAGAGATTTCATGAGGCCCAAACCACTGCTGTTAAGAAGGTACATTTTGCCCTGACTAGCATAGCTCAGTGGATTGAGCGTGGGCCTGAGAACTAAAGGATCGAGGTTCGATTCCCAGTCAGGGCACATGCCTGGGTTGCAGGCCAGTTCCCAGCAAGAGACCCACGAGAGGCAACCATACACTGATGTTTCTCTCCTTCTCTCCTAGTCCCCTTCCCTTCCCCTCTAAAGACAAATAAATAAATATTTTTAAAAATTATTTTTTTAAAAAAAGAAGGCACATTTTGCAATGCCTGTCTGCTTCCAAATGTCAGCACAGGAAGACTGTTTTTGTGAGGCTGACGACAGGTTATTGAAAGGGTAATCTGGGATAATTGTGGAGGCCCGAAACTGCACCTGCTATAACTTCACTCTTGGCTTCGGATAAATAGCCTCTTTTAAAATGACAGCATAACAGAATAGCTTTATAACCAACAGCTTTCTCATATCTACACAATTTGTCTGTGAGATTATTAAGTACAAAAACATGGAGACATTTGATGGCTGAAATGTCTGGTTTTTAAAAATTCTTTATAAAGCAGAGAGGGCATTTGGCATGGAAAAAGAGACAATTAATCATATCAAAAAGGGGAGAATTTTGATTTCATTAGTAACAACTGTTCTCTAGATAGAACACAATAATTATTAAGAATATCTTAAATAGAATTCCACGTAGCAAGGCACTCCTTTCCTTAGAAATCATTTCCAGTATTGTCAGGATATACGAAATTACTTGTGAGAATTCCAGAATCTGAAAATAAACTCAGCAATTTTAGGGATAATAAACATTTCTCCCGAGGTGTGTATGCTTGTTCTCCTTCTGTATCAAAGGTTTTTACTATATCACCTTTCTCACCTGAATAAGGAGAAAAGATAAGCTATCCATTTGTTTCACAAATAAATTGCAAGACTTCCCATAAATAATCAAAGACAAACTTAATAATCTTCCTAGATTTCTTAGAAGAAAATTTTCCATCCATCAGTGAATATATTATGTGATCTTTAGCCAAGCACAATGTCATTCATGAAAACGATTTAGGGACATAAAAATCATTGCACCAAACCAAGCCAATAATGGATTAATTTCAAAAACTTGTGACATGCCTTGAACCAGACCCGACCAAAGGAACCAAAAATAATTAAAAGCTGATTACATTTTTATAAGTTACTCGGTATCTTAATATTATTGGCTATGTAAAGTTTCTACAAATATGTGTATGCAGATATAATTTTTTTTAATTTTTTAAGATTTTATTCATTTATCTTTAGAGGGGAAGGGAAGGAGAAAGTGGGAGAGAAACATCAATGTGTGGTTGCCTCTCGTGAGTCCCCTGCTGGGAAGTGGCCTGCAACCCAGGCATGTGCTCTGACTGGGAATTGAACTGCGATCCCTTAGTTCACAAGCATGTGCTCAATCCACTGAGCTACAGCAGCCAGGGCCAGATATATTTTTAATACAATACTTCATAAATGTATTAAGAAATATACTCCTTTCATAAAATTCATTTCAAATATAGATATTACATATATCTTTTTCTTTCACCTCCCACCCAAATTGGGCAGAAGCATATTGCTTCCACAAAATTTATAAAGGCAAGAATACATTTTACATATTTTACTCAGCATGAAATGGTAAAATAAAGTCATCTCTCAGCTGTAGCAATGGAGAGTGGAAAAAGTATCTGGAAAATCCCAAGGGCTGCCTATGCAGCGCCAATTTTCTAAAGTAAATAAATTAAAAATGCATGCACAGAATTGATTCACAAGTAAAATTTTTCAGAAGTAAAGGATTGCATTGAAAAACAGCTACATTTTAAAATATATTAGCAGAAGCTTATCAGCATAAAAGCTTCCCTTGTTTCAAATATGTTTAAGAAGATACATTTTGGAACGATAAATACATACTATGAAGTACTTAATACACATTATTGAAAAGATTCTTCAACTATGGCATAGCATTCCAGCTCTCACAGCTATTTTTCCTGTTCTGTAGAATGGGAATAGTAAAATCTGCCATATTTCTTTCAATTACACGAGAAATTGAGTGCAAAGGCATTTGGGAAATTACCGTGTACAATACAAGTACAAGCAAATTAAAATGCTTGCTAGCCATTCATTCACTAACAGCATACACTTCCTACATCTTGTATTTTGCACAGGCCTCCCTTATATGATTTTCTTAGGCCGTCTCCAAAGGAAGGCCACACGTGTAGCACCTGATTGTGTTTTGTTGTGAGAGACTAAAGACAAAAGAGCATATGATTTTTCCCCAGGGTCTCACTTGAAACCAGCACCCAAATTTTATCCCAGTTTGTTTATTTTTCTTTTCATTATAATATAAAACCTGATAGAAAACTATAGCCCTCTGAGAAATTTCAAAATGGGCATTTATGAAGAGATCTATCAGGAGAAAGGAGAAAAATTCTACACTCAGAGGTCGTGGCTCACTTAAAACTTTGTTTAGCCCAAAGGTAAGACAGGGATTATAAACCACTGCTCATTTAAACCCCACCCCTTCCCTTGGCTGGTGAAGCTCAGTGGATTGAGCTCTGGCCTGCAAACCCCAAGGGTCACCCCTTCAAAACCAAAGGTGGGGTAGGATCAAGGGTGAGAAGTGGGGATGGCTGGAGTAAGTGTGGGGGCGGGGGAAGGGTGGGGAAATGGAGACAACTCTACTTGAACAACAACAACAAAAAAATGTAAAAAAAAAAAATTCCCAGCTTTGGCACATGCATGGGTGGTGGGCTACGCTCTCAGTAGGGGGCACACGGGATGTAACCAAACTACGTTTCTCTCACACATAGATGTTTCTCTCCCTCTCTTTCTCCCTCCCTCTCTAAAAATAAAGTCTTAACAAAAATAAAACCCACCCCTAACAGCAGAGTATGTTAATAGGAAAAGCCTATCTAGTTTGTAGGAGGTGATTACAAATTAAGTTTTCCTATCTCTCCACACCTGAAAGAGCAGGTTATGGCAAAGTCAAAATGGGAAATTTGAACTAAGTCATCTAGGTTTTGAAACAGAGGAGATAACAAAAACAGGCTCACAGCTGCCCCAGCCCTCTCTTCTGCGGGTCAGGAACGTGGGCAAAAAAAGTTTTCAAAACTAAAGTACTTTTTCTCCAGATGACTCAACAGACATTGGGCAACATAACATTAAGTAGTAAAACCTCAAAGGCAATAACCAGGCAATGCCCGAGGCAGGCAAACCACAAGGAGAAATACTTATCAGTGGCTCTTTGTGCGCAGTGGGGTTCAGAATGCAGAGCCTGGTAGCAATGACAGACCCTGGAGGCAACCACTGTGGTCATTAGCCTGGAGACATCACAGACAAAATTTTGGCTGGGCCAGAAGGGAGGGCTTTCCCTTCCTTCACTCATTTCTGTTCCTATGGAGAGAGCTTTGAAGAGCTCAGCACATCATGTGATACAGTTAATGACATCATATGACTTGGGCTCAATAAAAAAGTTTTAAGTTAACTCAAATATATTTTGTTACGATAAAAAGTATAATCTTTAGAGTCAGATATACCTGGGTCTGTGTGCAGATGTGATCACATTTAATAGCAGTGAGGTATCTAACAAAATTTTAAATTGGGATTTGGAGTCTGCCTATATCACCTGGCTCCTAAGTGTGACTACAGATGAGCTGATCTGCACGTCAGAAAGGGGACCCATGAAGGGGGGTTTTCTGTATTGTCACCTAAGAGAAAGTTTGGGGGAAGAGAAAAATGCCTAGTCCCAATTACAAACTACAAACTACAAAACAAAACAAAAACCATGTAAGGAGATCTTTAACCAAGTATGTAACAGGATCAAGAGAGCATCGTACATGTTTAGTGAATGAGGAAACTCAGAAACAAGTCACTTAATGGCTGGTTCTTTTCTGGGAATCTACAGCTAATGCCGGACTCTCTGGTGAATGCGTGGGTATCTAACAATCCTAGCTTTGCTTAAAGGCCTGTCTCGTCTGTCCTCTACCTTCATTCTAAGGACTCCCAAACACCTCTTCCTCAATGCAAGGGAAACACCAACCACCTCCTTATATTCATTTCAAAAAACAAAACCTGTAAAGATTTCCAGCCTATTTCTAATTGAACAACTGTTCACATTATTAAACAGAATAAAAATACACTGCCCCCTGAAGTATTTACATTTGGATAACTTCACTAATGTCAGTACCATCTCAAGGATAAGGAATGGGTATCTTGCTTGTTTTGATACCTCCCAGGACAAGAAAAAACCTTTCCCACAGATAAATATCACATCAGCTCTTATAGCTGTAAGATTATTTCTGGCAACTTTCAATTTACTATGTTTTTCCTGCCTCCAGCCACAGAAGAGTCAGAAAAATGAAAACTGAATCTCATATCCACCAACCACACATTTTTAAAAGGCTTTTTGATTAACTTATTTGTCTAGAGAGAGGGAAAGGAAGGAGCAAGAGAGGGAAACATCAATGTACAAGAGCACCACCGATTGGTTGCCTCTCACACACATATAGCCAGGCACCTGGCCTGCTACCCAGGCACATTCCCTGGAGTCGAATCGGTGACCTTTCAGTTTGCAGGATGACACCCAACTGCTGAACCACACCAGTCAAGGCCAACACCACAATTGGGTCTTTCTTTTTTTTCTTTTTGATAAGATTAAAAATTAAGAAAAAAAAGATTAAAAATTAAGCATCATTTACATTTTTTACATTTCTTTCTTTTACATTTCTTTCTTCTTTTACCAAGCAGAAACCCCAATAGTTTGGGCAAAACAAAGTAAGGCACTGGAACATCACCTTCTGGATTCTGCAGCCTTAGAAGCAGGACACAGCCTCTGCTGGTCGTCAGTGGCCCCGGAAGCAGCGATGATCACTGACCTCATATGGGTTGGAGGCCCTCAGTAACAAGTAGAAGGTCAGAGCATCACAAAGTGGCTGCTCTCGAACACAAAGAATATGGGGACTCCTGAATAGATCTAATGTGGGAGACAGCACTAAAATGTGGGCTTCCACTTCCGGTGCCGACTCCTATTATCCTCCAAGGCTGGCGAACACTGGGGCACCCTAGGTTATATCTATTAAGCCCTTACCATAAGCAGGCTACCATGACAGGCCCTGGGAAGAGCAAGAGAGTAGAACACAAGCCTGGCTTTAAAGACATGTAATATACTCTAAGAAAAAGCATAAGTGATCAGACAGCTAAAACAGGAGTCCCTGGAAGCAATCAATATGTCTTTCAATAGGCAAATGATAAACAAACAATGGGACACCCAGGCAATGTAATAATACTATTCTGTGCTTAAAAAAAGAAATGAGCTATCAAACCATGAAAAGACATGAAAGAGCCTTAAGTGCATACCACTAAGTGAAAGAAGCCAATTGGGAAAAGCTCCCGGCTACGTAATATTCTGGAAAAGGTAAACCATGGAGTCAGACAAGGATCAGGGACTGCAGGTAGTCAGTGGGGAGAGGGGGATGAATAGATGGAGCAGAGAGGACTTTCAGGGCATCAGAACCACTCTGTGTGAAACTGTGGTGGGGGATACATGTCAGCGCTGTACACTTGTCACAACCCATAGCATGCACAACAGCAAGAGTGAACCCTAATGTAAACTATGGACATTTCCATAATAATGACCTATCAAGGTGGGTTCATCAGCTGTGAGAAATGTCATTGTACCATTCTGGTTAGAGGCTTTGATGGCGGAGAAGGCTATGTGTGTGTAGGCGGACAGAATATACAGGAAATCTCTGTACCTTTGTTCTCAAATTTGCTGTGAACCCAAAGCTTCTCTGAAAAATAGTATGTTAAAATAGATCAGTCTAGTGCTAGAACGACAGAATGCTACATGAACATATGAGATGAGCATCCTGTTCTATGGCTAGGAGAATATGCTCTCTGGAAGGAAGGGTGAAGAGCATTTCCTGTACTTTTTAGGTATGTTGCTTTCCATAACCAATCTGAATGTGAAGTGCTTCCTTTTTTAAATGGGTAAAATAATTAATGGCATGCCCATTGTACAGATGAAAGATTGTATATGTAAATCCCCTAATAGCGCCTGGCAAATAGTAGACACCAAAAAAGATCTTTCCTCATCACTATGTTACTACAGTACAGACTAGACTATTTTATTAGTTTAAAACACATTTGTACACATTATAAATTAATTAACTTAAAATATTTTATTTGCCACTTGGGGAGGAAAATGAGCTAACGACAAGATTAATTAAATCATGACTGTCGTGCAAACTTACAAAGCAATCAAAGTCTTTCTGCCGCCTTGCCAAGTGGAGAGCCCCCGTGAAACACCTGAGGCCTCCATAGCCCAGGTTTCCAAACCAACCACATCTACTCTCACCTCGACCTATGGTGATTTTAAACTCATTTTTATCCAAAGATATTCATTAAGTAGTTATTAATTAGCGTTCCTATTTAAGATAAAATATGTGTTAATTTATCCTGTGTCTTTTGAGTAAGTAAAAACAGTCCTCAGGCACCCATTACTATTTCAATAGATTTCCGATTCTAGAAATTATTCCCCCTATATTTGTAGCTGTTCAAGTTCTACATCTTAGCCAAGAAGGTGCATATTTTGAATTTTCTTTAATCCTAGAAAGTTATAATAACTAAGCATCATTACTAAGCATCAACACACTGTGGCTCTTCCTGGCAAATGTAATAAAAGCTACATTTTACACATTTTGTTTATTTTTAGGAATATCTTATGAAATAATATTCTCAGTTTGGCTGTGTCTCTGCCTGTGTTTAGTATGCTAAGATTCAAGTCTCTGGGTAAGTAAACATTTTACCTGGAATGACCTTGTTTTTGTTTTATTCACAGCCCACTTAGTTACTCTTTATATAGACACTCATTACTTTCTTTTTGTTTCAATGTGGAAACCGACAGAGAAAAGCAGAATCACTTGCTGAAGGTTACACCCTGGGGTATAGCCAAAGGTTTGAACTAAAACAAAGGAAGGAGTAACAAAGACCAGAGCATTCTGAGAAAATAATAAAGGAAACAGAGGGTGATAAAGAGGATGAAAAGAAAGCAATGAATGAGAATGTACAAAGAAGTGGCCGCCTCAGCAAGACGAACTGAGAAGGCACTTCTATGTACAAAGGCATCTCACTTTTGCAGCACGTCAGCTACCACTCTTGTAATTTCAAAATGTTCTTGTAATATGGCCTTTCAAAGTGGTGAGCACCCAAATGAACCATTAACTTCAGTGCCCTAAATGAAGGGCAGCCAGGGTCTATTTCGGATTTGAACTATTTGCAGGAAAGAAGTCAAGCAATCCTTGAAGACCTATGAGCTCTATTATTAGGTCATTGTGGTATTTGTACACTAAACCCACAAGTTAGTACCAGGTAGCTTGGTCACTAGAAGGGTAGATTTTGCATGAAAGCTGTGATTTAAAATTGTGTTGCTGTAGATCATAGGGCCTCATTCCATAACCTTCCCTGGGAACAGCTTTATGAGAAGTGACTTTTCTTGCTAAAAAAAGTAGTAGAGTTCTAAATAGTCATTTAACTAAAAATATAGTGTACTGAGATTTTTTTATTATAAAAAACAATGTATCGTACTGGAATATCTTTTGGGGAAAATATATAAAGAAGAAAATGAATATTTTAAGACCTTAACAAAATAGGATACTAAAACAAATTAGTCACTAGTAACACCATTCTTAAAGTCATCTAACCAAACGTCAGTATTTTAAAAGGATTTTTCCTTAGATTTATATATTTCCATCAGCACATTCATTTTATAATCTTTTTTTAAATATATTTTATTGATTATACTATTACAGTTGTTCTATTCCCCCCTTCATTCCACTGCACCCTGCACACCCCTCCCCCACCATTCTCCCCCCCTTTAGTTTATGACCACCTGTCTCAAGTTCTTTAGATTCTATATTTCCCCCACTATTCTTGCCCTCCCCCTATCTATTTTCTACCTACTGTCTACGCTATTTTCTGTACCTTCTCCCCCCTCTCCTCCTCCCACTCCCCTGTTGCTAACCCTCCATGTGATCTCCATTTCTATGGTTCCACTCCTGATCTAGCTGTCCTCTTGGTTTGCTTTTGTTTTAGATGTGGTTGTTAATAACTGTGAGTTTGCTGTCCTTTCACTGTTCATATTTTTCATCTTCTTTTTCTTCTTTTTTTTTTAATATTTTTATTTATTTATCTTTGGAGGGAAAAGGAAGGAGAGAGGAAGAGAAACATCAATGTACGGTTGCTTCTCATGCATCCCCTGCCAGGAACTGGCCTGCAACCCAGGCATGTGCCCTGACTGGGAATCGAACCGCGATCGTCTGCTTCGCAGGCCTGTGCTCAATCCACTAAGCTACACCAGCCAGGGCTTCATCTTCTTTTTCTTAGATAAGTCCCTTTAACATTTCATATAATAAGGGCTTGGTGATGATGAACTCCTTGAACTTGACCTTATCTGAGAAGCACTTTATCTGTCCTTCCATTCTAAATGAAAGTTTTGCTGGATAAAGCAATCTTGGCTGTAGGTCTTTGGATTTCATGACTTGGAATACTTCTTTCCAGCCCCTTCTTGCCTGTAAGGTCTCTTTTGAGAAATCCGCTGACAGTCTGATGGGAACTCCTTTGTAGGTGACTGTCCCCTTATCTCTTGCTGCTTCTAGGATTCTCTCCTTCATTTTAATCTTGACTAATGTAATTATGATGTGCCTTGGTGTGTTCCTTCTTGGGTCCAACTTCTTTGGGATTCTCTGAGCTTCCTGGATTTCCTGGAAGTCTATTTCCTTTGCCAGACTGGGGAAGTTCTCCTTTATTATTTGTTCAAATAAGTTTTCGACTGGTGGCTGTTCCTCTTCCTCTTCTGGTACCCCTATAATTCGAATGTTGGAATGTTTAAAGATGTCCTGGAGGTTCCTAAGCCTCTCCTCATTTTTTTGAATTCTTGTTTCTTCCTTCTTTTCTGTTTGGTTGTTTCGTTTTTCCTTCTGGTCCACTCCCTTGATTTGAGTCCCAGTTTCCTTTCCATCACTATTGGTTTCCTGTGCATTTCCCTTCATTTCAATTAGTTTAACCTTCATATGGTCCTCTAATTTGTGACTATAATCAACCAGTTCTGTGAGCATCCTGATCACCAGTATTTTTAACTGTGCATCTGAGAGGTTCACTATTTCTTTTTCGCTTAGAGTTATTGGCTCTGGGGCTTTGAGTTCTTCTTGAGCCATATTTTGGACTGTTTGTGCCTGTTATGTATGAGGAGCAGAGCCCTGGGTGTTCACCAGGGCAGGGCAACTCAGTCTCTGGGTTGTGATGCTGTATGTGAGGGTGGGGGTCAAAGGAAAGTAATGGCGGCCCCCTCTGCTGCCTCCCACCGCCGCTGGGGCCCATGCGGTCCATCTCACTGCTCACTCCTTTGCTGGTTAATCTGCGCGTGAATGTGTGACCATGCTCAGCTTGCCCCGCACCCTCACTGAGTCCACCCGATGCTACCCCCGCTGCCTGCGCACCTGGGTCAGGGGATTTTTCCTGCTCAACCCTGCTCTGCTACTGACTCCGCCCCTCTTACCGGTCTGGTTGAACAGTTCGTTGCTGTCAGACTTCCATATAGTTCGATTTTCTGTTCTTTGGCTGCGTCTTTATTTACTAAACCTTTATTGTATTCAAACTTGGTTGTGGGAGAAGGCACAGTGTTTCCACCTACGCCTCCATCTTGGCGGAAGTCCTGTCATTTTATAAGCTTCTTAGGTATATTATGAAACATGCAAGTTGTCACTGCCTTGTACGGTATGTGAAGAGTAAGCATACTGTATTTTAAGAAATCCATTACATTTCTGAAACTTTGGTTTGGATTCATTG
This sequence comes from Sturnira hondurensis, assembly GCF_014824575.4. Lineage (NCBI taxonomy): Eukaryota > Metazoa > Chordata > Mammalia > Chiroptera > Phyllostomidae > Sturnira > Sturnira hondurensis. The sequence goes on from NW_028089315.1 coordinate 3,215,910, forward strand.
AGAATTTTAAATTAAACATGTTATTTTGGTCTTTGAATTTAAATTAGGGCTTTCATGTCTGTGAGGTTCCCAAACATATGTGTGCATTCAATTTGGTTATTTTCTCTTCCTAATCTGTCTCCTGTTGATTTGATTAGTAGACCAGCCAAAACAAGCAAGTATCACTGGGTACTCAGATATTTGAATAAACTATATCTGGGTGTGCCTATAAGGATATTTCCAGATGAAATTAGCACTTAAATCAATAAATAGACTGAGTAAACCAGAGTGCCCTCATCAACACTCATGGGCATCATACAATCAATTGAGGACCTAAATAGAACACAAAAAGATGGAAAAAAGAACTACTTCTCTGCCTGACCGCTCAGCTGGAACACTGGTCTTCTCTTGCCCTTGTTCTGGAATTTACACCATCGGCCTTCCAAGGGCTCCAGCTTGCAGATGAGACATTGTGGGAATTCTCAGCTTCCAAACCATGTGAGCCAATTACTTCTATGCATTTCTTCTATACATTCTATCCCTATACATTTATTATTATCTTTATAGAAAATATTTTTGTAGATCTACATCTATCTATCCTACTGGTTAAATTTCTCTCAGAACCCTGACTAGTACAAGTTTATGGTAAGATTTAAATAAGATGATTTATGATGCATGATATATACATAATAAATGTATAAGGATAATCTGTAAACTCTCTGATATGTTGCTATTTAGTACAGCTTTTTTCATATCAGTGTGTGCATGTTTGCATATGTGATGTGTATTAGCATGTGTGACATATATACACAAGGGTGTACATGCATATAGATGAATACACAGAACTGTTATCAGCTCTTCAAAGAGCATTATGGCCGGAAAGAGGTTTAAGGGGTGCAGTTTTATGGGAAGTAGGTAAGTTAAACACACACGCACCATGTGCAAAAGCTCCACGGTATGTTTTGTGGTTGTTGCAGTCCCTCAAGCCCCTACCTCTGCATCTTCACAAAGCTCATCCCCATGTGCTTGGCACACAGTAGGTTTGCATATGAAAGCACAACAATATGGTTCCAATCACAACTTTCCCTCCCAGAGCATCTCTGATTCACATTTAAGCAGTTACAGAAACCAAAGCTTCTGAGTAGCTGGAATGAGCATTCTCATTAAGCAAGTTTCCATGGGTGTAAGGAAACTATACATTATAAAATATACGTCGATGTTTGTGACATTTTTAATCAGAGGAACTTTTAGAGAACAGTTTAACTGGTACACTACAAATAAATTTTGATTTATAAAACTGAGATAAAATGTTGGAAGAAGGGTAAACAAAGACTTGTTATTTATCACAATTGATCAGAAAAACTAAGCAGGACAGCACTATTTCTATGCCAACCTTGGACTGTGATGTATAACTTGAATATTCATTTGAGTACAAACCACTGAGCCGTGTATGAAACGAAGATCGATTTCATCTGGCTCATTCTCCTGAAGACACAATTTTTACTAAGTGATGTACTCCATAGAGGCCAGTTAGTGTCGCCCGTCATGTAAGCGCCAATGCAGAGCAACATCAGACTGAAAGTGAAGGTAATCAGGTTAGTGCCTCTGCAACTCTACTTTCCTTATCCACCAGCTTACATAACTGAGGAAATAAAATTTCAGCCAGCAAATCTCCATTTTCTTGCATAATCCCAAAGATTCTTTTAAAACTTATTATTTAAAGAGTCAACTCTCAACTTTCCAGCCTGAATCGACACTTTTCCACTAAAGCCACCTGTTATCTGAATTTCTGTAGCCATGGTCCTGTTTTCTTTTTATTTAAGGTATAATTGACATGTAGCACTGTGTAAGCCTCAGGTATACAACATTCTCATTTCATGCATTGATATATGGCAATATGACTACCAGTAGCATTAGCTAATACCTCTACCTTGTCACATAATTATCATTTCTTTTTATGGCAATAACATTTAACATCTAATCTCTTAGAGATGTTGAAGTACATAACCCAATTGACAATAATTACATGATTATGTTCTTAAGGAGAGACTTTTAAACTGAAGAAACAAAAGTAATACACACTTTCTGGGGAAAAAAATCAGAAAACCTGGAAGAAATTTAACACAAAAATAACTCATTCTCACCACCAGGAAATAACCACAATTAAAGTTTATAGAATGTATCAGATTTTTCTCCCATGAGCATGTATACTCATATTTATATGAATATATTTACAAATATATCTATAAAACTGTTATGTTATTTATATAGTTAATTTGATTTTTACACAAATATGGATATAATTCATTCTTTTTAATTCATGGAATAGTTCTTAATTTCTTTGTTCCATAATTTAGGTAACGCCTTGTTCTATTTTTTTTTCATTTCCAATGCCCTATCTTAAACAAGAACTGTAATGAATTGCCCTGGATATATAAAAGGGGATCCCCCCCAAAAAAAACAGAATTTACATATTAAGAAGTATATATTTATTTTTACATGTTTAAATTTCAATCACATTCACAGTACTCTGCATTTGATGCAATACACCTATTGAGACATTTTTTCCACTGCTCAAAAACAGTTTTTGAACTCAGTGATTTTGATGCCTTTTACTGCTTCTGCCATTTTTTGTTTCACTTCTTCCATGTGGACAAAATATTCCCCTTTGAGGACTTTTTCATTGAGGAAAACAAAACAGAAAAGCCACCCAGAGCAAGATTGGGTGAAGAGGGAAGGTGGGGCATAGGGGTCATGCTGTTTGGTCAAAAACTGCTGAACACTCAGCGCTGTGTAGGCAGATGTGCTTGTAAATCACCCAACATGAAATGGACAAACGCGTTCAAAGAGCCTTCGAAAAAAATTCCCTGAAGCCAAACACAGCCTCCCACAATAATGCCAGCTAGTACACTGATGCAGATGGGTCTCTAGAACATTCCCTAGCATGGAAAGCCAATGCTATAAGAGGCCCCCCTCCAGAAGAATATAGGAGATCGTTCTACGCAGCGTGGGCCCAGCTCCCACTTGGAAAGGCAATGGAAAGTGAGGTCCAGGGCACAGAACCCACATGCATGGATAGGTTCTCCCATGGGGACTCAGGCCTGCATTGTACCTAGGCCATTTGAGACTTGCTTTTGCTAAAACTCCCTTGCCCTGAATTGCAGCAAATGTTTACTGCATATCTTTAAAGTAACTTCCTAAAATCCATGCTAAACCTTCCCAGGAACAGTGTAACCAGTTCAACCACTTTTCCCTTTGCATTTGCAAATATCCTTCTTCTGTGATGTGATTAGCAACATCCTCTCCTTTGTTTTCCGTAAGAGGTAACCATCTAAAGTGAACCTGTGCAGAGTAAATGAGGACCATCCTCCATGTAATGCAGAAAAGCAATAAAAGCTTGTCAAGGCAAGGGTCAGCATGCTCTTGAGAGAGTGGCTGAGATGCTCCGAGGCACTCTCCATTTGAGAGAGTGGCCATGCCATCCCTTTTCCTCTACAGCACTCAGTAGTCTGTGTGAATTTGTCTTGTCTCGTCCACAACGCTGCTGACCCCATGACCCGGGGTCCGCATCAGAAGGTAATTCCAGTTTCTTTCCGTGTCCCCTTATACCTCTTTGAACACTTGTTTCCTTAGAATGAAATTCCTCAAAATAAAATTGCCAACTCAAAGGGTAAGCACATTTTTAAGGTTTTTGATACATTTTGCCAAACTGCCTGTTAGAAAGCTTCTAGCAATTTGAATAGCAAGTAGCTGGTATATAACCGTACTTACTGCCTCATCTGGTCTCCAACGATGAACATTATAATTTTTGAAACATTTTATTCTTGAGGATAACTTGAAACACCAAATGACAAACCACTGCTGAGGCATTTAAAACCGTGGAAAGCTTCATAGTAGTGATAGGTGAAAAAGAAATCCCACAGCATTGTAATAAACTCTTCAATTTTCAATTGCTTTGTTTTGGGGGGTATAAGAGAAGCATCCTCAAGAGAGTTACTTAGAACTAACTTGGGGGTGATCATTATAGTTACATCTGTATATATAAAATGTGGGAAGGTGAAAGGCATTTCTGCAAGCTGGACCAACAAAATCAGGCCTTGAATCATTAATCCAATATTCCATATCTGAAGCTGCTAAGAAGGCCAGTGTTAGATGTATATTGTAGCAATTCAGAAGATGACAGTTTCTTCACTTCTTTCTGCCTTACACCCTTATACACTCATACTTTATTCTGATGTGAAATTCAAGACTTGCACTGCTTATTTATCCAAAATAGTACTAGAGGCCATGCACAGACATTTTTAACATTAAGATTATAAAGCCAGTTGCAGAATAACAACAATACGAGATTCAAAAATAAATAACAAGAATTGGATGGGAAATTAGAAGGAAAGAGGTGATGAGAGACTGAGATGCTAAATCAGGGAAGAAAACAGGACAATTTTCAGTGCTCTGTCCGGCCTGGTACTTTTGACTGATATTTACCTCCCAAGATCCAGAGTATAGGATACATTTTCTGAAATGTTTCTAAATGCAACCTGTTTCTGTTATGAGAAGGAAAAAGAGGCATTAAGGAGGAGCAGGAGAAGTAATCATAACTATTGGTCATTGCCCAGCAAGCAGCCATTTTCTGAACAACCATTTGTCCCATACAGCTCAGCTTGGCAATCAGGCAAAACGTTGAGAACTCACAACTGGGTTTCCCAAAGGATCTAGCCAATTAAAAGCCTTCCTACTGCTGATGCCTCTTGGCAGTGATTTTTGATGCTGTATCCTTTTGCCAGCATATATCCTTCTTCACATTGATTAAATCACAAAGTCACAGTTACTTTCTTGCTATGCTGGTGATTTCTTAGGGAAAACAAAAAAAGGCACCTAAAAAAAAAAAAAAGCCTAGGAGTCTTAGCCCTGTACATTTACTTTGACTAGTCATTCAGATTCCTAAGAGGCCACATAAAATCTCAACTGTGCCAGGTACGGATGGATGGATGTATTCATTGGTTCAGGAAAGTACTTCATTTGTAAGCATTGTTTGAGGAGATGATATTTTAAGATGCATTTTGGAGGAGATGAAAGGGTTGTGCATGTGTATTTGGGAAAGACTGATACAGTAGGATTTAAATGTTCTCTCTTCTTTCTCTAAGAAAAGCTATCAAAGTCATAATATGTGAAACCAGCTTGCCATGTGGAAAATTCATCCAAATGATCTAAAGTGGAAAACTTAACACTGAAAAAGACATCCTTAAAAATAGATAAGCTTAATATGCCATAATGCTTTTTACATTATTATTAGAAGGTTGGGGTCAAAGCAGTAAGATACAGTGAAGATTATTTAGTATGTGAAATCTTCTTTTAAAAATGGACAAATAATGCAAAAGGCAAGAATCCCCCCACCGAATATAGAATTAGAAATATCAATGGGAGTAATTGTGATTTAAAGAAAAAGGTACAATTTTATATAAACACTTTGGATTAACTCAAACATTTAATTTTAGCTTTATTCCTACCTACCATGTAGCCTCCCCATAATTACTTCTTTATTTCATATACAAAGGGGGACCCCCCCCAAAAACCAGAATTATCTTCTGGAGTGTGGGTCCCATGTTATACAGGATTTTTAGGTGAATATTCTAGGAAACCATCTGTATCAGTGTACCAGCTGGCTTTGTTGTGAGAGACTATGTTCAGCTTCAGCGAATTTTTTTTGAAGACTCTAGACACATTTGCCCATTTCATGATGGATGATTTACAAGTGTACCTGCCCACAACACTCTGAGTGTTCAACAGGTTTTGACCAAAAATGGCATGACCCCTGTGTCCCAGCCTTGCTGGTCACCTAATCTGGCCCCAAGTGACTATTTTTTGTTGTTGTTTCCCCAAATGAAAGAAAGTTCCCCAAGGGAGATGTTTTGCCAATGTGGAAAAGGTGATACAAGAAAATGGCAGAAGCATTAAAAGGCAACAAAATCAAACAGTTTGAAAACTGTTCCGAGCAGTGGGAAAAACGCCTCCGTAGGTGTGTTGCATCAAATGCAGAGCACTTTGAAGGTGACTGAAGTTTAAACGTGTAAGAATAAATACACTATTTTTTACAAATAAATTCGGGGAATTTTGGGGTCCCCTCTTGTATATGTTGTATGTTAAACTGTAAAGGCTTGAAAGATAATTTGTTCTGTTCCCGGTTTCTAATACACTTATTCTAAAAGTTGAGTGTGAATAAGAATCATTTAGGTAGATTCCAAGGTCCTGCCCCACAGAGCTCTGATTTGGTGTTTTCAATGAGGGAAAAAGAAATGCAGTTTTGCACTTCTTACCACCCAGTATGAACGCATTTCACACACTTCTTTTCCAGATCATGAGGAGACAAATTGTTCAAATAAATATCTAAATCACTCACAACAAACAGCTGTTTCTGAAAGATCTCCAGAGATAGAAGTCTCCAAATCTGCTGGTACTTCACTTCAGTTTTTCATCCCTGAGATGGTCATTTTTCTTACATCCATCAAAAATGTCCACAATTAATTCAAGGCAAGATGCAAAACACGTTCATAGTCAGTGAAGGCTACCCAATTTTTCTGATTTGTGCTACTGCGGTACTTCGTTGTTGTTGAATAATTTTAGCTTTTAAAAGCATTTTACCATCTGTGCTAGTTAACTTCACTAAGACTATTTGGTACTCCAAAACTAAATCTCATATTATCTTTTCCTTCTCTACTTCCCATATTTAAAGAATCTTTTAACAAGTTTCTGCCTTCATGGAATATCTGATGAGGATTTGTAAAACATCAAGGTGGGCAGAACCACAGGATTTTCTTTACAAATTTTATTAGTCTTCAATCCTAGTAACTATTAAATAATAAAAGGCAGCTCATATAAAATTTTAAATTTATAGACAATTAGCACAGCCTCCAAAATTTAATTATTGCAATGTAGAAAAACATTTGCTTTGCCATTCCAGGTGCCATTTGTTTCTGTGCAGTTTCTATAAAATATATATTCTAGTAATATTTTAAAACATAATATATATCCTAAAAGAATTGTTTGTAAAAAAGATACATTTTTTTTCTGAAATTTTGGCCAACATGAAAGATATGCAGAAGCAATAAATATAGCCAACACAACTACAAGCTTATTAAAAAACCTGATATATCATTCCTAACTAAATTAATAACTAAAAAAATTCTGCCTCCAGCTGTATCTGAGGAAGCATTTTGTAAGAGTGCTATGCAGATATGTTGACAGTCTGACATTCCCTCCCCACCCCTCAGCAAGCAACACAAATCTGCATTTCATGAACAGCAACTACCTTTTATATCATGCGTTGTGAAATTATGTAAATTCCGAATTTAATTTTGGAGATGTTTCTGCTGGGACAATAATTTAGTATACAAAAAAAGATCAAAGAAAATAGTAGCAAAATATATTTACCTACAAATCAACCTATTTCTTCACTTAAGTCTAAAATGAATACAATCATTTCTTAATGATCAGGTAGTTGATTATCTGTTCTTTAAATTCTCCACCCACACCCCATCTCCCCACTCCCATGGGTAATGTGACTGGAGAGCTTATAATGCCTTTGAAATAGCAGTCAGAACCATTACTGCCATCAAAAAAGATGACACCACAGATACCTGGTTTGTCTGAGTAGATCTTTACCTCTAATAAAAAATACTAAGATGAAACTAAGAACTACTCATTCAAAGGTCACCTACTAATATTATTGCATGCTGAAGCTTGAATGACCTCTGGAGATCACCTTCTCCAACCATCTGATGTTATGTGTAAGGACGTGGAGATTTAGGGAAGTTAAGTAATGAGCCTGTGGTCAGAAAGCTAAGCAAGCAGCAATCTGTCCTGAGACCCAGGTCTTCTGATTCTGAGCTGACACATTTTCTTCTATTGAGTCATATGTGGGCAGGCAAGTACTGAAGAAGAAACTGAAAAGGTCATTAAAATATTTTTTAATCTCCAGCCATTAAATGCCCTTTGTCTGTAACTCTTATCCAACTGAATTTCATTTTCTGTAATCTATTTAATCAGAAGTTAAAAATATTTCCACCATTAAAGTCATCATTCAAAAATGATCTGGCTATAGCAATAAACACTTTCACCTGATATATGCATTTCTACGTACTATAGGAAAATCTTCTTGGGAGTTCAGTTCAGCTGTCTCCTCGAGACAGGCGGTGAGAGTGCTGAATTTCCACAGGTATACATGCACTTACACCTGTCTCCACCTGTGACCTGGGCGTATAAGCATCTTGTGGTCTTCCCGGAGGGGCAGAGGAGGTTTGAAAGTTCCCTACAGGATTTCGATTACATTTACCTAGTGAGAACCACTGAAAGGCATCCTGTGGATTCATTACTCCCGATAAACAGTAGTTTCACGTGAATATAAAACTTCACTACAGTTAACGCCACAGTTTACCATGAGATCCCCTAAGAAGTTTGGGGTAGGAGAAAAGTCTAAAATAAAGTGAAAACAGCTCTGATGAGGCCAGATTTCATCACGACCCACACTACTTGTTAGGGTGCCTGAAATTCCCTCAAAGAGATTTATTCATCAAAAGACTTAGATTTAAAAATCTGGGTTATTTGGAGAGGAATTCAGGAGCCTGGATGAGTCCCCCATTTTCCCTCACTGACACACAACAGCACGAACTGACTTGTTACATCAGTTCTCGATTTAGGAGACAGACTGGCACTGAGAAGATGAAATCAGGGTCTCAACTAGCTTAACACTGTGGGAAGCAAACAGGGTCACATTAAAGTCCTCACAGAAATTTAGATACAGTCGTCTTCGGACCTCACTAAAACGTCCCTGATTGGAAAACACACCATAGCTTCCTCACCATTTTGCCTCAACCTGAGCCAGGTTGACCGTTTTCTTTCTCATGGAGCAAGATTCAAACAATCAGATTATGAACCTGATTATAATCTCAGAGCTATTATTCTCTACCGAAGGCAAGCAGTTCATTTGATCTGAAGAAAAACCAGGGCACGAGAATCTCTCCTCTACTTTAAAAGCTTCCAGCTTTTCGGACCTCCTGCACTGAAAATGAGAGCAGTTCCTCCCACGTCTGGTCAAACCCAGTAATGATAGGTCCATAAAGGAACATGGACATTTTTGTATAAGTGTATTTGAAGTGATATAAGAGTGGGCTTCGTCCTGCATTTCTGTTTGGAGATAAACGTCTGTCACCTTGAAGAAAACAGCAAGCTCAAGGATCATCCAGGTGGTACTTTGCCAAAGGATCAGTAATCAACAGGGCTGGGAAGAATACCTCTTTATTTTGCATTTGTTCAGTGTTTTCCAAATTTTATATATTTTTAAAGATTTTATTTATTTATTTTTAGAGAGAGGGGGAATGAAGGGAGAAAGAGAGGGAGAGAAACATCAATGTGTGGTTGCCTCTCCTGCACCCCCTACTGAGGACCTGGCCTGCACCCCAGGCATGTATCCTGATTGGGAATCAAACCTGCTGCCCTTTGGTTCACAGGCCAGCACTCAATCCACTGAGCCACACCAGCCAGGGCTGTTTTCCAAAAACAGCCATTTACCATACATTTACCTAGAAATCAACCTATTGATTGTTTAAAAATATGTAATGTATTGTTATATTTACACCTACATGGGGAGACAACAAAAAACATCCTATTGACTGAATTGTTATTCCAAATAATTACTCAAAGTAAAACAGCTAGTAAAAATACAGCTGGGAGTTAAATACAAGTCTTTTAAACTCTAGTTCTAACATTCTTTCTATTCAGTGGCACTGACTTTTTAAAGGGCAGAAATACAAAAAGACCTCTACATGCACTAGTGAGACTGTTCAGATCCCTCAAGCCATGACCCCAATGAAAAGAACGAATGCTCAGCAGAGCAGCCTTTGCTGGCTGACCCTAAAGTGCTCTTTGAAGGGGCAAGCAAAAGAAAGGAAGGCCTGTTTGTCACTTCCAGGAGGCAGTTCACTGTTTCCTTCTGCTGAATAGGCCAGGGAGAGGCTGGCATGAATGAAGAGCCAGGGCAACGGGAAGGCTCACTAACCCAGACCAAAGAAAATCAGTGTCACCATGCCTATAACAGGTGGTTTCATAGTAACCCTTCATTGCTAAGTGAGGGCATTTTGCATTTTATCCAACACATTTCAGATGTAGAATTAATTAAATATACAATTTTAGGTGTATATTTCAGATGTAGAATTTAGATTCAATATACTACTGTGTTAAATAAATATGGTACTTTTGAAGAGAGCCAATGTTTGATTCTTTATAATACATCTGTATGTCTCAAGTATATGCAGTCAGGGACACTTTTGTTCTGGGGCCCTAACACCTACGTTTAGGTACAAGAAACATACTACCAAGTAGGAAGTCATAGAGTTCCGTAATATCTAAGACCTTATAAGTAATGCTTAGCCTTGTAAGATATGGGAACTTGGGGATTCACATTAACCAATGCCTCCTTAGTCATACCCTTTGAAATATATTAATCTGCCACATGGACCATGAATTTGAATCCCTGAGGGCCAACGGTATTCACTTCTATCGCATCTACAAAACTACTAACTCAGAGAAAACTCTCTTGCGTATTTTTTATGTAAAAATCTCTTAAAGCCCTGGCTGGTGTGGCTCAGTGGATTGAGCGCGGGCTTGCGAACCACATGATCGCAGTTCGATTCCCAGTCAGGGCACATGCCTGGGTTGCAGGCCGGTTCCCAGCAGGGGACTCACAAGAGGCAACCACACATTGATATTTCTCTCCTTCTCTCCTTCCCTTTCCGTCTAAAGATAAATAAATAAAATCTTTAGAAGAAAAAAAAATCTCTCAAAAACACAATTCATAATTTAATACTACTTGAGTTCTGGGCAAATGTTATACCTAGTTTTCATCTTTAAAGACAAGAACCATAACGTCTTGACATTAAATGAGTATTTGAACAATATAATTGGCCATTGAAAGAAAAATATTTCCTATGCTAAGAGAAATAAGCTTTTTAAAAAATGTTTAGGGATATAGGTAGTAACATGTAAATCAATCCCAATTTTAAAAAAATTGAAAAAAAAACTGTTTAAGTTAGTAATAGTCATTTTTTTCTACAACTTAAAACAAGCTGACAAATAAATAAAAATGCATCCTTTTGAAAGCATGAAAATGTCTTTACTTCTTTCTGTTATGCATTTTACACATTATTAGCTGTGCCCTTGGGTTCACAGAATGGCTATCAAAATACATTTTCTACAAAGTTTATTCAAGTAGATTGGACAGCAGGAAGCCACGCGGAATCCCATTTACACAGTTAGTCACTTTCAAATGCATACATTACTCAGCAGGATGTTTTCATTCATTAACAGCAAAGACAACAATAACCAGAACCACAACGTCCACCACAATAAAAAAGAGGACACAGTCTATACTGACATTTAGAAAAGCTGATTGCATGCTAGTGCCCAGGGTTAAATAATTTTAAAAACCAAATAAGTCTAATTAAAGATGAAAAGAATTAGAAGAATTAAGAAAAAGGCAGAACAAGTTATCATCAGTACTGAAGCTTTGAGCAAATTTTTCATGTTGCAAAGAGATAATTGTTGAAATAATGGGTTCCCACTGATCCTCTTCACAATTTCTCTGACTTTCCCTCTAACAGTCTTTCTGAAAAGTCCAGCAATACATTTAATAAATCACTAAGTTGTTACAAGGTAGCAAAATTACTAAAGACAGAAAGCTGGGCTCTCTTTAAACAGTTATTTGTACATGAAAGGAGTGATATTCCCATTAATGAAAGAAGAGTTTTAATCCTGGAGCTTCAGCTTACGTTTACTGCCAGTCAAGAATAGCTGAGGCAAAATAAAACCTGATTATATCAAATGTAAACATGTTAACATACCAAAGCAATAATAATCACCAAATTTTTTTAAATGGGAGGGAAGCAAACATTTATTTGAGAAAAACTTTATAGCATGTTAGGCAAAAACCAATACCTGAATAAAACACACGGGCCAGGGAAATGAGCTGTGGCAGAACAGTCATCGTTAGGCTGTGCTCTGCAGCAATGTGCACGGGGCCAGCCAGGCAGAGCCCCAGGCCCCAACCCTGCTTCAGCCAGGCTGGCTTTGCTTTCACTGATGTTATTATATGCTGGACTTCTGAGTATAGCTCTTTTGGATAAAGTGTGCTAATGATATTAAAACAAAAACTCTCAAAACCATCACTAAGGATTACTTGTATGGGTTCAGAAAGATGTTAACAATATAGTAAGTGATAAAAGCTAATTATAAAACTCCTTGATCCCATTTTGATTATATATACACAGAGAATTAATAAAATAATGTTAACAGATTATTTCATTTCTAAGGAGGCATAATAGTATCTGTATATTCTAACTACATGTAATGAATCAAACAATGATATCATATAAACACATAGTTTTAGAGTTTATTTTCTAGATTGATTTCTATGTAATAGACTTTTGCAAAGTTCAAATATGGTAAACTGTGTAATTTTCTTAGCACTCTGTTTCACTTATAATTTACAGGCAGGTTCAGAATCAAGAATAGTATGTATAAACTCCGGCCAAGATGGAGGCATAGGTAGACATACTGTGCCTCCTCACACAACCAAAATTAAGGACAACAAAAAGTTAGAAACAAGAAAGCAATCAGAACTGACAGAAAATTGAACTGTACAGAAGCCTGACAACCATTCATCCAGACCAGTAAAAGGGGTGGAGTCAGTGGCCAGTAGAGAGGGGTCGAGGCAGAAAAAAGCAGTGGCTGGTGACCTGGGTGTAAAGGCAGTGGATGGCAGACCCCAGGTTCCGGGTGGCAACTGGCAGACCCAGTGAGCTGTGCAAGGTGGCTGGCTGATTTCGGGGTCACACATTTGCATGCAGATAAACCAGGAGAAAACAGGCAACGAGACAAACCGCGCAAACCAGGGCCCCAGCACTGGGAAATAAAGCCTACAAGCACGAACTGAAAACACTTGTGGGGGTTGAGGTGCTGGGAGAGACTCCCAACCATACAGGAGAGTTCATTGGAGAGACCCACAGGGTCCTGGAATGTTCACAAGCCTACCCACCTGGGAACCAGCAAAAGAAGAGCCCAATTTGCATGTGGGAAGCGGTGGAAGGGACTGAAATCCAAGAGAGAGTGGAACAAGCGCCATTGTTTTCCCTCAGACCCTGCCCCCACATACAGCGTCACAACTCAGTGACCAGGTTGCCCAGCCCTGGTGAACACCTAAGGCCCCGCCCCTCATAGGCAACAGATGCAACCAGACTAAAAAGAAAAATAGCTCAAACAAAAGAACAAATCAAAGCCCCAGAGCTAATACATCTAAGTGACCAAGAAATAGCCAACCTATCAGATGCACACAGCTAAAAACACTGGTGATCAGGATGCTCCCAGAATTGGGTGATTTTGGTTGCAAATTAGATGAACAAATGAAGGCCACACTAAGTGAAATGAAGGAAAATGCATAGGGAACCAACAGAGATGGGAAGAAAACTGGAACTCAAATCAATGGAGTGACCAGAAGGAAGAAAGAAACAACCAAACAGAAAAGAATGAAGAAACAAGAATTCAAAAAATGAGGAGAGGCTTAGGGACCTCCAGGACATCTTTAAACATTTCAACATTCGAATTATAGGGATACCAGAGGGGAAGAGGAAGAGCAACAAGTAGAAAACTTACTTGAACAAATAATAAAGGAGAACTTCCCCAATCTGGCAAAGGATATAGACTTCCAGGAAGTCCAGGAAGCTCAGAGAGTCCCAAAGAAGGTGGACCCAAAGAGGAACACACCAAGGCACATCATCACTACATTAGCCAAGATTAAAATGAAGGAGACAATCCTAGAAGCAGCAAGAGATAAGGGGACAGTCACCTACAAAGGAGTGCCCATCAGACTGTCAGCTGATTTCTTAAAAGAGACCTCACAGGCAAGAGGGGCTGGAAAGAAGTATTCCAAGTCATGAAAGGCAAGGACCTACATCCAAGATCCTCTATCCAGCAAAGCTTTCATTTAGAATGGGAGGACAGATAAAGTGCTTCTCAGATAAGGTCAAGTTCAAGGAGTTCATCATCACCAAGCCCCTATTTTATGAAATGTTAAAGGGACTTATCTAAGAAAAAGAAGATGAAAAATATGAACAATGAAAGGACAGCAAATTCACAGTTATTTTTTTTATTTTTTAAAATATATTTTATTGATTATGCTATTACAGTTGTTCTATTGCCCCCTCATTCCCCTCCACCCTGCACAGCCCCTCTTCCCATTCCCCCCTTTAGTTTATGACCATTTGTCTCAAGTTCTTTAGATTCTATATTTCCCATACTATTGCCCTCTCCCCACTATCTATTTTCTATCTACCATCTATGCTACTTATTTTCTGTACCTTCTCCCCCCCTTCTCCTCCTCCCACTCCCCTGTTGCTAACCCTCCATGTGATCTTCATTTCTATGGTTCTGCTCCTGATCTAGCTGTCCTCTTGGTTTGCTTTTGTTTAAGGTGTGGTTGTTAATAACTGTGAGTTTGCTGTCCTTTCACTGTTCATATATTTTATCTTCTTTTTCTTAGATAAGTCCCTTTAACATTTCATTATAAGGGCTTGGTGATGATGAACTCCTTGAACTTGATCTTATCTGAGAAGCACTTTATCTGTCCTTTCATTCTAAAGGAAAGCTTTGCTGGATAGAGAATCTTGGATGTAGGTCCTTGCCTTTCATAACTTGGAATACTCTTGCCTGTGAGGTCTCTTTTGAGAAATCAGCTGACAGTCTAATGGGCACTCCTTTGTAGGTGACTCTCCCCTTATCTCTTGCTGCTTCTAGAATTCTTATTAACAACCACAACTAAAACAAAAGCAAACTAAGAGGACAGCTAGATCAGGAGCAGAACCATAGAAATGGAGATCACATGGAGGGTTAGCAACAGAGGAGTGGGAGGAGGAGAAGCAGGAAGAAAGTACAGAGAATAAGTAGCATAGACANTGAGTTTGCTGTCCTTTCACTGTTCATATATTTTATCTTCTTTTTCTTAGATAAGTCCCTTTAACATTTCATTATAAGGGCTTGGTGATGATGAACTCCTTGAACTTGATCTTATCTGAGAAGCACTTTATCTGTCCTTTCATTCTAAAGGAAAGCTTTGCTGGATAGAGAATCTTGGATGTAGGTCCTTGCCTTTCATAACTTGGAATACTCTTGCCTGTGAGGTCTCTTTTGAGAAATCAGCTGACAGTCTAATGGGCAGTCCTTTGTAGGTGACTCTCCCCTTATCTCTTGCTGCTTCTAGAATTCTTATTAACAACCACAACTAAAACAAAAGCAAACTAAGAGGACAGTTAGATCAGGAGCAGAACCATAGAAATGGAGATCACATGGAGGGTTAGCAATAGAGGAGTGGGAGGAGGAGAAGGGGGAAGAAAGTACAGAGAATAAGTAGCATAGATAGTAGGTAGAAAATAGACAGGGGAGGGCAAGAATAGTATGAGAAATACAGAATCTAAAGAACTTGTGACACATGGACATGAACTAAAGGGGAGGAATGTGGGTGGGACGGGGTGTGCAGATTTGAGGGTAATGAAGGGGGAAAATGGGACAACTGTAATAGCATAATCAATAAAATATATTTTAAAAAGAATAGTATGTATAAAGCATATAGAAAGGTACAGATGTCAGGTTATAATTTCTGAGTGTCTTTGATTATCTACAACGTTGCAAATGATAAGACAAAGGCAATATATAACTAAAACTATTAATAGATTCAGCATTTACAGTAGCACTGCCCAACAGAAATATAGTACAAGCCAAAGATTTAATTTTTAATTTTATATTTAAAAGGAAATAGATAAAATTTATTTTAATATTTTATTATTATATTGATAAAAATTAGTGTTATAATAGTTAATAGTATTATTGATATGTCCAAAATATTTCAATATATAATTAATATAAAATAATTAGTGAAACATTTTACATTCATTTATGTTGACTTGTTGAAATCCAGTGTGTATTTTGTACCTAGAATACCTTTCAATTAAAACTAGTCACATTTCAAGTGCTTAATAAACACTTGTGGCTAGTGACTAACATGTTGGGCAACTCTACAATGTTTTAAACATAAAATACAAAATACAAAATACTACTTTGTAGTAGTTCTTCCCTTGGCATAATAAATATTTCATATTTCCTCAATCATCTTATGTCAAACACTTTAGAGACTTTATAGTGTGGCGATTGCCGGGGTGGAGAGTATAAGGGAACTAAATGGTAACAGAAAAATATAATAAACAGTAAATTAAAAAATAAATAAATAAAGATCTGATTAGGTTCCATTAACTTGCTTACAGTTCTAGCAAAAAGCAGATATAAATCTAATCAGCTGCGCAGAAAGGACTTTGGCTGGCAGGCAAGGTGCTTGCTGGGCTATTCTTGGAAGTTGTTTTAGCATCAAAAGATTTCTAGTTTATAAGGACTCAGATGGAAATTTCCAAGGGGATTATTTACTAGATTAGACACTAGGAAGGTTTACCTCCCAATCCCATTACAATCCTAAATAATCTTTTCCTCTCGTTTTGCTAAGAATGAAAGACAGTCAGAGTCAGCCAGCCATCAGTTCTCTGGCTCATGTCAATCAGCCCTGATCTGCCCTGACAGCACGTCAGATGGGGCCAGCCTCCCCTTAAGCATCCCGAGCAAGTGTAGTCTAACAGCTGAGCAGCTTTTGACCCTGTATTGAATGGACATCTCCGAGTCAGAAGGATCTAAGGCAAATTCACAAGTTCAGAATCAGTTGACCCAATTGATAAGTATATATTAAAATTAGCTTTTCTTCCATGCTTTAAAAGAAGACACAGAGAGATTAGTATCACTAGGTAATTCATATGTGTATGTAATTTTTGTAATAGAGTTCTGACTTTATTCAAAAGCATAATTGAGAGGGTTAACATTCCAAATTGAATTGCCTTGTACTAAATGGAGCCTGTGGGAGCCAAAACATTCTCATTTAATTTGGCACTGCCTTCCTAGTGACAAATCACCTAAAGAAAAAAAAAATCCTGGGCAGCTGACCTAAACTAGCAGATATTAGAGACATGTGCTTGCATTATTTAAATAGTTTATTAGATTCATGTTGCCTTCACCTACTTTGAAGCCAGATGACATCCTCTTTTAATGAAAGATACCAGAGATGGCCACCACTTTACTAATGAGCACTCCCTTCGAGAGAGCATAATAGCTCTGTGGGTTTAGCTGAAGGTTCAATGGCTCAGCTGGTGCTAGAAATGAATAGAACAAATCTGCTCCAAATGATTGGTGTGTGTCAGTCCTAGGCATGGAGCTGTCACAATGTTACTGCAGATAATATATATTAAAATTATGAAATTTATTTTAAGGAAGGAAGGAGGGAAAGAAGGAGGGAAGGAAGGGAAGGGAAGGAAGGAAGGAAGGAAGGAAGGAAGGAAGGAAGGAAGGAAGGAAGGAAGGAAGGAAGGGATCCACAAGATAGGAAACCCCATTTTGCTCTGAAGGCAGAAAGACTATGAGTTCTAATCATAGACTACCTCAAGCTAGCCTTGTGTTCTTGCTAACTCAGCCTCAGTGCACTCCAGTATCATCCCAGGCAAAACAAGGTTAAGCTACCCATTTGGGTAAGTGACTATTGAAACAAACAAATGAAAAAGCAGGTACCACATGATGAGTCCCCAGTAAAAGTTAATGTACTCATTGCTACTGAAGAACAGGTGAGTTATGTAGTCAGAGAATCATGAATCGGAGCTGCACTGACATCCAAGGGAAGATCAAGATGGAAACCTGAGGCTTGCTTGAGTCTTGAAGGACTTCATCCAAGTAAGCATGAGAGGACAAGTGGTATCAGAAAAGAGCCTCACTCATTTTGACTTTCCTTGGGGAGTCACAAAATCACAAGCAAAGTAAAAGTAAGAGAAGGGTCTGGCACCTGGGGAATGGCTAAACCTAGAGAAAAACCAGAGCAACCAGAGGGGAGGGCCCAAAAGATGAACTGAGCAGATAGCTGGTCAAAAAGGACTTCCCATCCAGAGTTAAAGGATTCCTGCTACAATGAGCCTAGAATCTGCAAGAATCCTCAGGAACCTCAAGACAAGGCAGCAAAAGTAGGGTGTTAAAAAGAAAAATGTCCATGAGCTTCAGAGTAAAGTGACCTATCTTATCATGCTACCAAATGTGGGTAACAACTCAGAAGAATAAAAAAAATCACATTAAGAAAATCTATTTTACAATTTATAATTTGTAATTAAAGATCATATTANATTCCTGCTACAATGAGCCTAGAATCTGCAAGAATCCTCAGGAACCTCAAGACAAGGCAGCAAAAGTAGGGTGTTAAAAAGAAAAATGTCCATGAGCTTCAGAGTAAAGTGACCTATCTTATCATGCTACCAAATGTAGGTAACAACTCAGAAGAATAAAAAAAAGTCACATTAAGAAAATCTATTTTACAATTTATAATTTGTAATTAAAGATCATATTAATTAAAACAGAGTTACCTTCAGGAGGGGGACAAGGGAACCCCAATTTATAGCCAGTTGGTCAGAAGCATAGGTTGTCACTGGGACTTGCAGTTGGCCTCTGAAGTGGGGGGTACAGTCTTGTGGGACGAAGACTTTAACTTGTGGGATCCTATGCTGACTCAAAATACACAGTGTCAGAATGAATTGAATTGTAGGACACCCAGCTGGTTGGGTTACACAGAACTGCTTGATGTATGATAGGAACATCTGGTGTCAGAAGTGTGAGGGTAAAGGAAAATAGAGAGAAGTTTTTCTAAGACAACATGTCACAGACAGTAAAATCAAACAGTGCAAAAAGTTCTTAGGCAATGCTTACAACAACTGTGGTAATATTTAGCTACAAAATCTGCTGGGTGCAAAGAAAACATAAGGTTTTTTGAAATTGGCACCTGGGCTCTGGTTGTTGTAATTCAGTGGATGGAGCACCAGCACGCAAACCAAAGGGTCACCAGTTCCATTTCCAGTCAGGACACATGCTTGGGTTTCGTGCCCGGTCTCCAGTAGGGGGCGCACAAGAAGCAACCACACATTGATGTTCCTCTCCCTCTCTTTCTCCCTTCCTTCCCCTCTCTCTAAATATAAATCAATAAAATCTTTACAGATAAAAAAATGAATTGTGCACCTGGGTAGAGTTGCCACACTTGGGAAATAAAATACAGGATGCACAATAAAAGCTGAATTTCAAACAAACTGAACAATAAATGAACAGGATTGTATTTCTTGCAATATTTGAGATACCCTTGTGTTTAAAAAAATTTACTTTTTGCTTATCTTCAAATTTGACTAGATGCCCCTAAATTTTTTCCTGGCAATCCTATAGCTGTGTATGTGTGTGTGTGTGTGTGTGTGTGTGTGTGTGTGTACGCATGTGGTGGGCATGGGAAGGCGGTTCACCTAGTCTGAGGGCTCAGGAAAGGTGTCCCTGAGAAAGTGAACTGAATTTAAATGACTGTGAAATGATATTTAAAAGTGTTAACGGGGGAATAAAATGCTTTGCAAGGAGACTCATTGTGACTGTCCTAATTGCCTATATTAAATTTAAGCATTATTCTATGTAAGGTCTGATGGTCTGGGTGAGCTTGGTTCTACTCTGTTTGGGCTCTAGTCTGCAGCAATTTTTCTTGTAGTTGTTGA
Organism: Sturnira hondurensis; assembly: GCF_014824575.4. Taxonomy (NCBI): domain Eukaryota; kingdom Metazoa; phylum Chordata; class Mammalia; order Chiroptera; family Phyllostomidae; genus Sturnira; species Sturnira hondurensis. The sequence goes on from NW_028089315.1 coordinate 3,235,580, forward strand.
CACATTATCTTTGTGATGTTTAGACCATGTTACCACGGAGACAATAAATTCTTGAAGCTAGCAAATGCATCCTTCCCTATGGTATACCCAGCAGCTATCTCAATGCCAGACATGCGCATTTTAAAGCATTAATAGATGCTTTAAGTAAATAAGAAAATTCTCAACTGTACTTCATGGTAAAGTGAACATAAGTCAATAAATGTAAAATTCTTATAAAATAAATATATTTATTCTATTTTAATCCTGTCACATTTACTAGTGATTTTACATTATGCTCACATGCATAAAATATTCAGATAAAATTTATAAATATGTTATTGGGGTGCAAGTCAGTTGTGGGATTATGCTTGCAGAATTATAGCTAATATTTGGAGATTAAGAAGCAAATCCTTATTAAACATAGACATAGCTATAATATATATTTAAGATCAAATTCATAACACCTCCAAAAACACTGCTACGAAGCTTTTGAAAGCCCACATACATCTGATTAAATGCTAGAAATTGGCATTGTCCCCTGAGAAGCAGTTTAATAAAACAAGAATTACAAAGGAATCTTCCAGGGGGAAACCTAGGAAAAATACTGAGAGATCAGTATTTTTATGGGTGCCACACATTCTCATCAGCTCTAAAGCGACAGCACATAACAGCTGAAGCTCGCACATTCCACAGCAAACCTGCTGTGCACTGAATCTTGGCCTCCAAAATCACCCGTTGAACCCCTACCCCCAGCGTGACTACATTTACAGATAGGGCTTTGGGGAGGTAATTAAGTTGAAATGATGTCATGAGGGTGGGATCCTAATCGAACAGGATTAGTGGCCTTATAAGAAGAGGAAGGGAGAGCTATCTCTTTCTCTGCTCCTGTGCCAAGAAAAGGCCATGGGAGGACACAGCAAGAAGGCAGCCATCTGCAAACCAGAAAGAGAGCCCTTCCCAGACCCAACCATGCTGGCACCCTGGTCTTGAACTTCCAGCCTCTGAAACTCTGAGAAAACAAATTTCGCTTATTTAAGCCCCCCAGCGTATGGCATTTTGTTATGGCAGCCTTAGCAGACTAAAACAAATTTTAAAAAAAGAAGTATGAAGCATTTTCTCATAGACGCCAAACACTACACCTGCACTTCCCAGTCCAGTATTCATTACTGAAAAATCAATGACTTAGAGTATGTATGCTTCATAATCTCATCTTTCAACTTCAAACTTGTCCCACCCCCCAACTAATGAAAGGCCGGGCACTTCTATGCAAATTCATTAAAACTTATTGGAAATGGCGATAGGCAGTCACTAAATAATTTTGGCAAAATAAAATGAGTGGTGGATTTTAACTACATTTCCCGTGTCTCCTCCTTAGCGATACAATACATTTGGAACCAAAGGTAATCTGAAGTAGTGAAATACATGCTTAAGAGGACTTTCACAAATAGTGAAACTCCAGTAGCATCTTACTAGATGCTATTTTGATAACTCCAAGTATCCTTAGTAACTTGATAGGCTAACTAACTTAGTGGAGCTACACATTTGTGAGTTTATAAATGTGCATAAATGTACCTCAAAAACAGTTTCATCTACCCAAATAATATCAGGTAACAATGTTTGTGGCCTTCAAAATATTTGTACCATTTTATTCATGAACCCGTGCTTCACCTTAAACATCTAGTTTCAGACAAAACTTTCTCTAAGAAATAACCATTTCAAAGAACATTTTGGTGAGGATAATTTTTTTTAAACTACTGAGAGGCTACCATTCAGATTCACTCATATTCCTTCCCAAAAGGATGGTGCCTTGACCATATAAACCTTTTAGTACAACAGAATTTCCTGCAGAAAATAAAGTCTTGCTATAGCATGCCCTTTAGAAAAATAAAACAAAAGCCAAATACCAATGTATTAAAAATATGATGAACAATTTAAGTATCACACAGTCTGGAACATTCCCTTTAGCGCCCTCCATGTATCTTATACCATAGGTGGACCTACACAACAAGTCACATCATAAAGTGACTTGTGGGGGGGCTCCACCCACAGCCCCCACCCCCACCCCCAGCCACCACGGATGAGAATAAGTCTACCAAGACATGATCTGCTTGGGGAGGAAAGGTGGCCCATTTCTCAGAGGAGAAGGGCCAAGAGCCTTTTCCTCAATGCGCTTTTATTGGGTTTGGTTTGCACAGAAATCCAGGTAAAGCTCATCAATCATTGTCAGGCAGTAAGGGTCAAACAATAGATAATATACAAAGATTTACAAGGGCTTATTCTGAGTTGGGGTCTGTTAGCTAAAGGGCTACAACACTTTAGGAAACAAACTTATTTCCTGCTTGGACCCTTATCATTTAATCAAGAGCATTCTGAACAAAGCAGGCTTCACAGGATGTTACATATTCTTTCTTAGGCCTGATTGCCCTAGGGAACCTGACCTTTCCAGCACAGGGTGGTACCCACCACCAGCATTGCTTCAGGCTTAAGTCAGGCAGGGGCAGTAAGGCAGCCAAGAGATCAGAAGACTTCTCACAGACAGAATGAGGACTCAGTCTATGTCAAAGCTGAGGGGCGAGGGTCCATCACGCCCTTTTGCTGTAGCCCCCCAGGTCCTTCATTGAAGCCTCCACATGATCCTGCCTGTCTTAGGTCTTTCCCCCCTTGGGGAATCTTACCCGTCATTGGCTAACTGACCAAGCACTGGAGGCCAGTTATGGAAAAAGAAGCAGGAGCACAGGTCGCTCACTCAGCCTTAGCCATGGGGGGTTACAGCTTCTGAAACCAGGCAGGGAGGTTCCCAATAGTGACTGTTGTGTAACGAACAACAAATCACAAAAGGGGACTCGGTCAGTTGTGTTAAACATTTAATGACAGCTATCAAAATAGATTCAGTGACTTCTATCATTAAAACCACAATGTGCAGTCTTTTTACTAAACTCCTTTCTCTCTTGCACAACACCGGATGGGCATTGCAAATATTTCAGGACTATGATTTTACCAGATCATCATTCTGGAGAGACAAAATGTATACATGGTAATCATATCATTGGACTTGAAAAAATGGAAAGAATGGTTTTGAAAGACTAGCTCTAGTGCTTTACACACCCTGGACAAGAAAGGGCCTCGCCTGGTTCCAGGTATATAATCTATAAACTTAATGGGACTAGACTATAGACTATGTGGTTCCTAAGAAACTATGACCTAATGCCTTAAATTTGAAGAGTTCTACAGTAGAAAGGTTAAAAGGTTGCTTACCACTTAGTGTCAATAATCTATTGAGGTTTCCTGGAAAATGCCATTAATAGGGCTGATAGACTTACAAAATCAGAACTGCAAATTTACTGGGAATTATCTCATTTTCCCCTGAGTTTGTATGTCCTGAATTATCTTTACATCGGTACTTTCAAGCATCTCTACAGAGCCACTTGTGATGTTAGCAGAACATGAGCAAGTCTCTGTGTGGGAAGTTCACCAAGACAAGTCCTGCCTCTGATCAGTGAGTGGCTTCCTTCTTCAATAGATCAACACGACAGTACTGCACCCAGAGTCAAATCTAGAACAACGACAAGTACAGCCTGCTCCTTTGCAAAGGAAGTGTTCTCTTTCATTCTAGGCAAGCCCCTGCGTGGATAATGACTGTGAACTGTGGGTGATGTGGCTGGTGCTAAGTTCTTCCTGTGTAAATCAGAACCACTACTGAGCAGTGCAAAAAAAGCTGCTTCTTCTTTTTTCTCTCTACAGTTGGAAATGCTGGCTTGTCTGACAATGAAAGATCCTCCATCACACCAGAGAAAATAACAGCAGGCACAGATTTACATCCCCTCCGGGCTGTTGGCTGCCCCTGGGGCAGATCAACACAGACAGGAGACTAATAGTCCTTTAGAAATGAAGTGGTAACCAAAACAGCTGCCCTTCAAGTTAAAAAAAAAAAAAAAATCCAGTGGACTGAACAACAGAGTACGAGATGACTATATCAAGAAAATAGCATTTTAGTGCCAGATCTTGAAGGGAACATGAAGAGGACTCACCGCCACCGGCTGGCCCCTTTCATAATGGAGTAAATGTTTTCGAGTAAGAAGGTGCAGAAGGTACGTAGGGAGAGCTTCACAAGGAGGTACAGCCCTAAGTCAAGGACAAACACCCAGCTGGGGCGGAAATGGTCCCATGGCAAAGGAAACCCCAGGCTGATTTATAGATAGCTGGGAATTTTTGTCTTAATTATACTGGTCTAGACCCCCTAATTGCTCACAATACCTATATAGGTTGATTATTTACATAGTTTGCTTCATACAAAGTAACAAATAATGGCATACAGAGTGTACGAGCCTGTGTAGGAAGAGGAAGCTTTTCAAGGTTGATATTCATTTTGAAAAGCATCAGTTTTAATAGAAAAAGCTACAAAATAAGTATTATGAAAATATCCTGACCTTGAGACCAGATTTGTGTTTAAAACTCCACCCACTGCGAGCAGACAGCATATCACAGGCCAGGTATTTACTCTTCTGAGCTCCTTTCCTTCCATTTGAAAATGGAGATAATATCATCTACCTCCTAGACTTTTGTTTAAAAAATTAAAAGAAATAAACAATAAATTATGTCAAGTCCCAGCAGTGCCTGGAACATAATATATAATCAATAAATATTACTCCTCTCATCTTCCATTGGCTGGGGAAAAATGATGATATCATTAACTACCTCTTATATTTCTTCCTTCTGCCCATACAGTCAAAATTTTTCCACACCAATAAAAATACTACATATAAGCTTAGACTATGGTAGCATTCATCTAAAAGCATGAATTAATCACGGGGACATAATGCATGTTTAAGTATTTGTTACTAGGGAGAAAAAAGTTCCAGAAATACTTTAGTTTCTAAAAATGCATATTATATGTTGTAAAAGCACTAATGTTATTTTCTGTCATTTATGTGAGGCACCATTTAGAGTATTAATTTTAAAGCATCATGGTACCTAATAAGCTAGTTTGATGAATCAAAACAAGTAAAATCATTGTAAAAAATATTTTCCCAAAGATTGGCCAGATATTTTCAAAGTTATGTTACTCTTAAAGATGACATATTTGACATGAAGCGGTGGTGTGAAGAGGGGAATCAGGCAGCAAACTATATATTTGATTTTTATGTTTAGTCTTTAGAAGCTTCTCTAAAAGTTAAAAAATGTACTTAATTTTCATAAACATATAATTTTCTTACTAAGACTTATTTTAAGATGGATCATTAAAGTCTACTTTACTTTAAGTATGCCGGTCCCTGAAACAGCTGGCAGTTTTAAAAATAAAAATCTCAAAATCTCTTAGCTGGACTGAGGTTTCAAACTTGTTTCCAATTATTTTCACAAAACCACTTAGCAGATAGCTGTTTTGCAAATTAATCTTTCATGAAGCTCTCTAAGGGTCGATGCGCTTGTAATAGCCACCAAACGTGTTCGACTTCTGAGACAACTGGAAGATCCCTGATTAATGCGACTTGGTATCTTTCCTAACATTTACTGTATCCATCAATAGTGGTTAATGCAACCGCTTCCAGTAAGCAGCTGCCTTGAAAGCTCAGAAACATTCAGCCATAAAAAACAAAAGTGCATCTGTTCTCCCTCCACACATGAGGAATGCTGTTCCCACATAAACAAGAAAAATGTATGCGAAACATCCAGATAAGAACTGATCGCTCTTTTCGTGGAAAGGTGTGGCAAACTGAGACTAGAGAGACACTTTGGGGGAAATCGTGTGTGCCTGAGAGGAGGGCGCCCTGGGCCCGAGCCTTCGCTCGGACACTCACTGTGGTTCTCAGATGAGTGTCTGACTTGAGACTAGATTTCCACCTCAAAGCAGGAAGGCTCTTTAAGCCGGCCACCTGAGTGCAGGGCTGAGATGTGGAACTCAAAACAGCACCCTGTATAGATGCTGCCATCCAGCCTGCCTGGATTCCAGCTCCACCTTTTCTGCTTACTGTGCTTCATGAGTCTGGGCAGGTTACTCAACTCTCAGCTTTTCAGTCTCCACGTCATTAAAACAAGGATCATGGTATCATCCTACCTACTTCATTGTGATCGGGAGGATTAACTGAGAATTCATGGCCTGAGAGGTACAAAGACAAAAAAAGTACAATAGTTCTCTACATCTCTCTCTCTCCATACCCCTGAGAGACCTAGGCTTTCCCCGATAACCAGCAACTCCTGAGGAGTGGAATGCAGTAGCCAGGGCCTGACTCATGGTCACAAGGGCAGGACATCTGGCAGGCTAAAGATGCCATCTCGGCCTTAGTTATGTCTTAGCTCCTGCGCCCTGAAGTGGAACACTGGCTTCTTTCCCACGACACTAGAGAGAGGGACACTGGAACAGCCTTCAGAACTGGCCTCAAGACGCAGAGAAGTCATTAATTACCCTCATCTCACCCCTGACAGTCAGTTCCCAACACAACTGAGAACCCCTAACCCTTGTCCTCTGATTTCACCCTATATTATCTGGGGGGTTTGGGCTTTTGAGCATTAGCTTCCCATTCTCCAGGGGGCGCCATTCATAACAAAATAGCCAGTATTTTTCCACTGTGATTCTTGATGTCTAGTGACTGCCTCTGTCAGTGCCGAGTGGACAGACTATTTCTGTTCAATAACAATATTAGTACTATTGTAAGTACAAGTAGCATTACTATAACTATCACTTCATTCTGAGTAAATCTTGAGTGGCTTATAGATAGTACAAGAAATACAAAAGTGAAGAAATCCAGGAGAAAGGAAAATGAAGAAGGGTGTGAAGAACAAGCTGAAACCATGAAAGCACTAATTAACCAATTAATTAATTAAAATACTTGATAAAGTCCTTTTTAAGCTAAGCAAAAGAATAAGAAACCATTCTCTAAATATTTCAATTTGTAATCTGCCTCCTATTTAGAAAAATCAGAACTCAGATATTTCAAGCCTCTTTCTTAGATTTGCTACGAATCAAAAGAATGACCTTGAGTAATTCAAGAAATGATTATACAATGCCAAATAGTAACTAAAAATGCATAGATGAGAAATAGAGAGAGGCAAGTGAGGGAGATCAAGGAAGACAGAGATGGTGAGGAGAGGGGAAAAATACATTTCTGAGCACAATCTAAATATCAAAGAGATCTCACCTTGGGCTACTGGGGAAAGCAGTTACTGAGGCAACAGATTTCTGCCAGCTGCCTTGTGGATGGCTTCCCCCTGGGGATTATCACATGTGATCGTTTTCAAGCTGCTACTTTCACCTCCTTGAGCGGAGGCCCTGCCTTTTGCTCATGCTGACACGCAAAGCTTGGTTCTCTTCCCCAGGAAACAGAGGGCAGCTGGAGAGGGCAGCACATGGGCTACCCATCTCTGGGGAGTCAATCTGAGTTCCACCCCAGGGGACTCCGTCTGGGGCCAAAGACACACAGTGGCCCTGCTACCGTGACTGGCCTCAAATTCTCCAAATAGACTCTGTATTTAAAAATTATTGGCATCAGAGTTATAGCTCAGAACAAATGTCTGTGGGTGCTCTGGCTTTTTTAGAGAAAGCTGCCAGTCTGTATTCTTTCTTTTCTTCAAAGGACAACAACTAATTTTCTCTGGTCTAAGTCAGCCTCAGGTTTCTCATTCTGCGCCTGTTCTCTGTGTGGCTTTATTCACACTCGTGGCTTTATCTGCCAGTAAAGACCTGATGCCTCCCAAATGTCTCCTGAGCTGCAGGCCAGTGTATATAAACTCCCACCAAGCCTTTCTACCTCGATTTAGCTTTCTCTCTCCCCCTCGTTCCCATGGCAAATTCATCATGACCCAAGTAAAACTCAGCGTCCACTACACTTCCACCCTGTGGCCTCTTCCTGGCTTCGCTGTGGGCGATAGCAGCTAATCAGTTTTAGCAACATGAGAGTTTCTATGATTATCTCTCCCTTACTTCCTATATCCAACTGCTCATCAAAACTTATTGATTCTACTTAACCATCTCCCTGGTCTGTTCCTTCTTTTCCAGTCCCATGTCAAATGGCTTAGTTCAAGTTTCCTCCTTGTGGCTACTAAATAGCAAACCAAACAATTTGTGGATCTCCAAAATCTCTCCATTTCATTTTTCACATTTTTGATACATAGAATATTCCTAAAAGGTAATATCTTCATGGAAGCTGACACTTGGAAATTAAGAAATTTGCCATGCAACCAGTAAGAAGTTTAGGCTCGAGGTAAATCTCACCCTCTTGTACTCACCTATAATTTCGAACCCAAGGCCCACCCTCTGGGTCCCACTTCATAGCTGTACACAGCCTTTCTCTGATGGTTAGAGGATGCCACAATTAGAAAGTAAATGTGGCTTTTCCCTAAGAGACAATCATCTCAAAAGATCAAGTACCACAGACAGATGCTTTGGGTGAGGATATGAACTGGGAGCTAAACACTCTAGGTGACCCTTTGTTCCCGAAGGTCAACCTAGGAACTTTCAGCCACAACTTCCAGGAAGATCAGTTTATTAAACACAGAACCCCAGTCGTCAAAAACCAGTTGTGGCTCCCCAAGCATTTCTTCTTGCCTCTAGTGACTGATCTGTCACTGGGACAATAATTTTGTCCCAAATACACACGTAAAACAGGCTGTATGTAGATTAAGTGTATAGGTAACACTGCAAACCCACGAATGAGAAACAAAAGGTTTCCGTTTTTGTTTTTGAGAAACAAAAACTGTATTTTTAAAAAATTCACCATCTGTAGGCTCAAATTAAATATAGCTTATAATAAAAGTCTGTCAATGCTATTCTACATAATTAATCTGAACTTCGGCACTCTTAAGCTTGCAAATGCAGAGCTGCTAATAGTAGTGAATTGAAACTGAGTGCATGATATGTATTTTTCAAATTAAAGCAATTGAAATATGCATAAAATGTACGAAATACCTCACCTGGAATGACTCTGTAATTTATTCCAACAATTATTTTAGTAATGTCCTTTTTTTTTTTACTAAACATTTTATTCAGAGATACATCCATCATTTGCCAACATACTAAAAATAACAGAACTAATAAATCACCTAAACTAAGAATTTAGCATTGTGTAGAAAGGACTATGGCCTTGAGTTCAGATGAGTGGAGGTTGTCTCACTGCTTGGTTCTCTCTTTTTATCTGCCCATCATTTATACTGGCAAGTAGATGAAAGAGAAGAATCTCAAATAACTCTTCGATCCCACTCCCTCGATGCTTTCACAGTCATAGAGAACACCACCAGGCGATCAAGCCAGTAAATGTGAAGATTCTCAGCCATAAGGAGGGAGCCGATATTGTGACACTGAACACACTCACTTGATTCCTGCAGCTGCCACGGCCGGGAGATGTCGCTCTACCGCAGCAGTCCTTGAAGTGTGGTCCAAGGACCACGTGCTGCTGCTGAGAGGCTTCCAAAGGTTTGTAAAGTAACAACTATCTTTATAATAACCGTAAGTCGTTATTTGCCCTTTACACTCTCACTTTCTCAAGAGTGTAGATGGAGTTTTGCAGACACTATAGGCACCTGCTAGCACCACAGATTGAATGAGCAGGTGTGAGTATCCAGCTGTCTCCTATCCATCCAGATGATACCGTGACTTGCAAAACATAAAGTAATGCCACTCATGAAATATGGTTTGGGGAAAATATCTTTCACAAAAATATGTTATTAAATTAACAAGCAATAGGTGTATTTTGCTATCTCAAAATTATATAATTAGTCATTATTGTACGAATTTCCCCGTTTTAGATCTCTCCCATACCAACAAAAGCTTGGCTCAGAAAGACTGAGAAGCACTGAACAACCACTTTTTTGAAGAGTGGGATTTAAGCACTGATTAAAGATCATACACTATGATCATCCTCTGGGGTCATTTTCCAGCTTTCCTCCTCTTGGCTAAAACCTCCCCTCCTTTCTTCCTTTAGCGAGTTAAATTAATTTAATTTCCAGTTAAATTAATTCAACAGTTATCTCCTTGGAGGCTATTAAGAGCAATGCCCAGGAAAATGGGCACCTTTGGGAATATAAAGCTCAAAGAGGATATGATAATTTGAGAAGTGATGTCCACAGAGCAACGTTAGACAGTGATGCATAGTAATACGTGACTCAGTGATTAACATATAGAGAAGGCTCCTTCCTTTGAGACGAAGAGAGAAGTGTGGCTAGGAGTTTCGGCGACAAGCCTTCATAGATGAAGCCATGATTTCCTTATCCATTTTCTGCCTGTTCACCAAATGAAAATGTGGTAGCTCACAAAATGCACACAGGAAGATCAGAAACAAAATAGATATGCAACGAAATTAGGATGCATGAGAAAAATGCATAGAAGAGTAAAAATGAAGGCAAAAATGAAGCTAGAATTAAAGGATTACAAATGCCGAGGGCCAGGACTACCTGCATGATTTGCATGGCCCAGTAGAAATTAAAATGCAGGGTTCTTTGTTTACAAAAAAAAAATGAAGCATTTCAGGATGGTAACAGCAGAGCATGAAATCCATAGCAGGGCACATGGAAGCATGAAGCCCTGTGTGTCCGCCTGGGAGGCACATGCTGAAGCCAGCCCTGCTGATGTTCCTCCCAGTTGCGTAAGTGCACTCTCAAATCCAGCTTTAAACTAACTTAGAAGGCAAAACAAAGAGAAAATATGATCAGTTTTAAAAATTCACAGTGTTCATTCCACAGGAAATGCCATGAAAAAACTACTAGAATTACATCGGAATAGAATTTAACTTCAAAAAGGAGATTGGAGTTTATTGCATCTAAATGCTTTCATTTCTGTGTAGAAGCAGTGGAGTCCCCGAGGGCTACGTGATTTTCCGGGAGGCACAAGGAGTTACAGATCCAGGTGAAAGGAGAGCCAAGGCTGCTCATTCTCACCGGAAGGCTCAGAGACACGGGGCGTCTTTCTTCCTCTCACACCTCCCCATTCATTCTCGCCCGTGCACAAGGACACGTACGACATAAAAATAGAAGCAGCAGATTTTTGGAATGCTTATTTTGCCACTCATTGTTCCAAACATCTAATTCTCATAACCACTTTGAAACAGAGACATCTGATCAGATCACCAGGGAGAAGTACGGAGGGGCCGTAGGAGGAGTTTGCTGAGGCAATGGTAAACAGGAATGGCTAAGAAAACAGAATGCCTCCGGAGCACATGGAATTACGGGCAAGAAGATCTGAGATGAGAGCAGGGCTCTTGGGCTCCTGGGCTGGCTGGATCTGGCTCTCTGCCTCTCTTCCTTGAGGACGCCTGCATTTTCCAATGGACAGTATTTTGGACGGAAGGAACTCCAGGCACAGCCTAGGACTGGGCTGCCTGGCAGAGGGTGACAGCCTTATTCTTCTTTGGGTGTTCTACAGGGGATGACCTCTAATGTGGAAACCAAAATTTTCTTTCCAAAATTTTGTAGCTTTTGTATCTTATGTCATTTTAGCTCATCAACTAACCCTACAAAAATGTGATCATTAAAAGCAACAGGGGGAACTCAGGTGTTAAAGTTTAGCCTTAATTGATAGACTTAAGGAACTAATGCATATGGAAAGCTGTAACTCCAAAATTCTGAAGCTTTTGAATAAAGATTCCTTTCCTTTATCACCAAACCTTTGCCAGCGGAATTTTGCCTACAGGGTGGCGGCAGGCGGCAGGACCCCAACTGTAGTTCTGTAACAACTCCACCACGCTCCTCACGTTACAGAAAAAGCAGCTCACAACAATTAAATAACTCGTCCATGACATGCTCTGGAATGTGAATTTGGGTGTTCCAGCTCTTGCTCTTCTGGTTCCTATTTTTCATTCTGTTTTCCTAGACAGAAGTCCTACAGGCACCTTTTAGAAGGACTTAAGCAAGCCTGCAGATTTGGAAAACAGAAAGAAAAAAAAACAACCCTATATAATATCTAGCTAGTCCAGCCCTTCATTTTACACATAAAGAAATTAAGAGCTATAGTACTATAACTTATTGAGATCACCAGCAAGAGCCTGACAGCGTTAGATCAATACTCTTCACTCCATTTCCCCCAAATTTACTGTGCATCAGAACAGTCCTGGGAGCTTATTAAAAATACAGAGTCCTGGGCCCCCTACCAGACCAGATGTCCAGATTCCTTGGGACCTGGCCAGGAGCCAGAGGCTTTTCCAACAGCAGCTCCACAGATGATTCGCAGCAGGTCCTAGTCAGTGAGCAGGGCGGATACTTCCTGCCCCGCACTCTGTGTAACTGAGTTAGCGAAATTACAGCAACATGACTCCCTAACATTTAACATCTCTGAATTAGACTGAAATCAATAAACCCAACAAAAAACTAAAATCAATGCTTTAACACTCTGAAATCTGTTTTGGGTAGATAATAGGCACTTTCAAGAAGGATGAGTTAAAAAATAATAGGTAGAGATAAGGTTTTAGAAATGGAAGGGAGACATCGTACTTGAACTATAAGAGTGCACAGTGGGCATGTGAAGCAGGAGATTTATGGGGAAATAATTTTTGTAGGGGAAGAAGGCGAGGGTTGGGCAAGGTTGAGAAACTATCTGATTTCTTTCGGGAGCCAGAAGGCTCCCGGCCTTCTCAATTCCAAGAGTAGTTCCTCCAAGTACACAGGGGTCAGAGTTGTGTACTCAGTAAACTTAAAATATGCTTATTTGCAAATAATCTTTAAAAGTTGTTAATAACCAAGACAGTAATATGTAAACTCAAGTATTTAGAGATGATACCTTCAATTTCTTCTGAGATGTATAGAAAGTAAAATGGATTTATGGACGAATAAAGTCACGGATAGTTGGATATATATGTGATAAAACAAATGCAACCAGTCCCCAACTTATGACGGTTTGACTGATTATTCTTTGACTTTATGGTCTTGTTAAAATTGTACTCAGTCAATGAAAGCCATGCTTCAGATTTTGAAGTCCGACCTTGCGCAGGCTAATGATATGCAGCACATATTCTCTCAGGAGCCTGGGCGGCAAATGACCCAAGGGTGGCTGTCGCCCTACAGTGTACCGTGTTGCCAGTGTTTGGGGGATGTTGTGCTTTCACATCCCATTATGTCTACAAAACATCCATCTCCCATTTCTGGTGAGAAGAAGAGGAAGGCAATTACTCTTGAGATGAAACTCAAGATAATTGCCCAGCATGAAAGCTGCCAGCCGTAATTACCTAAATTACATGAGATATTCAACACTTGATTATAAAATAGGGTTTGCATTAGAGAATTTTGCCCGACTGTAGATTAATGTAAATGCTCTGAGCACGTTTAAGACAGGCTATGCTAAGCTATGATGTTTGCTAGGTTAGGTGCATTAAATGTATATTGACTGAATACTTTCCATTTTACAATGGGGTTAAGACACGTGTCAGTCAAGAAGCATCTGTGCACTAAAATGACAGTGGCAAAATCTAGGTGGCAGACATATTGATGTTGACTATAAACTTCTCTTGACTTTTCTCAAATTTTTAAAATGTTCATAATAAGGTATTGGGAGGGAAAATGTATTTAATAAAAGTATCCCAAACAAGATGACATTGTGTCTGCATCTTGAAAACTTTACTACTTAGAAACAAAAGCAAAACTTGGCTTCACTGACATACAGAGTTTAAAGCTGGAGGAGGAAACAAACGTTTGTTTCTTATATGCTTGTTAAAGGAGCTCATTTCTCAGTCACTGGTATCCAAGCATGCTCCCTGCCTTTTGAAGACACTATGAAAAACAGGGCACTGGGGTTTCACACACGAAGATGAAGAAAATCAGTTTCCTCCCACAAAACACAGAGCTAATTGGGGCAGAAAATTACCATTTATTTCTTATTAATGAAGCCTTATCCATCTTCAATTTATGAATAATAGATTATCCATGAATTAAATGGGCATTAGGCTCAGATGACAGTTCCTGATTTCAGTCCTAACCCAAGAATTTAGAGAGTAAACTCTGGGAGTAGGAACTTTGACTTCACACTAACCAGAGAAGGTATTTTCAAAGAAACAAATGTAGCAAAGAATACACAAAACAGCGAATTCCTTTCCTCCTGGTTTCCACCCCGTCTTTTAATGGGCCCTCTTCTAACCCAGGATGATGGGGGTGTGATCCATTTGCCTTTATGATTCCTGTCTGAACACTCCCTGGATTTCCTTGTACATTTCAAGAACTCCTCCCTCAATCAGAAGACAGCCAGTACTTTCCTGGAGAATTCTTCACCTGACCCCTGAGCACATAACACACTAAAGATGGGGCTTCATTCTTTTGAAAGGACTTGCATGTTTCTGGGGCCCCTGCTTACCAACAAGACAAATGGGACATTAGCTCATTTACAGATAACACTGAATTTTTTTTTCTTTGAAATTAGTATTGAACTCACAGGTAGAGAAGAGAAACATAGTTGCTGTAGATTTATTTTGTTTTGGAAGAAGACAGTATTTTCATACCTCTTGATTTATTTTAGTTCATGTTTATCTTGACCTTACCATCCCGTTGTGAAAAATGAGAGCTTTTTTTCTTAGAATAATTCATGTTATTAACACCATCCTTAAACTAAGAACCAAATTTTTAGCATTCATTTGCTTAATTGTGGAGGAGCTTTGCCCACAGAGCCCCACCTCTGCTATGGACGAGAGTAAGTCTACCAAGTCATAATCTGCTTGGGGAGGAAAGGTGGCTGATATCTCAAAGGAGAAGGGCCAGGAGCCCCTTCCTCAGTAGGCTGTTATTGGTTTTGGTTTGCACAGGAATACAGGTAAAGCTCAATAATCACAGTCAGGCAATAAGGATCAAACAATAGATAACATGCAAAGAACTCTGAGGCCCTATTTTGAGTCAGGGTCAGATAGCTAAAGAGCTATAAAACTTCGAAGAACAAACTCATTTCCTGCTTGGACCCTTAACATTTAATCAAGATCATTCTGAACACAGCAGTTTTCTCAGGATTTTACATATCCTTTCTTAGGCCTGATTGCCCTAGGGAACCTGACCTTTCCAGCACAGGGTGGTACCCACCACCAGCATTGTTCCAGGCTTAAGGCATTGTCTCAGGCTTAGGTCAGGCAGGGGTAGTGAGGCAGCCAAGAGATCAGGAGACTTCTTACAGACAGAATGAGAACTCAGGCTACGTCATAGGAGAGGTGGGAGGGTCCATTACCCCCTTTTGCTGTAGCCCCCCAGGTCCTTCACTGAAGCCTCCACGTGATCCTGCCTGTCTTAGTTGTTCCCCCCTTGGGGAATCTTACCCATCACTGGCTAACTGATCAAGCATTGGGGGCCAGTTATGGATGAAGAAAAAGGAGTAGAGTTGGCACTCCTGCTGGACAGATAAGCCTTATCTCCTTAGTGCCTTACAATCTGAAGGTCACTCACTCAGCCTTAGCCATAGGGGGGTTACACAGCTTCTGAAACCAGGCAGGGTGGTCCCCAACACTTGTTGCTGGCCATTTTTTCCCCAAGACCTACATTTAATTCAGTACACTATCTGTTATTTCTAAATTCTGTTACTTATTCAACAAATATGTATCAAGTGCTTGGGTCAGATATTGTATAATCACTGGAATACACATGATATAAAATTAAGTAAAAGAGTATCCCTAACCAATCATTGTTTAAAGGAGGAAGACGTGTAAATAAATAATTTCAGTGTACAATGAGGCAAGTGTTACCCTCCTAGAATGCTTCAAATTCTAATTGTATTTTAAACAGTTTCCATTGCCAAGGCCATCAGTGAGCACATTTTAATATTTTTAACGGTGACTCTTGATCTCCCCAGAGTTAGTTATAAGAGCAAAAATGAAATTAGAACTTGAAAAACTTACAAATCATACACTGTTTTGCACTGAAAGCAAACACTAGTACTTTTCAGGTTTGGGTTTTCAGATTGTGATTTCTGTCAGAGTTCCTAACACCCTGGAAATGTCCTAAGTAATGAAGCAACAAAGGTTTCTTTCATTATGTTAATGAAGTGGCTGATTGCCAGTGAAACCGACAGGAGGATTGGAGAGTTAAAACTCTCCATCCTGCCCCTCTCCTCTGACCTCCAGGAAGGAAAGAGGGGTTGGTGATTGAAATGACTGCCAGCCGTCTATGATTTAATCAATCATGCTTCTGTCATTAATTTAAAACAAAGCCACAAGGTCAAGGTTTGGAGAGCTTCCTGGATGGTGAACACGCAGAAGTTCGGAGAAGCACAGTGCGCCTGGAGAGGAAGCAGAAGCCCGGCACCCTTTCCACACATGCGGCTTTACCCGTCTCTTTCAACAGCTGTTCCTGAATATCCTTTTATAACAAACCAGTAATCGAGTAAGTAACTTGTTTCTCTGAGGTCTGTGAGCTGCTCTGGTAAATTGATCAAACCCAAGAAGAGGGTCGTGGGAACCTCTGATTTGTAGTCAGTCTGTCAAAAATACAGGTAACACCTTGGGCTTGTGAGCAGTTCTGAAGAAGGGCAGGGGTGTGTGTGTGTGTGTGTGGTGGGGTCAGCCTCATGGCACTTAACCTTTAACCTGTGCAACTTGATGCTATCTCAGGATAGATAGCGTTGGTTGAATTGTATAACACAAAGTTGGTGTTTGAGAGCTTTCTGGTGGTGGGGGGGGGGATCCCCCACACGTGGGAACTGGTGATCAGCACCTTAGGTTTAAAATTCCAGTACCAGGATTCTGTGTAATGAAAAGAAAATATTAAAAATGGTTGCTAAAGCCCTTTAAAAGAAAAGGCTGACCACAGCAACCTGTTATAGAAATTTCTTGTATATTAGAATGCCTAGAATTAAATACAGAATAATCACACCACTTAACAGCTGGAGTATGTGGAGTTTTTTGTTCCTACCAATCATCTAAAATTTAGTATTTTTTAACTTTAGATATGGTGAAGCTATTATGAACACCAGAAGTTAAAACTTGAGGACATAGAAAAAAATACATTATTCAACCAGTAAGGATCCTGAGGTACTTGAAATATCGACTGATTTAACTGCAGGATCAAAATTATAGCATCCTGAGTTTTGACAGCTCACTCATCACACCAGCAACCTTTCTGCGTGTGGCTGAGCTAGGTGGTAATTTGTTACTGTACCCTGTGTCTGTGAGACCCCAAATCTCCACTAAGCCCGTTATTGGAATCTTTTTTATCAAGCCATCCTCATCAGAAAAGACCCTTCGGATATTTACTCTCTACCTCTTGAAGACAATTGAGAGAGATAAAGTGATCACTCATTACTTGCTTGCTTTTTCAACTAGCTTATATTGAAAAGTGAAAAAGTACAAGATCATAATAAATCTCAGCTTAATGGTCCATCTGGTCCAATGACAGCTGGAAAACTCCATAGCACAGTGTGTTTGCCTCCTCGAAACAACTTCCTAAGCATTCTGCACTCACCCTGGACCGTCCTTTGGCATCCTGGAGTTGTCTTGAGTTTATTTATGTGTTTAGTATACAATGAGCCAGAAGTTATACTTCTATAAGTCACCTCCCATCTAGTAAAGTGGCCTTTCCTATAACTGCTATTAAGATGGGATCTTACAAATAGTAAATTCCAGTATTTTGTGGGCTTGGTGAATAGTTTCTGTTGATTCTTCTTGCCTTCAATTTCACTGTCAGCCCAGTAACATCTAAGTTTCAGCATGACTTTATTAACAGAACCTGCTTTCACTAAGATTGTCAATAATTTTACGTTTCCAAATCAAAACGACTTTGTCCTCAGTACTTCTATTTGGAGACGTGTCTGCTGAAGTTGATTATATGTTGACTGTCAAAAAGGAATTTGCTGAACTTGTGAAAATCTCTCTTTCCTTGAAATCTTACTTTTCTCTGTATCCGAACCCTGGCCATTCTTCTGACATTTATCATGAGTCTCCGGTTATTTATCAGCTGTTAGATATTGGTGCATCCAAGGGTCTCATTCTTAATCTATACCTTTTCACTGCTCCCTTATTTACTGATGCTCCCAAATCTGGGAGCTCCCAGAGCTCCCAACCCCAAGTTCTCCTTGGAATTGCAAATGCATATATTCAATTTTATGTTGCATATACACAAATATATTGCATATATGAACTGATAGCTTAACAAATAATTTCTTTATTCAACTCCATCTTCATGTCTAGATTTCTGTCTCATGATTCTCTACCTGCAGAAAACAATACTGGGAGTCCTGAAAATCTTAACTGCTAATTTTTTTCAAGTATAGGCTTCTCTCTTCGGTCTAACTCTATTCCAGTTCAAGGAAATGTTTATAAAAAACCAGGTGTATGAAGACAGTTTGATGGGGGACTCAAGACTTAGAAAATTTTAGCTTAAGGTAAAAAGTTACAAGTCTAGCAAGTAATGTGTATGTTAAGGCTTTTGTTTCAGAAACTACAGATAAGGCCCATTCTGGCTCCTGGGAAAACAGCTGACCTCCTCGGGCACTGATAGAAGATTACTGCCTGGGGACATCCTGACCTTTTCTGTTCCAGGAAGGTACAGATGACTGCCATTCCTGGGAACAGCTAACTGCCCAGAACAGGAATGTTGCAGCATGACTCACCTAATCCTCCCTGAATTTCAAAGCCCTCACCGCACACCTGGTTTATTCCCTGTTATAAACAATCTGACCAGGAAGGAGAAGGGAAGATGGTCTGTTAGGGTATGAACCCACCATCTTCTTGAAACGCCAGCCATCTGAACAAAGCGCCCATAAAAGATTCAATCGCTGCTACTGCTTATTGGATTTGGTAGTGCCAGGCAGCCCAAACACCGGTGTCTTTTCCAGTTACAAATTTGTATCAGAAATTATGAGAGGAAAAATAACAAAAATACAGATACCATTGTTTTTAGCTCTTACTGGATAGCATGTAGTTCAGATAATGTGTAAAACCCTTTAAATTAAATCTTAGCCCCAAGTGGGAAATGGCCTTTTCTGTTTCAAGCAACTAACCTAGCAACGCTGGGAACATTTCTCCCAAACTAACCAACTACTGACTTGTTACTAATTCTCATATAAACCTTACCAAAAAAGTTTTGGAAAGATGAATGCACTGTCTTCTTGACCATGTATCTATTTACCCTTTTAAGCTTGAATATAGGTTTAATTTTCCCCTTTAAATATGTTGACTATCAGTCAATGGTACAAGGTTTAATCTTCTTTGTTTTTGTCCAAAATGGGTGTTACATGGGATTTGATCAGATATGTATGTGTGTATTTAATATACTGAAATATTTTTAAAAAATTTATTATGGGCTACTGCCAAAAAGTTCAAAAGCCACTAGTTAAATGTATTGCAACACATAATTGCAATAATACCATATAATTCATGAAGCAAGCCAAAAAATTTTAAAAGCTGTGTTTTTCTCCCTTCCCACTTCACCTGAGTCAAGTAACTTTCTGCAAGGTCAAAGTCTAAAATGTATTACGTGCACTCCTTTCTTTCACAATCATCAGTAAAAACACTTTTTTCAATTGTCATTCAGGTTTGCACTTCATTGCTTTTGAAAGCTAAAGCCTTTGTAACCGTAAGAGCCACAAATCCAGTCAGAGCAGAGCAGTGTGAAGGCTGGAGGCTACCAGGACTCGAACTATTATTGCTCTAGGCCAGCCATTTTCCACCTGTTTCCTTTCATGGCACACATAAACTAATTACTAAAATTCTACAGCACACCAAAAATATATTTTTTTTGTTAATCTGACAAAAAAATAGCTATCATTTTGATTCATTCATACCAGGCAGCTAGTGTTGTGTTGGCTGTTATTTTTTTATTGGACAATCTAAGGAGAAAATGGTCAGTTCCCTGACTAAACAGTCAGGTATTGCTTGTTTTAAAATGTTTGTGGCATGCCAGTGTGCCTCAGCAAATGGTTGGAAGTTGCTGCCCTGGGCTGAAGGTCTGCCCTTGCCTTAGGGCAGGGGTCCCCAACCAGACCATACAGTGCGAAGTGTGCAGAGAGAGAGGGAGCGAAGCTTCATCTTTATTTACAGCTGCTCCCCATCACTCGAGTTATTGCTTGAGCTCCGCCTCCTGTCAGATCAGGAAAGACATTAGATTCTCCTAGGAGTGAGAACCCTTCTGTGAACTGTGCCTGTGAGGGATCTAGGGTGCACACTCCTTATGAGGCTCTAATGCCTGATGATCTGAGGTGGAGCTGAGGCGGTGATGCCAGTGATGGGGAGCGGCTGCAAATACAGATTATCGTTAGCAGAGAGGTGTGACTGCACAGAGACCACAATAAATCAATTGCCTGCAGTTGATCCCAGCAAAACCCAATCAGTGAGTGGCAAGTGACAATTAAGCTGAATCTGGTAGAAGGCTTTCTAGTGGCAAATGAGTGGATGTACTTCAACTGTCCAGCTGCATCTGGTGGCAGACTTTAAGTCAGAATCAATACTTAGTTTAGTCTACACATGGCCCGCCAATGATTTTACTTACCACTTCCCCGAGTGCCTCTCCCTCCCCCCCCCCCCCACACACACACCTTTGTCTCGGTCACAGTTCTGGTAAGCCCACAAGCGAACCCTAGCCAAAGTGAGCAAAAAACCAAATGCCACAAGAGAACTTTTTTGCAAAGGGGAAGAGACCCAGTGCTGAGACAGAAGACTCTGAGACTGCCAACAAAAAGAAAGCTGCATTTAAAACAAGGTACCAAGAGTCCTACTTAAATTATGGGTTCATTGCAACAGAAGACTCACATTCACCAGGACTGCTTTGTATAATGTGTCATGATCAGCTATCCAATGAAGCCATGAAACCTTCAAAACTACTTGACCATGTGGAGACCAAACACCTGGTATTAAAAGATAGGTCTTTGGAGTTTTTTAAAAGAGAAAAACATTAACACAGAGAACAGAAGCAATCACTGAGGGCCACCACTTGATCAAACATGTCTGCACTGAGAGCATCATTCCTAGTGGCTGAGCACACTGCTAAAGCCAAGAAGCCCTTTACTATTGGTGAAGAGTCAATCCTGCCTGCTGCTAAGGACATTTCTCGTGAACTTTTAGGAGGCTGCAGTTCAAAAGGTGGCATGTGTTCCTCTTTTGGCCAGCACTGTGACTAGTCAGACTGATGAAATAGCAGAGGATACTGAGGCACAATTGTTAGAGGGGATTAATGAGTCACCGTGGAACGCAACCCGGGTTGACGAGTCTACCGATACTGACAAGGCAACAAGGTGAGTTTTTGTGCCATATACTTACAGGAGGATGTGCATGAGGATATGCTGTGCGTACTTTTGTTGCCAACCAACACCACAGCTGCAGAACTAGTCAAGTCTTTGAATGATTACATATCAGGAAAACTGAATTGGTCATTTTTGTGTTGGTACACGCATGGACGGAGCGGCTGCCATGACTGGATGGCTTTCTGGTTTCACTGCTCGGTCAAAGAGGTCCCTTCTGAATGTGAGCCTATACACTGTGTCATCCATAGAGAAATGCTGGCTAGCTAAAAAATGTCACCTGAATTTAACAATGTTTTGCACGATGTAATTAAAATCATCAACCACATTAAAGTACATGCCCTTAACTCACATCTATTCACGCAGCTCTGTGAGGAGATGGACCCAGAGCACACACGACTTCTCTTACACACAGAAGGGAGGTGGCTTTCTAAAGGGGGCTCACTGGCCAGAGTTTGTGAGTTACGAGAGCCACTCCAGAGATTTCTTTTAGAAAAACAGTCACCACTGGCAGCACATTTCAGTGACACAGAATATGTTGCAAAACTTGCTTACTTGTGTGATATATTCAACCTGCTCAAGGAACTCAGTCTGTTACTTCAGGGGAGAACAACAACTGTGTTCAAGTCAGTAAATAAAGTGGCTGCATTTGAAGCCAAACTGGAATTATGGGGACAATGAGTGAACACTGGGATTTTTGACATTTTCAAACATTAGCAGAGATTTTGAAAGAGACTGACCAGAGCCTTCCTCCTCCAAGCTGGTGCATGATCGCCTATCTCAGCTTTCAAAAGAGTTTGAGCATGACTCCCCAACTACAAAAGACCCCGAACTGGGAAGGAATGGATCCGAGGCCCATTTGTGAAGAAGCCAGGTGAATGGACTTTGTCCTTGCTAGAGGAGGACCAGCTGCTTGAGATCACAGATGACAGTGGCCTTAAAAGTATGTGTGAGGCAAGTTCAAGTCATTCTGGATTAAAGTCGAGGTACAATATCCCACGGTTGCCACAAAAACACTAAGACGCCTGCTTCCATTTCCAAGATCCTATCTTTGTGAGGCAGGGACAGCACTCAAAACGAGATTACGGAGGAGACTGGACATAGGCAACACACTTTGGGTGTCACTTCTCCCGTCACTCCCAGTGGGACCATCTAGTTGCAGGAAAACCAGCTCAGGGCTGCCACTGATTCTGCATCATGGTGTGTTGTGTAATCATTTTATTATGTATTACAATGTAATAATAATAGAAATAAAGTGCACAATAAATGCAATGCCCTTGAATCATGCTGAAACCATCTCCCCTAACCCTCTGCCCCTGGGTCCATGAAAAACTTTTATTTCACAAAACTGGTCCCTTGGTGCCAAAAAAAATTGGGGACTGCTGCCTTAGGGCACATCTTGCAATAAACAGCTTGTGAAATATCATCCAGTTCTATTCCTCTGAAAACCAGGCCTTCCTATATTTTAGGTTGTACTTTCACCCCAAGGGTAGTGAGCTCTCTTTAAAAAGGGTCCCTAATTTTCTAAATCCAGAAAATGTACAAAATCAGGAATGAACTATAAATGTAAACTATGGATTTTAGGTAATAATGACTTGATATAGGTTCATCCTTTGCAATAAATGTGCCACTGCAGTGGAGAGTGTTGGTAATGGGGAGAATATGCATCTGTGAGAACAGGGTATATGGGTAAGCTCTGTACCGTCTGTTCAGTTTTGCTGTGACCCTAAAACTGCTCAAATATACATACATATGTGTGTGTGTGTGTGTATGTATATATATATATATATATATATATATATATATATATATATATTCTTTTAAAGGAAATTTCAAATGTACTTAAACACACAACTAATTCTCCTCTTCAATATCTGCTGATATTGTTTGTATACCTTTGGCTTTTCAATTTCCCTTCCTCTTGCCAGAGGCTTTTAGGTTATTTTCTCAATCAGGCAAAGTGCTTCATAGATGGAAGACAGGGCCATCTCTTCACTCTAGCAGTAGGGGTAATGAATCTTATAGAGTGAGTTACAAGTACAGAGTTGACCTTGGGACTTCTTTCCTTCTATTCAACTTTGAATGTGGGCATGAACTGGAACATATGTGAAATATATTTAGAAAAGTAAGAAAAGTTGAAGAGGTTCCATTGCACAGGGCCAATGGACAGTTTCATTAGCTGGAATCTGACACTTTTTAAAGTGTAAATTTCTCAACAGAGAGCAATTTTTCCATGTTGCTGATAACCTTTTTGAATATACGTGGAGCAAGGTTTGTTGGTTGCTACTTTGATAGATTTTTTCCTCTCCATTTTATTTTTGTGCCAAATAGCAGATGATCATAGCTCAGTTTTAGAAAAAAATAATAAATTACTTTAAGAGATTTATAACCCCCAAAGAGAAAAATAACAAGTTTTATACACTATTTCAAAGAATAACATGGTTAGCCATATTTTAGATTTGGAAAATTTCCTGTGCTTGCCTGCAGACTGCCTTGTGGGACACTAACATCTCTTTTTCTGCCTTTATGCAATGAAGCATCGTATTTCGACGATGAACCTAAAGTACAACTAAGCTCCTGGAAGTCACCTTTCTCATGCTTCCATTCCATAGCCCCCCCTTTTGGGGGGGTCACTCTATAATAACAGCTAATTCTTATGTACCACCTTCTATGGGCAGGCACTGTTCTGAATCCACTCCATGTAATTAATCATTATAACAGCCCTATGAGAGAGATACTTTCTAATAGATTCCTCCTTTGCCTGTCTGAGAGCCTGTGAATTCCTTGAGGGTGGAGATTTTGTGTTTTTGCTTTTGATCCAAAAAATGCCCAATAGAAGTCTGCTATTTATTGTGTGCTATTTATTGTTGTAGATAGCACATTTCCAGAGTTGGTAACTTAAAGAAAAAACTTTCTGTTTACTTGAGGCAAAATATTTTTCTGGTGTACTAAAAAAAAAAAGGTAGAGAATGACACTGTGTAATGTGTCATGGTCCTAACTAAACAGCAACTTCTGAAGGACAGCAGTTGGGGAGAAATCACTTCCATCCACGCGTCAGGCCCCCTCTCAGCTTCCGTGAGGGGGGAGGAGGAATGAAGAGCAAGCAAAGTCTGGAAGACCCAGCAGGGCTTCATGAACATAGTCACTGTGTCCGGGAACCAAATGAGACCCCAATGCAGAATAATAGTCATTCACTGTTATTAACAGTAAATGCTGAAATTAATTAATTTAGTAAACACTGAGTTTTAAAAGAGCAAATTACCTAGTCTGTGGGTTATCTAAACTCTTTATTCAGAATTAGAGGAATATAGTGGAAAGAATGAATATTTATAATCAGAGAGAGCTAGCTTGAATTTGATTTCAACTCTGAAATGCTCTTTAACCTTGGACAAAACATTTGACCACTCTCAGTCTCTTTTCTTTTTGCAAAATAGGGGTGTAATATACACTGGAGAATCATAGCAAGAACTGAATAAACTGACATGTGTTAAGGATATAATCTATCTACACTAGATGCTCTGTAGACTGGTGGTCACAGTCATCATTGCTTCCCTTTTATTTTTCTCTCAAACTGCCAACATCAAGCCATTCCTTTGCTTATATTTAAATTTCACTAAGTAGTGGCCAACCAGAGGGGGCAAAAGATTATAATTTTAGTTTATTCAATAATTTGAGTTATTAAGCTTAAAACTATCTCCAGAAATGTATTGGTTCAACTAGAGTTGGGATTACATCATTTTTTCTTCCCATTCCTTATTTTAAACACTGACATTGGAAGTGGCCAATGTCACTTGTTTAACCTTATTGGAGGCACCATCAGAAACAACCTCCGGAGTTAGACACCAAGATACAGCGAACAGTTCACTCTTGGAGCAAAGCATCACGACAAGGCACCACAGGTGCTGAGTGGGTGAACTAAAGGGACCTACGAAACAATAACTCGGCTTTTTTGTACCAATAATTTTTTTATGAAGTATGTCTTTTACTTCACAATGTTTTCCAACTCATTTCTTTTAAAGTTTATAGTTAAAATAATTGGGGGGCATCGTAGGCAATGTTTTAGTCGGTACATGTGCAAAGAAACAGAAGATTACATATGTTAGCACTTTTTCTCATCGGGGGTGAAAGGGAATCTCAGATTTAATATACCCCTGAGTGACCTGTGAATAGCATTGTACAGATTCTACATAACGTTTCCCAGATAATGTGTGTGCTGTATTAAGTGTGGCAAACATGTTTATAAACACAACCTTTATTTTTTCCTTCCATGTGGTTTGTTTTAAACTCTGAAGTTAGTATTTTTGAAATAAAATAAAAGCCAACTATTCATCAAAGCAAGACTTTTAAATTTCAGAGGAGACAAGCTACCAGTTTTGCTTTTCTTTTTTGTTACATACAACAATTTGGAAAGAAGCATTTATCCCTTGGGGCTCCGTATGAATGAAATTTCAAACTGGACCGCGATATCAATGTGTATTCACAGTAATGAATGCTTTTTTAGGTCTCACTATATTACAACTCCCTTGGAACTCTTAATTTCAAAAGGCAATCATATGTGTTTAAACAGTCTTTTACCTCTAGCCCGATTACTCCGCTAGGCTACATAAATCTTACAGCGGGCTTCTAATCCATGGAACTACGTCCTACACTGTGAGCTAAGAAACAGGGTATAGACTTGAGGTAATACGTCTTCCTTCATCTGGGAAAATCTGGGCTTCATCAAATTATAGAAGCCCCAAATACCAATGAGTGTGGTTGGCCAAAGAGGAACATTAATGTTAAGAGATTCCCAGTTCAACTCGTCAGAGGCCTGTTAGACTGATATATACTTGACCTCTGCCTTTGGTTGACTTTTAACTCAATTCATCAGGATTATTACAATAATTCAAAAAACCTCCCTTTCAAACATAGGGTCAAAACAACATATTCAGGTGTGGAGACCACCTATTTCCAAACATCGAACTCATAGTTAACAGTTATATTTTTCTCATCACCACCACCACCACCACCAAAAGGTTAACGTGTCAAAGCCTGCAGCTCTCATATTTTCATGAAAGGAATAACTTGTACACCAAGGGCTGGCTGAGACACAGGCTGCATAACCATTTGGGTAAACGCCTTTACTCGGAGAGACAATACAACAGGCAGAAGAAATTCTCCTTGTGTACTTCCCATAAATGGCTTACTTTTGTACAAGATTGAGATTTAACATGAAAGCCATTCTTAGCAAAGAGATAAGTGAAATATAGCTCAATTATGTCTATGAAAGTTTTGACAACTCTGGACAATCAACATTGGAAAAATGGAGATAGAACGCCAAAGACAAACATGTGCATACGAATTTTTTCATATCACTCTACTTCCTCCCTGAAAACGAAGGACAGTTTTCTGTAAAGAAGCTACATCCTGGAGCCAAAAGATAGCCTGGCTTTAAATATTATCTTTTTATGTAACATCTTGCCTCTCGGAATACATGTGTAATAATATGTAAAATAGGCACAACTCCGTCTAGATCATGAGATTGTTACAAGGTGTAAATGAATTATTCCATGTAGAAAACACCTATAAAACAGTAGCTATATGATAAGTATTAAAATAATAGACAAATGAGTATAATTATGCAGTAAGTTCCCTCAGGGCAGAGATTGCGTTTTCTATTCTCCATACCAGTCAAGAACCAGGTGTGTTATCTGGCAAATAGAAGGTGAATGGTGCACAGTTTGGGTTTGAATAATAGAAAACAAGATTTACAGAAGAAAATTTTGACAACAAACAGCCATAACTGAAAACTATCTCGTGAATAATTTAATATTCTTACTTGCACTGACATAAAAACTGTAAAGTATAATCCTGCCCTGAAGAGGTCAAGGCTAAAAATGCATGCTTACAGCTAAACCATATTATTAGAAACGATGAACGTGGCCCCTGGGAAAAAATGCATCTTGTCACAATGCATGGGTACAGAGTAAAGATTCAGTAGAGCATCTATGGTTGATATTTAGAGTTTGGATATCCCACATGGACAACCTGATAATCTAGGAAAATGTCACTGATTATGATAACAGTCTCTGCTTTGCTTGGTCTATAGAGTAGGTTAACATATTTAGGGAAAAATGCATATTAATTCAATTAGCAGCAGATGGTAACAGCAGGTGAGATTTGGGCTCTGAACAGAGCCTCCTTACACCGTGTGCTTCACTTGCAGTAATGGATCCAAGGATAGCAGCTCAGTTTATTGTGATAAATATTATGGATTTTCACAGCACTTCCCTGCCGAAGATTTATCTTGTTTCGACACTGACTGTAAAGCAAATGTGAGAAGGTGGGTTATCCGTTGTTGCAAAACTCCAAATCTGCTTCTGAATTCAATAGAGTTTCTGATTAGTCCTTTGGCCCATCCATCTAATTCTTGATCTTGAAGTACTAGAGTGCATTTAATTAATATTTATTCAATAACTAGCACCATCTGCCAGCAATATATTATGCGAAGTACTTGTAAGGGTCAAAGAAGATGATTAAGTTTAAGTTGCAAGCCCCACCTCACCTCACTTATTGAATTTTCACCTTGCCAGGTGGTGGTTAGTTACTAGCAACCATCGCATTGAACTTTGACCATGTCCTAGGAACACCTTTTTTATTCATGAGGCATGCACAGCTCAGAGAAACTAGGTCACTTACCCAAACTGGAAGGTGTAAACCAGGTCACTTAACTAGTACCAAGAGAGTACTGATAGAACCATTAGTAATACAGACTTTGGAATATCACAGTTTAAAAGCTCTCCTGGGACACTGTGTGACCTTTGCCAAATTGATTTTCATACCAATAAGTAGGATCACGTGTCCTGGTTTTCCCCAAACAGCCTTGGTTTATACCTGTTGTCCCAAAGTAAGTATGAATAATGTTCCCTCTTCTGTTTGGACAATACATTATACAGCCTTCCCACCTGTAAGGCTCAGCCTTCCCAAGTGCAGACGAGGAAGGAAAAACACTCGTGGGGACACTGTTGAGAGTCAATGTGACAAAGGTGAAGCTCCTAGCACAGGCCACAGCACGCCGTTTTAAAAACCTCTGTCATCTTATCAACCTATGTGACTCCAATACATTTAATTTTTTAAAAAGTTTTCTGTTATTATCATTATCACCATCATTGTCATCAGGCTCATAACATTGTTCAGGTGTTTTACATTAAGTATACAGGTCTGTGTGGAATGAGAGGTATATGTGATACGGTGTGTGGGGTATAGAAAACTGTAAGTAGGAACTGAATTATGGAGGGTTCTGTAGGTCAGGATGAGGAGTTTGGTCTCTATATTTTCAGGGAAAACTAGTGAAGGTTTTGGAAATGAAAATTGATGATGCCATTATATTGATTTTTTAGGAAAAGAACCCTTATTGAAGTATCTTCTCTCCTCCTTCTCCCCCTAATCTCCCTCTTTCATGACTTCTACCCAGTCCATCACCACTTCGATTCTTGGCTGCTTCCAAACCCTACCAAATGCACATCCTTCCCTCCATCCCCACCACACGCCTCCTCGCCTGGTCACCCCACCTCTCATCACAAACACTTTGGAAACCGTAATCCTCACTGCTCTCCCGCTTCCCCTGTACTACCCCAGCCTCAGTCCACTCGTCACATAGAAGCTAGAATCCTCTCCTGTTTCCTTTTTTAAATGTTTTGGGTGATACTTTTAGCTGTAAAAGAAAGTTGTAAAGACAGTACAGAGAATTCCTATATACCTTCCACCTAACCTTACCAGTGTTAACATCCTATAAAACTACGGCACATTCACTAAAACCAAACCGGTGGTACATTCCTGTTAACTAAACGACAAACTTTATCTGGATGTCACCAGTGTTTCCAATAATGTCCTTTTTCTTCCTCAAGATTTAGTCCAGAAAACACTGTTGCATTTAGTCGCTGTCTCTCCATAGTCTTGTACAACTTGTGACAGTATCTCAGTCTTCCCTTGCTTTTCCGGGACCCTGGCGGTTCTGAGGAGCGCTGCTCAGGTTGTTTTGTATAATGTGCCTCACTTTGGGTTTACCTGATGTTTTCTCATGACTGTGAATTTGAGGCATGGCCACTGGAAGTGAAATATCCCCATCACATCATGTCAGGGAGAATGTTAGTTCAAGACGCTGTAATAAAATACCACAGACTGGGTAGCTTATAAACAACAGAACTTTTTCATAGTCCTGGAGGCTGGAGGCTGAGAGCAGGGTGCCAGCACCACTGGGTAGGGGCCCTTCTCTGAGCTGTAAACTTTGCATCCTCGCCTGGAGGAAAGGATGAGGGCTCTTTCTGGGGCTTCTTCTGAAGTAAGATGCAAGGCCCCTCCCTCATAACGTAATCACATTCCAAAGATTTAATCTCTAGCAGTGCGTGATACCCACATGACTGTTATCACTTAGCCCTGGTGTCGTCTGCTCAATGTTTTCACTCTAAAGTTATGTTTTTCCCGTTCCACACTCTGTTCAGTAGGAGCAAGTCAAAACCCAGCCCATACTCAAGAGGAAAGAAATGTGGTACCACTTCCTGGAGGAGGAAAGATCTATATTTATATTTTGGAATTTATCTGTAAGAAATGTTTGCCCCTTCTCCCTTTATTTATTTATTCAGTCATTTATTTAATTATGGAGTCATGGCCATTTGTTATATAACATACTGTTTAAAATATAGAGAACATGCCATTACTTGTCTTTTAAAAATGCCCCAGTGGCTTTCCTTTACAGTAAACTAAAATCTAAACTCTTTACCTTTCTGAGGAAACCTATATAATATACTAGTTTGAGACCTTCTCTCGTACCACTCCCTACTCCTGCCACCCTCCCCAGCACACTGATGCATAGCTACGCCGGCCTCTGCTTGAACTTGACATGGTTCCCCTGTTCCCACCTTGGGACTTGAACCTAACTGGTCTCTGCTAGGAGTACTCTTATCTCTGATCTTTGCATTCAGGACTCAGCTTAAAAGCCACCTGTTCAGAGAAACCTCTTTTGATCCAAGTAATTAGCCCGTTTCATTAACTTACACTGCTATGAGCACTCATTATAATTGGAACTTACTATTTCAGTGTATCTGTTTGTTGTTTGTTTGCTCCTTGCCCTCTCACTAGAATATAAACCCTATGAGAGCAGGAACATTTCATCACACCTGGCACTCAGAACATTATCTATGGCGTAAGAAATAACAAATGCCCAGTGAATGTTTACAGAAATACATAAATGAAGGAAGAGGAGGACCAGGAGACCTGAGACAGGAAGATGAATTAGAAAAATGCTACAATAATCAAGGCAGGAGGCAATGAAGACTTAAATGTCAAAGGCTCGTAACTTCCTGCCCACGACTGTCCATCATAGGCTCATTCTCTCATTTCTAAAGACGGTTCCCTTCTTAGTTGAGAGTCATGAATCTCAAATCCTGATTTGGGAAGTTGCCTGTAGTTAAGCAGCAAAGCTACACTGGTTAGGCAGGATAGATAGCAAACAGGCAGTGGGGAGGAGTACACATCCCATCCACGACTCAGCAGTCCTTGAAATTCTATGTATTTTTTTCCATCATCTGGGAAAGTGAGTCTAAAACTGTGCTTTCATCCCAAGGCCTGAAAGGCATGAAAGGGCCCCTATGCCTAAAGGAAAAGCCTATTAATACCTTTGCGTATTCACGCCCCCAGCCTGGAAAGCTAGCATCACCTTTACCTGTCAACCAGTATGTAACTTCTTCACCCTCCCCCATCCTGCCAATTACATAAGTCCTCAGGACAAAGCATTGCTGGGCTTGACGGGGCTTGACAACTTGGCTCTCTGGCTACCCTGTCCCTCACCACCCCTGTGCATCCTACCCTGGCCTCTGGCTGCCCTTACCTTTGCGGCCCTCACCCCGCTTCACCCTGACCCTATGCCTTTCAGCCCCCAACACACCTTGACTGGCCCGTTCACTTCCATGAGAACAGATCACCAATAAACCCTGTTACACACTAATAGACTTGCTGATCTTTAATTCTTTACTGCATTGGTGAGGAGTTTCTACTGTAACACATTTATATTATATTGGCACAGTAAGTACTTTTCAAAAATAACTGGCTGCCTTCTAGGCTCCATACCCCCTCACTATTTTGACAAATCCTTTCTTCGGCTCAGAATTCATCTACGTACAGGGACAGAGAGACAAAGAGTGGGGCAGGGAGCTGCAGAGAGAGGGAACATCTGTTATGTGCCTTCCATCTGCTTCCCTAGTGCTGTTAGGTGTAAAACTGCTCCGTTTTCAGACCAAGGCACTTGACCTGCAGGTGCGCTTTCTTGATGGGAAGAACCAGCTGGAATCCCCCTACCCACCAGGGTGCTCACCGGCCACCACTCCCTCCTCTCTGCTCCTAATCCTGACAGGATCCTCAGACCTCACAAAAAGAAATATTAATAACTAAAACTGTTCTACCTTTATTCAAGGGAGGGCAACAGAGAGGGGAGCTCAGCAAAGAAGGCACTTGTTTTAATTCCATCTTAAACCCATGTGACCTGTGAGCGTAAATTTGACACTGGCTTTCTTAAGGGATATGAAAGCAGGTGCAGGATGCTTATCGCCAACACAGGGGTGAAGACCTGACATGTCCCAGCCTCCCCATGCTTGCCTGTCACTGTCAATATTCTATGGGAACCGTCCCGGCTGCTTGCATCACCCTGCTTGTATTTGCCTCTGGGCTTTGCACGTTTCCTCGCCTCTGCCTGTGAGGCTCCTGATCATGTCTTTTCCTAGTTAACTCTTGTTCCTACTTTTGGTCTTGGCATTGTGTTCCCTGGGAAGTTATTTTGGTAACACTTTCAAGGGCCAGTAATAGTGCCCTGAACTCTTGTCCTGCCAGTCATCACACACACTCTGTTCATATCACTTGTTCATTTTCTAGCTTTCCCGCCAGATTCACAGTTCCTTGAGGGTGGTGACTGAGTTCATCTATTTAAACCCAGCTCGAAGAAGGAACTGTTCACTGAAAATATGATATAATTAAGTCCTGGACTACTTAATAAAAAATTATTAGAAAACATTTTTTATTGTTACTTTCACTATATAAGCTCCTCAAAGGAAGGCACTGAATCACAAGAACAATATACTGGTCACAGTTAATATCCAAGTAGTTGCCATTATTATGCCCCATACAAAAAGTCTCCATTAAGTCAAGGTTTCCGAATAAGTACTGCTATTACCTAAATAACTTTTGTTGTTTTAAGATTTTTCTTTTTTATTTTAAAAAATTTTCCCAGTTGTATCGAGATATAGTTGACATATACCATTGTAGTAATGTAAGGTGTACACATAATAATTTAATGTATGTATAAACTGCAGAAGGATGACCATGATGGCTAATATTGTTTGTATATTCAGCCATGTTCTCTCTCATTTTAACTTACTTTCAGCCTCTTCATGTCTAATGAAGGCTGCGGAGGACCAGGATCCGAGCAATCAGACAGGACTTGGAACTCTGCTACTATGGAATACTTAAAAGAAAAATATTTATACTAGAAACTTGATCAGCAGAATTCTTTGCAAAGGCTGCTACCTCTATTCCTTCTTTAAAACCTTCACCTATTGGGGCAAATAAGCAAAATAACCTGAGAAATCCTACATTTCTATTTTGCCATTTACTTAACATAAATGTTCTTATAGCAATATAAATTTTACTTTATCCACAGTTTTTTTTTTCTTTAAGATTTTACTTTTTTAGAGAGAATGAAAGGGAGGGAGAAGGATAGGGAAACATTAATAAGTAAGAAAGAAATGGATGCATTGCCTCCTTCATGCCCCCAACTAGGGACCTGGCCTGCAACTCAGGCATATGCCCTGACTGGGAGTCTAATTGGGGGGACTTTTGTGACCTTTCCGTTTGCAGGTTGAAGCTCAATCCACTGAGCAACACTGGCCAGGGTTATCTACAGTTTTTTAAAGCTTGCTGCACTATTAACTACAAATGATATTTTATGAGGAACAAAATTCACAAAACAGTATCTCCAGTTTTATAATGGACATCCATAGGAAAACAGAATTTAGTACACAGGCAGATTTTCAGCAACAAATCCATTCCATTTACTGAGGACTATTAAGTATGCTTCCCACGAAATTGAGAGGGCATGCCTTGTCCTTTCAAAGAAGAAAACCTACATAACTAGTAAGCACACAGAACAGCTCACTGAATAATGCACAGTTTTTAATATGAACAACTCAACAGCTATATGCATGCCGATTCTTACGGTTTACACAGTAGTTGTCACCTTGGCAACCCAAAGCACAATAGCAATTACATGGAAACACATGTTCTACTTGTTTCCATATTTCCTGTTATACAGTAGGATCCTGAAAGCCAGGGAAACTCTATGCTTGGTCTGGAAAGCCTAGGTTAAAAGGGTAAGTGACCTGAAAAATTGTTTCCAGGAGGCATCCTAAATAAAATGTTTAAAAATATTTGTGGCAGATTTTTGGGTCCTACCAAACCAGAGACCTCACAAAGACCCTGGGGACACATGAATATTCAGATACCTGGGTTTAGTTTTCAATGTGGTTTTAGAATGGAAGGGAATGTTTGACTGCAAACTAATACAAAGCCACTCAACTCTC
Source organism: Sturnira hondurensis (assembly GCF_014824575.4). Taxonomy (NCBI): domain Eukaryota; kingdom Metazoa; phylum Chordata; class Mammalia; order Chiroptera; family Phyllostomidae; genus Sturnira; species Sturnira hondurensis. The sequence goes on from NW_028089315.1 coordinate 3,269,277, forward strand.
CCCCAGTGCCGTTTTCAGAAACCTGGGTTATGGTAGGTAGACTAGAAGATCTAGGTTTCTGCTTGATAGTATAACAATGTTTAATTAATTGTGGATTCATGTGGAAGGCACTCTCTTCCATTCTCCTTAGGGGTGGGAGATAGGAACTGGCACAAAGCAAGCAGCAGCAGCGGGTGGCAAAAGCAGAGAAACAATGAAGGGTCCCCTTCCACCAGGAGGAGTGGTAATAAGGGCCCATCGCAGTGCAAACCAAAGAGGGTCGGCCAGGTGTGATCAGACATGCTCGGTGTCCACACGCAAAGCCTCAGCTTTCATGGGAAGTGAGGTTTAGGAAGAGGAGAGGAAATGAGTTGGCATCCAAATAACCCCAGGAGACGTGAGTTACCAAAACTCAGATGTCTAATGACAAGTTTGCAAAGGCCTGGGGAAAAAAGGTCACATGAGCATATACTATAATGTCCTATTTTTAGTGAGTATCATGAAAGGTAATATGCATGCAAGTAACTTTTCTAAAAACAACTTCAAACATTTTCCGAAATGTTTGACTCGTGACTTTCCATGTCAGGGCTCTTCCTATCATCCCTTCAGGGACAGGGCAAGGTATGTGTGCCCAGGTGAGATGATGCGCACAGCCACAGTACTTCCCCTTCCTTTGGACACCTGGAGGGAACTCACTGTATTTGAGTGCCTTCCCACGGGGATTTCTGATACATGCTAATTTGGTTGAATTTTTAAAATTGCCTGTTTATCTATCTATGAAGCTTGACAAACAGTACAAAACTGAACTCTAAATTGTATCTAATGAAATGCTTTTATTGTGGGAGCACATGGTAAATAATCCAACAGCAAAAATAGACATACCATGAACAAATAAACCTCCCGATTATTCCATTCTCTAGTCTCCTGACTCAGAGAAAACCGCAGTTATGAATTTCTTCAATATCCTTCGAGCAACCCCTTATAAACACAGAAGTGCAACAGGTCACATACGGGTGCACATCCCGATGTGGGGGCAGAGGAAAAAGAAAGGGCACACTACCACACTGCCCGGTGCCTTGCTCTGTTTCATTAAAGTATGCATTTGAGAGACTATTTCATAAGAACACATAGATGTTCCTCATTTTAACAAGTTACATATAATTCTGTAAGAATATATTTTATAATAGATAACTACAATAAATATAACTCATCTAATTCACTGCTGATATATAGGTTGTCTCTGGCATTTGTGATTACAAACAATGAATGATGCTCCCACCACTTCAGAACCACTGGCCCCAGCAATGGTAAGGATGGTTGGGTTTTTCACCAACTACAGCACAGGTGGCAAAGACAGGGTCCCCGGGCCAAACCCGCCCCTCCACCTTGTTTTATCCAGCCCGGCACCTTGTTTCTACCCCCAGCAGAAGTGCCAAGCTCCTTGCCCCTAGTTAAGGAGCAGTTACATTTATACAGTCCTAACATTACATTCCACGCTTTGAAGGCAACCGCGAGGCTGATGTGGCCCCCAGTGAAAATGAGTTTGACATCTTTGAACTACAGGAAGGTGTCAGGGTCATTACTGGTGCCTCTACCACTTTCTGAAATGGGTGGTACATACGGCAACACATAACCTAGGACGTCCACACCTCCGTCTACCTCTATATGTCAATTCTTTGCCTTCTGCATCTCTTCTTCTATCTTTCAAGAGACAAGAGAGACCCTCTTCTCTTCTAAAGTCCCACAGCTTTTGACTGCCCTTTCTTTCATCCCACTCTCCTTTGTCCTAAATGTGCCTTAGTCTTCCAGCTGACTGAGGGTCACTGCGGGAGGCTGACTCATGCTTCTGCCGTAGTGTATGCATGGGGTCTGTAGCTACTCTTCTCTTCTGCACATCCATTATGAGGAGCACCATATACATGTGAGAAATGAAAATGGCAGTGTTCACCAGCCTACTGAATTTACGTGGCTCTCTTTCAGAATCTAAATAACATTTGGAATTCTGAATAAGCTCCAGATGTCTCTTTCTAAAGAGACATTGGAAGCTGTAAAGCACTGTTGCACTGTGCAAATACGAGTCTGCCCCAGTACTAACGTGCCGTGTGCATCCCTGCACCAACCTGCAGGCGCTCCAGGTGTGAAGAGTGCTTTGAGGTCTAAAGCCAGGAAACAGTTCATCTATTTTAATGTCTTATTGATAAAGAATAGCTTTTGAACTTCCAAACATGAAATGTACCACTTTAAGTGTTCTATTTACCAAAGAATCATATATAGCTTACTTCGCATAAATTTCTTTCTTCAGATGGACAGTTTCAATGGGAAATAGGTTAAATTAATAGCCGTCTCTGTTTAACTTTACCTCCCTGTGAAATAATTTAGAGTTTCCAGGCACTCTGTTTTTATAAGTAAGCAGCCGCCAAAGATTAGAAAAGAGTATATAGCACAATGAATTTTCTTGGCAAAATAATATATTAGCTAAATGGTGTCTATTAAATCACCTGGACTGCTGGCAGCCTGTTTTACTGCCACACAATAAATGACAAAATAAGCCTTTGTGAGGATTTTTCAATATCCTGTCAAGTGGTTATAGATTTCACAGTTTTTTCCTGTGAGTTTTGTGTTGCATTTCTTTACAAAATTGACAGGGAGCTGACAAGGCAAGAAAAGTTAGGAAATTTGGCTGGTGGTGAAATTAACATAATAGGCTTTTCCTTGGGGGGAATAGAACATTTATTCTAACTTTAGAAAAATAAGTTCCAACTTTCAGGAATAAACTATTTCCCCGAGATTGCCTGAAGTCATACCTGTCTCTCACTTGCTGTAAAATCTTGAGCAAACTATCTTTCCCATGTGTGTGCCTCGGTTTCTTCACACATCGAAAAGCCCTCATTAAGTTTTTGTGAAGGTTGAAAGAGCGATTATGTATAAAGCACTTAGTATAGTGCATGGCATTGTAGTTGCAATAACAATACCTTGGATTCAAGTGGTTCACTTTTAGGTTGTAGTGAGTATTATTTTAGGTTGGGATGAATATTAATGAATATTAAGTAGTATGTTAGAGTCCACATTTATTCTAAAACACTCAGAGTTGTAAAATGATTTGAAACCCTTTATTTTCCAAATAATACTGCAAAAAGCATGAACATTTCACAATAATGCACAGATACAGGTGGAAAAACTATTTAGAGAGGAAAGGAAAAAATATAAACCCATTGTTCTATTCCTGTATTGCAATCTGTGCCATTCTGAATCTAGTCATTAAAATGTTTACTTCTGTCTTCGCTCACAACTCAAACACTCTCCCCCAATTTAGCTTTTCTAACAATCCATTCCATCTGCTTTCTCACTCATCCACCCACAATTGCTGACGGCTACCTCCTACATGAGGAAAAAAGTGCTGATGTCTCTTAAAGGAAGTAGACCAAAAATGCTACAGTGTGGAGGTAAGCTGTCAGGAGGGCCTTGAAACCATCAGGACCGGGACCAAAGGCAAGAAGGCTTCATTTTGTTTCCTATGGTGCACAGAACTCTTTTCTACTAGACCATCCAAACACATACACTTAAACTTGGGGTAAAAGAAGATCGGAAAGTGATGGACATAGCAGACACCAACTACAGAAATAGGAGAGAGAAAAATGGGGGAAGAAAGTAGGTGAACAGAAAAGTCATCTTACGAAGCAAAGTCTTAAATCACTAGTTACTGAGCCCCACAACACAGGACAAAGTATCACGGCAGCAACAGAGGCTTAACTCAGCTGTCCCTGGTTAGATGACAGTCAAGGGTAAACTCATATTTGTATCATTTGTTCAAAGTAAAACTAATATTTGAATTTAGTTAAAAAGCTTAATTTAAGCAATAAACTTGATTATATTTTATTCATGCTCTTCTCAAGAACTCATGCTTTGTTTTAATATTAAAGTAAGCTGCTCTTGAATCAATGGCTAGCAACGACATACTCCCCCCAAGGAGACAGGCTTTGCCCTCGTGCTTCACTTCTAGAAGGAGAGGAAGATGAGGGACCCTCAGAGATACACTGGTTTCCAGTCCAATGCTGTGGGGTGGTGCTGGGCATGGCTCTTTTGACCCACGTAACGGAAGGTTGTCTGGAGGGCCCCTGGCAGAGAAAATGTGGATTGCGTTGGAAATGGGTAGTAACTCCCTCCTCATCTCCTTTTTTCCGCGGCTTCTTGTCCTGTGACTGCTTCTTGACCTTTCTCTCTGCACGTGCACACTGAGGTAATGTAGTTTAAGGTCACACAAAGCCACGTGCCCCCTTTGTCTGGGACCCCTTAAAACACCTGTCGGATTCAGAGCTGCGGTGCTACTTCACCGATGGGCCGCCGTCTGTGCTCCTGGTAATGTCAGTGACAAAGGCTGTATCTGCTCCATCCGGTCCTTTCTGTGGTTTTTTGGCTTTTCTGAACAAGCAGTTGAGACCCCTGGACTCCACCCTCCATTTGCGTTACAAGTAAAATCAGCTATAATTACTATCCTCTGTCCTCAATGTATATGGATGTATATAGGTAAATAGAACCTAGCATGGCAAAGAGAACAGTCATTTTCTTAGTAATGCAGGGGAAAGAATTCCTTTTTATCTTCAGCCTCAGCAAGAGCGTCACTGGGTATACAGCAGTTATATTTTCATTTTCTGTATAGCTCTCAGGAAATCAAACAAATCAGAAATGCATTTGGAAACTGTTTGCTCAAATACTGTATTCTCCATCCTGCCTGACAGAAAGGAAACACCTTCCAGGCACAGCTATTCTAGCCTACATTGGGATCTGAGCACCATAAGTACTTAGTAAAAGTTAGGGAGAAAAGCTCTTCAAAGTTTTCAGGGAGAAGTTCTACTGAAAGCAGGAGTGGCATTTCGGTTCATATTTAAACCCCCACACTGTCCAACTCAGTGCCTACCTTCCACATAGCCCATCCTCAGTAAATATTTACAAAACAGGTGCTAGATCCATTTTAGTTGATAATAATAGTACTCCTGAGTGTTTTCAGGCCCACGCTGACCCGGAGAATGGGTAAGTCTCCTTCTTGCCTTCCCCCGCCTCCTCCCCACCTGCAGACATCTGTTCTCAGAGGACCCTTAGAGCCTGGCCTCCCGGTTTCAGTGACAATGAAATGCCTGCAGCAATCGCTCATGCAGGAGGCCTTGGCAGCAAACCTCAGACCATTACACTGGCCAGGAAACTTCTGCACTGTGTTTATTCTCCCTGCCGGCATCAGCTTCTCTTTTCTGGACCCCTCACAGGGTGTGGGCTAACACACACAATTCCACTTTCAGGGCTAACAAAAGACTGAGCTCCAGAGGAACAGGTCACTTGTACTTCCCTGTTTCCCTGCAGGCACTTGCTTTGTTCCCTATAGCCAGGAGGGAACTGGCAAACACCTGGAGCTCGGCCAGAGGAAATTCTCTCATTATACTGCTTTGACAGAAGTATAGGTAGCTATTTCAAGGTAAATGTCAAATGATAATGGTGAAGATGATAATAAATAGAATTGTTAGTTTTTTTCGTATCATTAAATTGTCAGGAACAGAATTATTAATATTTTTATATGAGATTTGCACACAGAAAAGAAAGGCCCCTGTGAGCACACAGCCAGAAGGTGGTCATCTGCAAGCCAAGGAGAGACGCCTCTGGAGAAAGCAAACACGCCGGGCACCTTGGCCTTCGACTCCAGCTTCCAGAACCGGAAGAAAATGTGTTTTGGTGGCTGAAGTCAGCCAGTCTACGGTGTTTTGTTGTGGCAACCCGGGCAGACTGCACCCCGCCTGTAGGTCCTGAGAGAGAACAGAGTGCTGTCGTTTCCCCTAATCTGCAGTTTTGCTTTCCATAGTTTCAGTTACCCAAGGTCCATCGTGACCCAAGAATATTGAGTGGAAATTTTCAAAAATAAACTATGTTTTTCATCATGCCCAGGTCCGAGTAGCACGGTGTCATCTCCCATTGTTCCACTCTGTCCCTCCCATAACATTGCTCATCCCTTGTCCACTGTGTCCACATGGTACCTGCTCGCCCCACCCACCCTCCCTGCCCCCACCACCCAGGGGTCACTCAGCAGCTGTCTGGGTTACCAAATGGAAGGTCCTGTTATTTCAGTACTTGATTTCAAGTAACCCTTAGTGTAATGTAACTGTCACAATGCCCACATCATTCCCATCACGTCATCTCATCATGTAAGTGTCACCTCACATCTTCACAAGAAGGGTGAGTATGAAGTATAGGGGGTTTTGAAAGATTACCTTCATATAACTTACTATAGTATATGGCTAGTAATTTTTCTATTGTATTATTATTATTATTGTTAATCTCCTATTGTGCTCAATTCATAAATTAAGCTTTATCATGGGTATGTATAGGGTATACATAGTATATATTGGGTTCTGTACTATGTGTGGCTTTAGTCATTCACTGAAGGTCTTGGAACATACCCCCCTGGGGTAAGGAGGGGCAACCATACCATTAAAATACCACCACCCCCCCTTTTGTTCACCATGGTTGAGTTTTCTGTACTTGTACCAAAAAGTACTAGCTACGAAATTCCTATAAACATTGGATTTTATATTTTTATCTAATTGTTGACTCTGGGAATTTGTTTTGAGGCAAATTTGAAATGGCACTCTGATGTTTCTCAAGGATCCTTCAAATGTGATAATGAATTCAAAATACATTCTGTCACACTGTTGTGTTTTGTTGCTGCTTCTAACAAGCTGAGCCCTCAATCGAATTTCAGGAAGTCCTCTTTCCTGTAGCTTGGTATAAATAAACACTCATTCTATAGGTCCAGTGAGCCTCACAGGGAGATACCAGCCTAATTTCTGACGGGAACAGCAGTTCGGACATTCCTCCGATGTTGGATATTGGATTTTTGTGATCTCGGAAAAAAAGATTCATGAGCTGTTCATCTTAAACATAAAGAATGTTTTTATTCAAGACCCAGTTCCAGGACTTGTCCTTTTTCACAGTTCAGGAGGCTGCTTCCTTCCTCTGTGTTCCTTCTGGTGATAGCCTGGAACAAGGGCAAGGTAGCTCTGCTTCTTGTCCAGTTAGTTACGCTTTTGCATGTTTGAACAAATGGCCCATGTCTGCCAGTGCACACTCACAAGTAGTAGTCCTAGTGACACGCTGAACTTGTGCTCACATAGGTAAGCTGTGTCCCAAACCAATGCACTCTGGTATAAGCCTGGATCCCCCACAGTCAAAGTTCAGGCAGGCTCTTTTAATAAAAATAGTAAATGGAAATTCAGCCACTAAATATTTGAAAAGTGCATTTCATTATTTGGTATAAAACCTTAATGAGCACCAAAATGATCAGTAAAATTCTCATTGAAGTATCTAATGGGACAGAGTGTGAAATTCTCCATGTTCAACTGTAAATCCACCATAAGTTAAAATGACAATTCTATCCAAGGTTGTGTCTATACAGTTTTTAAAGTGATATATTCTGAAAATAGACCATTGGTTCACTTAGTCCGACCCTCTTAAAGATAAAAATGGAGATATAAACAAAAAATAAATAGCATTATGTTGTGGACCACTCTGCCTGGTTCTAGGAATTGTATCTTGACCCCTTGTGGCTAAGAGCGAGGGACGACCTTTGGAATGCAAGCTGCAGGAGACAAAGCTTGTCTCTGGTAGCAAATGCTGCCTCAGTTTTCTCTCCCTGCCCCCAAAGCTTGGTCGGAAGTCAATGACTGGTAAGACCCCTCATAGTGGGGGGCAACCTAAGCCGGCCTCGATCACTTGGGAGGCCTTCATGGAAGGACTGGGGCTCGGGGGCTGCAACAAAGAGCAATGGACTCTCACCCCCCACCTTTGACATAGCCCAAGTCCCCGTGTTCTCTGGGAGAAGTGCTTCCTGGGTCTAATCCCCTTAATCTTGAATACCTGATGGGGAGAGGTGCAGCTCCTTGCCTTGCTAGAGCGTGTCCTGGGGAAAAATCTGGCATCACAAAGATTTGCTCATAAACCTGTGAAATCTACTCTGCTAAGAGTGCTTTCATTCACATGTTAAGGGTCCAAGCAGGAAATGAGTATGTCTCCCAAAGTTTCTGCAACTCTCTTCCTGAAAGACTGACTCATACTAAGCCCTCAGATTTCTTTGAAATGTTATCTACTGTTTGATCCTTGCCGCCCTGTATTCCTTTGTATTACAACCCAATAAAAGGCCCTGGAGGAGGGGGCTCAAGGCCTTTTTCTCCTCGGAGAAACTGGCTACCAGCCCACGACATTTTCCCAGCTGGGAAAATGGCCACCTCTCCTCCCCAAGCAGATCACATCATATCTTAGTCCTATTTACACACCTTGACCATGGCGCCCAGGGGTACTTAGAGAAAAGTCACTCCCACAGCATTAGACTAAAATTTGGGTCTCTTTCACTTCAGATGCTGCTTCATATACTACTATTACTTCCATAGAACAACTGTAGATAAATAAGTACTGCACAAAATAGTAATGATAAAATGTACCTTGTGTTCCATCCAGCAATCTAATATGGGTAACATTATTCTCATTTAAATGATGCAAAAATGAAAGCACACAGATTTGTCCAAGGCTACCCAGTTACTAGGCAGCCAACACAAGTTTCTCTAAAATTAAAGTGTGTTTTAACCCCTTCCCTCCACTGCCTCTCAGAGTGTTGGGAGCACAGTGTGGATGGAAAGTCTGAAGACCGAGATCCCATTACGAGCTAGGCCAATAACTAGGCACCTGCCTCTAATCAACACCCCTTGTCTTTCCTGGGCCTCATTTTTTTCATCTATTTAAAAATGGGGTTAACTACTCAGTCCTTCCAGAGAAGATGTGTAGCTTTCTCCAATCTCTTGTCCTGAGGTAGCATATTCCCAAATTCATGAAATTGTCCTCTTGCCAATAAAAGCCATTCTTCTCATGTCTAAGTAAATGAAATCTACTATTTATTCCTCTGCATGTTGTTTCATGTTAAATACATTTTTTAAATGTCATGAATCAACCTCATTTAGGATATGAAAAATTTGGGCTCTTTCATTTCATGGAAAAACCTGTCTACGCTGTTTTTTTTTTTTAAACATTCTTATTTGATGTTTAACTACAGCCCTCCAAACTGAAAAAGTACATTTTTAAAATTGCTACAGTCTTTGTATCTAATAGTTCATCTGTTGCCACAGCACTGATTGTGATGTCAAAAGTGCAATTAGTTCCTCTCACAGACAATCAGGAAAAAGGCCCAGGGGACTGCATTCAAGCTTCCACAACCTGTGATTGCTGCACCAATTGCGAAATGGGAAGTTTAAACTCAAAAGACCCGGTTTCAGGCATTATCTCTGCCTTACTCGCTATGTATCCCTGGAAAACTAATTTAATGCAATGATTTAAGAGCTTGAGTTCTTTGAGTCAAATTATGTGTTAAAATCCCGCTTCTGCCAGCTAAAATGGGCAAATTATTTAACATCTCTGTGCTTCTATACTTCTTTAGCTGTAAATTCAGACACCATGAGTACTAATCTCAGAAGAGTTGTTGAAAGTGTTAAACAAAATCTTATAAAGCATTTATGAGAAGGCCACCTCCATATTAAGTTGTTGGAAGTTATGAATAGCATTATGTATTTTGAGTGAGTCAGTTGTTTGGTAAATTTCTAGGTAACAGTTGTCTAAGTTCCTACTTTTTTTAAATTAGGGAAAAATGGTAGAACCTCAACAGAAAGTGCTTTGTAAGCTGAAAGCATTATATTACTATTTGCTTAACATATGTAATGTGGTATAAGAGGATCATGGATTAATTTTAAAGTATTTATTGAGTGCTTATAGTATTAAAGGCACTGGATTAAGCAATAGGAAAAATATAAATCAGTATGGGTTCTATGCTTAAGTGCTAACAACACAAGAATACTGGCACCTGTAACATGAGAGAAAAAATAATGGAGGCCAAGTCAATGCCCTGCTTTCAAAGGGAAGTCTTTGAGGTGAACACAGGACAGAAGAATTTATACACTGATGTGGGGGAGAATGAGAGAAAAACAGACAAAAGAAAAAATCCCCAACAAAAAAATAGTAGGAGATAAAGCACAAATCATGTATAAAACATGAAAGATGAGTGGTACAATTTAGCTAAAGGAGACTATATGAGGGAGTGTGAGTAGTGAGAATGAGGCCACATTTTAGAAGATGTTAAAGAGAAATCTAGGCACAAAAGCTATCACTGAGGGATACAGGATTGGTGTTCTCAGACCTCGGCCATTATTATTCTGGATCCATGTCTTAAAAGATGAAAAACCTACTGACTCTCATATTGTTAAGATTCATGAATCTGATCTTCAAAACCTTTTTATAATTTGTCCCGAAGACAATCTTTAATGACACCTCTGTATGGGTTTCCTCCAAGGGTATCAAAAACACTAATTTCCAATTTTACGCCTTCGTTATTTCTAGCTCTTGTCTTATTTTCTTCATCTTCTGTTTACATACACCTCTATACACTGGATTATAACCCATCCCTTAAATCCCAGCCTCATCAGGAAGGTCTCCTTGATGATCTAGACCTTAACACCCTCTTTCATCCCTAATACTTTCTGTCTATTTTATCAGATAGTAACATGGAACAACTATCAGTGCTCTAGGAATATGAGAGAAGGGCTCTGGCAACAGGTCCCCATTCTGATTTAGGGCACATTATATAATGCCACGTGTTATTTAATCCTCTTATGTAAAATAAAGGGTTTGTGAATTAGCTGACTCTTAAGGCAGTTTCAAATCATTCATTCAACATACAGGATCCAGTAGAAATAATGCCTTTTTTATTATAAAATATTTTATTACAAAATCCTAAGCATGTGATTCTGTAACATAACAATACCACACTCAAGCACACTGTATGACATTTTAGGTGACATGTTCAAATTAAAATTATAAATTATTATATCCATAGTATTACCCTACCAACCACACTCAAGCAGGCCTTACTTCTGCCAGACCCTGTATAACAAGCACCCACCTGTGCTAAGTTTTGGCCTACATGCTCAGGATATAGAGGTGAAGAAGACAAAGTATCTATCATCTATCTGAGTTGTCTCCCCTTAGTTCAATGATTCTTAAATTTTATCTTGTATCAGAATCACCTGGAAATCTTGGTAAAACAACTTGCAGTAGGCACATGCGTACACTGTCACACACACACACACACCACCACCAGCACCGCTCCCACCCAGGTGTTTGCGTTTCAGCAGGTTTGGAGTAGGGTCCCAAATTCTGCAACTGATGATGCTCGTACCACCGGTCCAGGAATGACACTTAAAGAACCTATGTTCTGGTGGAATGTCTCTTTCACTGCTGTATTGCCAGTGCCTAGAATAAATATTTTGGGATAAAATAATAAATACAAGGCACTTTGTTAACAAAAGAAACTCAGCTCTCTCCTTGACTGATGCTATAGTTTAGAAAGAAAATCACAATTCTACTCAGGTAGAGGAATTACTCTCTTTAGAAAGGGATAGATATGGAGTGGTTTATATCCAAAGGAAAATGAACTTCCGATCTATGGGAAGGAGAAGGGAAATTAAGGAGAACTTTGTGGAGCAGTGTATTTTGATCTATTCCTTGAAGGTCCCATGTACTTCTTTCAAAAATGCCAGTCATAACTAGAAATATTTTTGGTGCCTCTCTTTGGAGCTTGTCCATTATTCTATGGTGAATCATTTTTAATAGCACTGACTTTTACAGAATATTTATATTCTGATATAAAGTTTGATGTTTGGAAGTGTTTCATATATTTTGGCCAATGCGGTCAGAAAGTTAGGAGATGGTTGAAAACAAGAATATCTGAGAGTTAGGACGTCAGTTCTCTAGTATGATTTATACATGAGCCCTCAAACAGTTTCAGAGAAGGAGTTTAAAAATCATTTTGAACAATGGAGGCCTACATTCATTAAGTATACCGTTTCTGAAGGTGATTAGTTTCAAGGATAGCCTCCATTTGGCCATATGCCCTGATGTGTTTGTTTAAAAACCACTCTTAGTACAGTGGATATTATCATTTATTGAAAAAAATGAATCCCTGTATGTGCAAGATACCCTGTACATTTTTCTTTAGAGTGTATGTCATGCTATAAATAGTTCAAGTTTAAACATTATGGGAACAATGAAAGTAGTATAAACTGGAAATTCTTCCAGTGTACATCTACACTGTTACCGAGAAATGTACATGGGTTTCTAAAAGCCCTTGATAAGTCTGGGCCACTCAGTTAATAATAAGTAATAGTTTATGCAATAGTTCATGTGTCCTGATCATTGAGCTATGTGCTGGATCACATTTGTCCTCTATGAAGGGAACCACATGAAATTGCTCTTCTTGTTTGGAATAAGGGGACTAAAGAGGACATGAAAGATCTATGACCAAAAGCACAGTCTTATTGTCGTGGCTTCTCCCCTGTGTGTCCCCAGAGTTCCTCAGCTACCCTTTGAGCCCAGGGTACATTCAGTGTGGGATCAGCATGTACAAGCTGTAGTAGGTCAGCATTAAAGTATTAATAATTTTTTCAAGAACATTCATCTCTATCTCATACTTTATAACAGTTTACTAAATTTAGTTTGGCCCAATACAAATGGAAAACAACAACAACAACAACAACAACAAGAAAAGGCAGAAAGGGGTGGGTGGAGGTGGAAGAACAGATATAAGGGTGATAACAGGTCATGGAAAAAATACAGTTAAAAATAAACTTTTTTCTTTTATTATTTTTTATTAAATAAACTATTTTTTTTAAAAGCAAACACTTCAAGTCCCTTTGTTTAGAGCAATGATTCTTAAAGTTTAGTCTGCGGACCAGTGGCATCAGCATCACCTGGAAACTTGTTAGAAATACAAATTCTCCACTCTCACTTCAGAAATTCCGAATCATAATGGGCAGGAGAGGAGAAGAAATCCACCAATCTGACTTAAGCCATAGCTCCCAGTGGTCCTGACACAAGCTAAAGTGTTAGGCCCGCTGGGTTAGGTACTATCAGCAGCAGCAGTAAAGAAACCACCAGACAAGCTTGCAAATTTTTATAAGCTTTTAACATATACACAATTACACACATAATTGAAGTCTAAGTTGTCCTCTACGGAATGTGTGTAAAAAAGCCATGGCTTCTCTGTAAAGAGATGGTAGGGAGAAAGACAAACGGACTTGTTTTTAGTTTTCCCAAATGATCTCTTTCTCAACTCTGTTCACTCCTGCCTGCCTCCAACGAAAGAACCAGGGGGAAAAATATTACTAGCAAGCACTATTCTGCTTCTTTTGACAGAGCAGAAAGATTTTATTAGGTGATATAAATAAACCTCCTCATTTGCATATATCAGTTATCACGTGTCTGGAGTAAATAACTATGTCCAAGCCTGTTTTAAAAAACAATGGAAACATTTGAAGATAAATGGAGGCTTTGTCTTATTTGCAACAAAACCGTAGTAGTCATTTCAGATCTATGCATTAAGCTGATACACACCCAAGATATGTAACACAATTTTTGATGAAACTTAAAGTTTCATCATTCCTGCAAAAATCATATGTAAACTAAAATGTGGAGTTAAGACTCAGCCTCTGGAGCAGTGTGGACCATAGACATAATCCATGTATGTAATTTTATTTTTTCCAAGTAACCACATTTTAAAAAGTAAAATGCATAATATTAATGTTAAATAATATTTTGTTTAAACTTACATATTAAAAATATCACTATCACTTCAACAAGTAAGCAATATAAAATTAATGAGATTTTACATCTTATACTGTCTTCAAAGCCTTGTATTTTACACGTATAGCACATCTAAATTAAAATATTAAATTTTAACTGGAAATACTTGATTTTTGTTTAGAGTGAATAAAATTTACTCACTGAAGTAGCCAAGTAGATACTATACCCAAGTTGTTCCAAACATACTGAAAAGTTTTCCGGTAGCCTAACTAAGTATTAGTTTTTATGTTTACATTACTAAAAATAAAAGGTTCAATTTCTCAATCAAGCTACCCACATTTGGAGTACTCAATAGCTACGGGTGGTTTAGTGGCTATCACATGGGGCAAGCGCAACTCTGGAGCTATGACAGACCACACCTGGGTAAAAATTCTGGCTCTGCCATTTACTCTCTGCTTAGCAAATTACCTTGCCGTCTCTAGCTTCAGTTCTGTAGCCTGTCTGTGAGGTGGGGGTGGGGTGCGGGTGGGGGCTGGGCGGGGGAGGGAGGGGAAGACCACACACCACTACGTATATTCAACTTCCGCCATCAAAACCTGCAGCAGAATAGAAATAACTAGTTTGCCCTTTGCTTCATAAAAGAGGGTTGCATCAGTTTTTAAAAATCAGAACCAATATAAATACCTACAATATAAGAATAATAAGTTTAATTCATACTCTGCAGCCATAAACACTAGTTATTAGACATTAATATTAATATCGATTAATCAAAGAAAAAGTAATATTATCAACAGCTGACTGCTGCCTGCGCGCACAGAGAAAAACTTGGAAGTGCCTGCTATTTATCAACAGCGGTTGTCCTACAGGCTAAGACAGGGTCCGGGATAGAGCTGGCACACTTTATTTCTCGGCAGTAATGTTTCTCTAAAATGGAGCTATTACCGTTGTATTTTAAGGGGCACTTCCCAAATCTACTTTGAAACAAGTACACTTTCATAAAGGTTACAGGAAACTGCTCTGTGAAAATACTTGTATCAGAATTCAGAACAGGTTGCTGTAATCAGCTCTCAGCTGGCGGTTTCCCGCCTTGGCACACGGAAGAGAAAGCGCACATGACGTCAAGGGGAGGGGACGGCCTCTCCTCAGTTACCATGGTGAAGCCTATGCGGCCATCTTTACTGAGGTTAATGAGCCGGAAGCTTTTACTGGCGGAGGGGTGTAATGCCGCACCAGTGAAGACGGCGGAATAAGAGGCTATAAAATAATCAGGCATCTAGGTAAGAAGCAGTGGACAGAATCACATTAGAATGAGGGACAGAAATAATTAGCTAATATAGTGGAACGTATAGTGCAGATTCCGCGCGTAGGTGGAACTATTTAAGTGAACTTTTTGAGGTTTCTGCCCGGAATTGGAAAGCCACTTCCGTTGCTCAGCGGAAGTGTAGGTCTGAGGAGGACGGCTCAGAAGAATCTGCTCGCCGCCGCCGCCGCCGCCGTGTGCACGACCGGAATCATGTCGAGTTTGGCGGTGAGAGACCCGGCAATGGATCGATCACTGCGTTCTGTGTTCGTGGGGAACATCCCGTATGAGGCAACTGAGGAGCAGTTAAAGGACATTTTTTCGGAGGTTGGTTCTGTTGTCAGTTTCCGGCTTGTATACGATAGAGAGACGGGAAAACCCAAGGGTTATGGCTTCTGCGAATATCAGGACCAGGAGACCGCGCTTAGTGCCATGCGTAACCTGAATGGGCGGGAGTTCAGCGGCAGAGCGCTGCGGGTGGACAATGCTGCCAGTGAAAAGAACAAGGAGGAGTTAAAGAGCCTAGGGCCTGCAGCGCCCATCATTGACTCACCATATGGGGACCCCATCGATCCGGAAGATGCCCCAGAGTCAATCACCAGAGCAGTCGCTAGTCTCCCCCCGGAGCAGATGTTTGAGCTGATGAAACAGATGAAGCTCTGTGTTCAAAACAGCCACCAGGAAGCTCGAAACATGTTACTGCAAAACCCTCAACTGGCTTATGCGCTGTTGCAGGCACAAGTAGTGATGAGAATTATGGATCCAGAGATTGCTTTGAAAATTCTGCATCGCAAAGTACATGTTACGCCACTGATCCCAGGCAAATCGCAGACTGTCTCTGGCCCGGTCCCTGGCCCCGTCTCTGCCCCTGGCCCCGGCCCCGGCCCCGGCCCCGGGCTCTGCGCAGGACCTAATGTTTTGCTGAACCAACAGAATCCTTCAGCACCTCAGCCTCAGCATTTGCCTAGAAGACCTGTGAAAGACATTCCTCCACTGATGCAGACCCCTATCCAGGGTGGAATTCCGGCCCCGGGACCCATACCAGCTGCCGTTCCTGGTCCTGGTCCTGGCTCCTTAACTCCTGGTGGAGCTATGCAGCCCCAAGTTGGAATGCCTGGTGTTGGTCCAGTGCCTATGGAGCGGGGACAGTTGCAGATGTCAGATCCTAGAGCACCTATGCCTCGTGGACCCATGACTGCTGGTGGACTGCCTCCCCGAGGACTGTTGGGAGATGCTCCAAATGACCCACGTGGAGGGACTTTGCTTTCAGTCACTGGAGAAGTGGAGCCCAGAGGCTATCTTGGGCCACCTCATCAGGGTCCTCCCATGCACCATGCCCCTGGTCATGACAGCCGTGGCCCTTCCTCACATGAGATGAGGGGAGGGCCATTAGGCGATCCCAGGATGCTAATTGGAGAGCCAAGAGGACCTATGATGGATCAAAGGGGTCTACCTCTGGATGGTAGAGGTGGTAGAGACTCTCGAGGCATGGAGACCAGAGCTATGGAAACTGAGGTCTTGGAGACACGAGTGATGGAGAGAAGAGGGATGGAGACCTGTGCAATGGAAACCAGAGGCATGGAAGCAAGAGGCATGGATGGAAGAGGAATGGAGATACGAGGCCCTGGCCCCAGTTCAAGAGGACCTATGACCAGTGGAATGCAGGGTCCTGCTCCTATTAATATGGGGGCAGGTGGTCCTCAGGGACCCAGGCAGGTCCCAAGCATTTCAGGAGTGGGAAATCCCGGAGCAGGCATGCAGGGAGCGGGCATGCAGGGAGCGGGCATGCAAGGAGGGGGCATGCAGGGAGCGAGCATGCAGGGAGCAGGCATGCAAGGAGGAGGAATGCAAGGAGGAGGAATGCAGGGGGCTGGCAAGCAAGGTGGAGGTCAGCCTAGTAGTTTTAGTCCTGGGCAGAGCCAAGTAACTCCACAGGATCAAGAAAAGGCAGCTTTGATCATGCAGGTTCTTCAACTGACTGCTGATCAAATTGCCATGCTGCCTCCTGAGCAAAGGCAGAGTATCTTGATTTTAAAGGAACAAATCCAGAAATCTACTGGAGCTTCTTAAAAGGTTTTAGAAGTACTTGGCAGTAATCCCAGAAAGTTTTCTGTAGCATAGAGAATGGGTGCAAAAAGCTGACTTCTAGGCCTCACAGTTTAATGATTAGGGTTTCCCTCTTGCCAAACCCTAATCTCATTTCTTGTTTGTTTTGTTTTGCTTTCTACTTTTAATTAGGGAGGGGGGAAAGGGGAAGAAGGAATGGGTCTGTTCACTTTAATTTACTGTAACTATACAAAAATAACTGAAAATGATTATATACTAAGTAAGATTACAAAGAATATGCAGCGGTATTAAAAGTGTCTGCAATATGTTAACTTCTTTAGAAAAAATACTGAGTAAAACAATGTAAAATCTGCACATAAACACTAAAAGATGATCTGTTTTAAATGGTAATGTACCAACATAGTTTTAAGATTTTTGGTTGTTTAAGAAAATAAAGAAGTTTACCTCCAAAATATAAGATACATATTTTGGTAAGTCATTTAAAATACACAGTCCTGTTTGGGGGCAGTAGAATGTTGTAGTAGGTTAAGCATTGTTTCAGTGTTTTGGAATTATTTTGAAATGTTAGAGTTAACAGGATAAATCTACAGTTATGGTATTGGAATTGTTTTTCTAAGGCTATGCATCTGGGTGTGATGGTTCACTTAGCTTATCCATTAGAGGACAGCAATATTCTGGCCCAAACTGAACATGATGGATTTAGTGGAACAGTTCTAGGATTAGCCAGGTTATTTAAGTCTGCTCTGATGAGACTCAGTATCTCACTTCATACCTTCTTATGTCTCAGTAGTCTATAAGAGCTAAATCTGAATCTGAATTATTTTCTCATATCCTTTCCTAAAATCGGTGTCTAGGAACAGTATATCCAGATGCATTATGCATCACATTGGGCTTTTCATAAAAAGTAAAGGGCTTCATGCAGTAAAGCTTTGCTTGGTAACTAGCCTTTATATACAGATGATACACATTTGATTAGCCAGAATCAGAAGTTAAAAATCTTAAGCTCGCCAACATTTAACATACCATTTAGTTTTCTTATATTAAAATCTATTTGTCTATTACCATTTTATCAGGATACTCGAAGTCTAGGTAGGTACTAGACTAGGCAGATTGTTGTAGCCTAAATTCTCTGCTCAGTTGGTGGTTATTGCTTTTTATTAAGTTGTAAAGCTATTTAGTTTTAGTATACATGCCACTGAGACAGTTAAAAATCAGTAGAAAGGTCAGGCTTAGCACATTTCCATCAGACCTACTACCTAATTTATGTGTAAGACTTGAGGATGTGGACATAAAAAAATGTGTATCATAGAGCACTACTTAACAGAAGCACAAACACCTAAATATCCAGGTGGTGTTACTCTGGAGAAAAGAAAAAAAAACCCTAATACCCTGATACAGAGGGGAAAATCTCATTTAATACAAGGAGAAAGCTGACACTTGGAAGTCACTTTATTTTCCCTTTGTAAGGTTTTACAACTTAAATGGGTAATTCACTCTACAAAGTTTTCATCCCTGTGCTGTTTCCAGCTCCCTGTTTTCCTTCTGTTTTCATTGTTCATACTGTTAATTTTCCCACATTTCTATATGCTTCCCCTAGATTGGATGGGATAACCTTTACTTGTATGACAGTTTTGGATAATACTCATTCACAGAGTTTGTTTGATTACTTCAAAATTCTAGTTGCTTTATATCAAAGCTTTCACTGAAGGACTGTAACTGAAAACCATTAAATGTTAAGCTCTTTGTTATAGTATAATCTCTGCATTGTTTAATGCCGACTTAATAAAAAGAATGCACAATAACTGATGTTTATTTTTAATGAATGCATTCAAGTGATCTGGAGAGATCCATCAGTGGGGACTTTTTTAAAATAAAAAAGACAAAAGAAATTGCAGGAATGGATGGGAATCCCTTTCTTAGATCCATTATCTGTAGCTACACAATTGAAATAACTATCAAGACAGGTTGTTCTATGATTGGTATCAGTAGCAACATCTTGGTAGATACTCAGATATTACACTTCCTTTTGTTCACCACAGAGCACTCCTCTGTATCCCAGGATCACCTTACAGGCTTCTTCATTACTGACAGCCCTTTTGTATTGCAATGCACTATGTTTACTTTTACTTTCTAGTCCCCATTCCCACTCCTAATAGACCAGGAATTGTGAACACAGACTGTCACTCATTTCTGCATTTACTATAGCAAAAATCACAGGTGGAAACAAAAGACAAAACATATCTGAGACAAGAGGAAAGAAGTCCCACTAAGAGCACATACATTTCTCCCCAAAGGATTTAGATTGTACCCAGACCAAATGAGCTATAACAACTATTTATATTAGAAGTTAAATTAGAAATAGATAAATAGAAGCAATCTCCTTTACTTTGGTAAACCTAATAAAACAGGTTATTCCAATTCACTGCCTTTCCCAGTATTCATGTAGAGGGTATAGAAACTTCAGTGAAGAATATAAGCAATGTGTGTCTGCTACAAGTATTAGTCTGTTTAAATACTTTCTTTTTGGTTGGTTACAACCCTGGCATCCTGCATTATCCCATATATGCATAGACTACAAATGAAATCACAAATTCATAATAGTTAAAGATAGTGGGGTAAAACTGACTTGCAAGTACCTCTTGGTCAGTACATGTGTCTCAGGAATAGGAAATGAATGATGATTAGATTTAGTAAGTGCTCACCCATTAGTTCTTCCCCTCTTGTATTATTAACATCAAAATGTGTTTTAATGTCTGATGATGCCCTTGTCTCAGGACTACTGATTGTGGGGTATTCAGTAAGATATGCCAGTGTGAATCCCAGGTGAAGGTAGGCAAATTCAAGTGAGATTGTATATGACTTCAACTAACTACACTTTTCAGAATTCTAATGGCAGGAAAGCAAAAAAAAAAAAATCACTTAATAAAGCTTGCAAAACTTGTTTTTTCATGCTGTGATGGGGCATTAAGTAAACACATGGAACCTAATTTCCAATGGCGTGTCAGGCATTTTCTTAGGTCTGATGAGGTCTAAGGATAATTATCTGCAACAGCCTACTGTGGCAGAGAAACTGAATTATCAGTTACATCTCAATCTTCTCAAAAGAATATGTCAGCATCTCCCACTTACAGTGTCAGTTAATCTCTAGACTTCTGGTTGGTGCTTGCTTTTCTCATCAGGCTCTTGGCAGGAATGCTCAATAGTCAAGAATTACTTAAGGAAATTAATATACTTATTACTTAAAAATATATTTAATATTAAATATCCATGGTATAACATAGGATATTAGTATACTATACAATATGCTAATATGTTTCATATATATATATATATATATATATATATATATATGGGGTCTTAATCAGATTTTTAAATATTTTAATGTGGTTTTTTTCATCCTGAAACAAAGTTGAAACAAAGTTGATTCCATTAGTTGGAGATTCAGCTTCACAATTTTTCATATCACTAATTACTTTTTCCATGAGATATAAACTAGTATGTTTCTTGTTATTTTGCCACCAGGGTATATAATTTGTCAGTAAAGGGCATGTATTTTATCAAAACTGACACTGAGGTAGCAAGGTCAAAAATAACAAACCTGGTGTTTATTAAATACATAAAATAGTAAAGTATTTGCCTAGATAAATAAATGATGTTCTGATTAATAACAACTCTTTAAAACCAGGATTTGACTTAGATCCCAAAGATAGGTAAGTATAATGAAGGAATTTGAATAAAATATACCACATTTGAAATCAAACACATGAGTCCCAAAATGGTCACTTAAAAAATTGGTCAATTCAAAAAATCGTATCTACTTGATTACTTAGGTGTTATCACAAAAATAGAATGGATAATCTTTTGGGCATCAAGAAATGAAACCAGCAATTCTATCCCAAATTATTTTCTCTAATTAGCTGTTTTCATCAGAATTTTATCTTACTAAATTACTGATCTCTTACATAATTTACTGTAAATATCTGTGGGCCACTTAGTAGGACCTATAAGCCTTGGATTGTTCCCCTACTTCACCTTGCTATCTGATTATGAAGCAACTTGGACCTATTTAGGGATTTATAAATGTATTTAACCATGGACAGTCCACAGAAGATACGGCTTCTATAACTTTGGTTTCTGGTTTTCTTTATCTTAAGCAGGGGTGTCTAACCTTTCGGTGTCTCTGGGCCACACTGGAAGAAGAGTTGTCTTGGGCCACATGTTAAATACATTGTGGCATGTAAAAACAAATCTCATAATGTTTTAAGTAAATTTATGATTTTGTGTTGGGCTGCATTCATAGCCATTCTGGGCTGCCTGAGGTGTGTGGGCCACAGATTGGACACTCCTGTAAAAGGTTTACTTTAATAGCATTCAAAACATGAGACATCAAAAATTGTATGTTTGAGTTAATAATGTGATGGAAAGACCTATATTGGGCTTGCTTGGTACAGTAACATTCCTAAAATTATATTCTATATCCCAAATATTGCTCTTCATATGTTAATATAGCAACATATCTAAGAAAGACTAAGAACATCACGAGACATAATATGTCAATAGAATACATTTCCTATCTTTAGGTAATCCCATATCCAAATTGATTTCATCTTTCTACACTTAGAAAGCAGAGAAAAAGATCCTTCTTTATTTTAACACACATAATTAACATTATTGAAATCTAAAGTCACATTATCCCCCTGCACCCCTAGGTTAGATTTGTCAAAAGTTTTATTTCGTAGAAGCTTTAAATATCTTTGGACAATGAACCCCAAATCTGTAGCCTGTGCATCAGTGACGTCTGCAAGTATGTGTTGTTAGATGAGCCTAAGGTTCTCAGTTTTTTTTAACCTGAATGCATTTAGGTGCAGCACATATTCTCCAATTTGGCCACAGGCTCAGCCTCTCCCTATGTCTTCGTATATTAGGTTTGATTCACATGATTACTTGCCAGTCCTTGTAATATATTGAATTTACAAATCCTGCTTGTACACTATAAAAACACAGCTATTAGATTCAATTGACATTTTGAAAAATGTGAACTAGAAAAATGGCCAAGGAACTGATTAAGCAGTATTTTTCTGCAAAGTCAACAAACCAAACAAAAACCCAGAACAAACAAAAAAATAAAGAGATGGTATTTTTTTTATAGTTTTCTATGATGTAGACCAGGCAAAAGAAAATCCTGGTTTGCTAATCCAAATAACTACCCTTCTCCCACAAATCACCTGCATGACTAATAAATATTAAACCAAAATATTAACATTTTTCTATTCAAAAATAGACATAAAATGAGAAATATATTTCATATATAAGCAATATTAAATGCTAACAGCTCTAGAATCAACACATATATGTGTGTGTGTGTGTGTATAGTATACATAGTAGAACAGAGTAATTTTTATTTGTTACTAACTAAAGATTTAAATAAAAAGATTCATTATATAATTTCCACATAGTAATTTGTGGAAATACTGATTTGTCCACATACTCATTTGAAAGAATGAATAACCTTAATCAGATCATGTCATTCTCTTGTTTAAAAACCTTCATGGCTTCCATTGCTCCTAGAATAAAATTCCAAATCCTTGCCACGTTATATAAAACCCTAAGTAATTTGGATCTTCCCTATACCAGTGTCACATCTTACCATTGGCCCGCTGACTTCTGGCTAGCTACGATTACTTTACCTGGCTTCATGTTCTTGAATTTGACAAATCTCATTTTCAGCTCTGGGCTTTGTCTTGGACAGTTACCTTTGCTCTTACCCACTCTTTCCCCAGGTTTTGAATGGCTAGGTGATTCTTTGCTCAGGTTGCAACCTTTATCATTTACCTAAAAAGGCTTATCTTGAACATGTTGTTTAAAATGGTCTCTCCATGCTATCTCATTTTTGTTTTTAATTAGGAGCTCTCTTACACGAGCACAGCTTAAACATTAATCCATGCTGTCCAGTTTTTTTGCAAAGTATGTTATATGCACAAGACAAACTTGATGATTGGCATTAATGAGTTAATCTTTATTACATCCAAGACACATTTATCATGTCAGTTTTGTTTGTTCCCAGATATATGTTGTATACTTATTACTATAATGTGTAGCTGTATGTATAGCCATAAGTATATAGATGTAAATAGTATGTGTGCATATATATATGACATATGATTGCAAAAAGAAGTTATTTCTAAGAATACCATGCTGAATGTATATTCGTCATGTCAATTGTATTTATACATCAGCTTATACCAACTGCACTAATTTTTCTAATGCATGCAGTGATAGATATATATTAACATGAGCTTGGAAAAGGGTTATGTCTATGAAAACTATGTTGAATGTTCCAAAAACACTGATGAGGTCTGAGTGGCTAAAAATGAATAGCTGTTAAGTTGTGTGGGAACAACATAACAGAAAAAATATTTTAAAACAGTCTTCAACATATAGGTACTCGTATTACTTTGTAAGTGTCTAAATCTTTGTTCCATTTTAAACAAAGTTTGCAACCGGCAATCATAATGGAAACATTATGTAAAACCTTCAATTTTCTCTGTACCAACTTTTTCAGTACCGAAGGAAAAAGTCCTTGAGGAAGTTGGATTTGAACATTTGTACTGTCCCAGTTGTTTTCCCTCCCTGTCTATGAGGGTTACCCAGGAAAGGCACAAACACTCCTCCGTCCTGGGCCTCCTCCTTCCCCTCCCCACGGTACTACATGCTGAAGGAACCTGAGTGTGCTTTAAACTGCTGTTATCTCAAACGTGGTGCTTGTGAAGAAACCCCACCCCAGATATTCTGAATCAAACTGGCATCTTAATCAGATCCCCGGATGATTCAAATTCAAACAAAAGTGCGAGAAGCACATCTTACAGCTAATCCTAAAAGACATTGGGGGAAAAAAAAGGACTTTAAGTAACATCATCATAAATAGAAGGGATTTTTAATTGACCCAAATGGCTACCCCTCCATTATCACATAAAGTCACGAACCGGCAAAAATTCCTACCTCTCTGAAGTAAATAAAGGAGACAGCCCCTTTACTGGAAGACATATTGCAAAACAAGCAAATAAACAAAAATTCTGTTCCTTCACAGATAATTTAGTGAACATTAGGCTTAGTGGGAAACTTAACATAAAACACTGTAGCTGAAATTGCTTTTGTTTTGGAAAAATCACCTTAATTTGCATTTAGTCTACATGTGACTTTTTTTTTTCTGGGGTAGAAGGGAAGCTATGTCAGATACATTAGAAACAATACATGTATACTCATTATCACAAGTCAAAAGTTGTTTCAGACAAGCTGTAAAAATTCTCTCATAAAACCTGGCCTGTTTTCCAGTACACAAATCTTATAGTTTTCTTGATAAAACATATTACTATCCAGTCAGAAATGCTGACTTCACATTGGGGTACTATACTTCACTTGGTCTTGAAATGACTGAGAAATATTTCCTAAATAACTTCACACATCTTATCATCTAGATAAACAGAAGAAATCTTGAAATTACAAAATTAGCATGATGTTTCAGTGAGAAGTAAATTTACAATAGAATTCTGCTGCTAAATATTTTTAACCTTATCTAAATATTTGTATGCAACACACACACACACACACACACGAACCAGTGTAACAGAAGCAGTTAACAGTATCTGCCCAGCATTTGTTCTGTTTTTTTCAGTAGCTTTATTGGAAGTGAGATAAAAACTCTATATGGCAATATGAACAGGATCTGAATTAAGGGTACAAATTAACCAAGTCAACATTTGTAAATTAAGCAAATTAGGATATTTTTTTCCCTTAAAGAAAAGTTTACATTGTGTTTTAGTGATTGAACTCAAAATGTTTCTAGCAAACAGTTTAAATTCAATCAAGGCCTTTCAAATGATGACATCAAAGCCTCATCGTGAGGCTGTGAAGATGACCTTGAAATATGTCTCACTGTCACATGTATTCAGTCTGCTTGTATTCTAGTTCTTAATTTGGGACATTGTTTGCCTAGAAGGGAAACAAAATTTGCTTAATTAGAATATTTTGAGAATCAGGAGTGAGATGGTTTATAGAATGTTGATTGGTGGGGATTTAGTTGTCATTGTTTTCAGATAAACACAGTCTAGCAATTTTCTCCCTAGCACGTGCTTCTGCTGGAATTTGCAAAATAGTTGAGCCCTGAGCAATAATAATGTTGGTTTAATTCGCCCTAAAACTGCCCCTCCTGAGGAATTAGAGCTGGATTATTTTGGGGAGAGGAGAAAAGAGGCTTTTCTGCATCTTTTGTCCTGTCTTTATTTCACCCAGGCATATATATTCACAAGGAGGGGGAAGATGGATGAGCTGGCTAATGACAGCCAGGACCAGCCAGGGTAGGATTGTGAAACTGATCTGTCCAGGCCGACACCATGGTAAAGTCCTGCAGGTTACCAGGGTTGGAAAGTGGTGTTTCAGCACAAATTTACTCTTCAGGGGAACAGAAGGAGAAAAAGGTGGGCAGGGGAGACAGCTTAAAAACAGTTTTTACTAAGTCCCCACAACCCACAGACATGCTCCACCTCAAGCAAGTAATGTTCCCTGCAGTTCACCTTCAGGCACCCAGTGTATCTTTTGGGTCTTACCTGCCATACCTCTTAAGGGCTTTCACTTTGTTTTGATAAGAAAAGGAAGACAAAAGATCACTTGCGTTGATATAGACATGAAATATAGTTTTTAAAAATATTTTTACTCTAATTGGCATTTTTAATTATATAGTAAGCACAGATTTTGAATTGCTGGAAGGTGTCTATATTAGCGGAATTTCCAACGTTAGTCCCAAGATTCAGAGGAGGGGAGGGGAGATACTTGCTTTTGAGAGAGGGCGGTAGCAAGGGTATATTCAAGTGCTCCAAAACTAACACAACTTCAGTTGTAAAGTTCCATGACCTCTTCTGGAAGGTTGGGTCACGGTTCACATGTAAAAGCATTTATCAAGAACCCATTGAATGCCAGGTGCTGGACATAGATCACCTCAAATTTCACAGAAGTCTGGAAGCAACATGGAAAAATATGCTCTAGTTTGCCCTGAACCACACAGCTTAGAGGAAGTAGAGGCACCACGGAGTCTAAGTTTGTCTGACTCCCAGTCTCTTACTCTCTGCATTATATTGTTGTGCTTTATCAAGGAGACAGACAGTATAACAGTTTCCATATTGGGGACTGAATGTGGAGGAACGTCAGGCATCATTTTCACTGAGTGAGGAAGTTCATCATAGGTCTATAAAGAGATGATTTGTAGGCAACAGTGAAAGATTTATAGAATCAATCTTTTGCCCTTACATTTTTTTTTTTACTCCCAAGAACCAACTAAACCTAGGATATGGGAGAACTGAGAGAAAAATAACAACAAATTATTTATAAGAAATCTATAAAACTAAATATTTTCTTCTAGATAGTTCTAGTCGATTTCTAATTTAAACAATCATGTGACCTATTTTTCCTAGGATTTTTACATTTTTTAATATATAACGTTGGTACTATAAAATTTACTTATTTGACATACATATTTCAGTGTCTTTTGTATGTTCAGGGTTGTGCACTATTAGCACAACCTGAATTTAGAGCATATTCATCACCCATAAAAGGAACCCTGTTCTCTTCAGCATTTACTCCCCGCTCTCTCTCCTCCCATTTGGCCCTAGGCAACCACTGATCTGCCTTCTGACTCTATAGATATTCTGAGTATTCTATACAAATAGAATTTTAAAAAAAAATTTTGTGACTAGCTTCTTTCATTTAGCATGTTTTAAAGATTCATATGCTACAGCATCTATCAGCACTTCCTTTCTTTTTATTGCCAAATAATATTCTATTGTATGGATGTAGCACATTAACATCTATTCACCACTTCATGGATATTTGTATTATTTCACATTTTAAGGCATTACGCTGCTATTAACATTTGTGTGCAAGTTTCGGTCAGCCTGTATGTTTCATGTCTCTTGGATATATATACTTAGGAGTGAAGTCACATCATATGATGACTCTATGTTCACCTTTAGAAGACCTGTCAGACTATTCTCCAAAGGGACCGCATCATTTCACACCCCCATAGCATTGAATGAGGGTTCCAGTTCCTTCAGGTCTTTGTCAGCACTTGTTAATTTCTCTTTTGACTGTAGCCACACACGTGTGTGAACTGGTGTCTCCTTGTGGTTTGGGTTGGCGTTCCCTTGAGGGCTAATGATGTTCAGCACCCTTTCATATGCTTATTGGCAATGTGTAGGTCTTCTTTGGAGAAATGTTTGTTCCCTGTAATTTATTTAGCATTAATACGATGGTGTGTAAACCCAGAGTTTCTATTTTAGGCAACCGGATTATCAGAGGACAAAAATCTCTAAAACATGAAAGCAATGATTTCTTTTGTGATTTAAGACCTGACCTGAAATAGAAAGAGTCAATTCCAGTAATAGAAATGAGGGTTTTCAATTATATTCTTATACCCTTTGGAAATAAATGGTAATAGTTTCCATGGTTTATACATGTTAATGGGGGTCAGGACACACTAACCAAAATATGGTACCTTGGCATATTGAATACACTTTAAACTAAATAAGTTTGGAAAAAGGCAGAAGCGGAAAGACCACTCTGATCTTCTGCTGTCCCTCTGCCCTGAAACAGGCCATAAAACCTTCCCTGTGAGCATCACCTCCCTGTAGCAAGGAAAGGAACACTCTTATCTCTGAAGATAAGGAATGCCCCAAAGAATGTTGGTAAATAGGTCTTGCTAAACTTCCCCAATTTACTGCAATTACCTTACACCCCTTAACCTATAACACTCTCCAGTTGTGCCCTCTTCATCAAATTTAGCATGAAAGTGCTCAGGCCTGTTTTCCAGGTCTTCATTTCCTTATGAAAGCTCCTGTGTCGTGCAAAACTTATATCAAACTAATTTGGTTATGCTTTTTTCCCCCATTAATCTGCCTTTGTCAATTTAATGTTCAGACCCACCCAGGGATCCAGTAAGAGTCAAGGAAAATTTTATTCTCCCCTACACTATGAAGACATTAGTTGAACCTGAAAGGAATAGAGGGTGCTTTCCCAGGGAAGCCAATACAGTGTTGTAATAACGAGCTTGGTCTCTGCTTGTGTTCACATCCTGACTCTAGCAGTATGCCTATGTGGGACCCATTCCTATGCCTCACTTTCAAATCTGTACGCTGAGCGTACTGCCTTCTAAGGTTGTTGAGAGAATTGCTTGATAAATCACTTTGCACCATGCCTACACATAGTAAACTTTTGATATGTGATATGTGCTCCATATTGCTATTATTCCTTAAAAAATAAAGCTGTGGACATAGGAGCCATAAGAGCAACATGAACATGTGAGCCAGCTGTTTATTGCTCCCCGCCCGCTGATAGAGAGAAATAGAGGATGGAAGGACGCGGCTCAGCTAGGAGGACCTGCACTTCAGGAGAGGAAAGAAAGAACCCCTAGCAGTCAATTACAGGAGGAGGAGGCGTTTTAAACTGGAGCCTGTAAAAAGACCATAGGGTCTGGGCAGGGAAAGAAAAAGGTCACCTTTCTCCTTTACCACATTCCGTATATTTCCTTATGTGGTGAAGTTGTTTATTAAACAAGAAAACATATAATGAAAAGTTTGCAGTGGTGAAGGCAGTCTTATGTTGAAAAAGTCTTATGTTGAAAAACCTTCTAAAAACCAATTCTGTTTGACCCAAGAGATTGCTAGCTCCTGAAATCCTGTGAAATGGTATCAGGGTTTTATCTAGCTTGAATTTTATGGCTTATATGTTTTGATTTCCGATAGCTTTGTCTAGTACAATAAAGGACAGATTTTCAGAAATGTGTTTCCTTTTATCTAAAGCAAACTTTAATAACCCAATAAAAATTTGAGAAAATATGTGCACTATTTGTTGTCATATATCAGGTACATGTATCTTTTTAAAAAAATATTTTATTCATTTATTTTTAGGAAGAGGGAAAGGGAAGCAGAAAGAGAGAAACGTGTGCAAGAGAAACGTCGATTGGTTGTTTCTCACACACTCTGCAACCCAGGCACGTGCCCTGACAGGGACATCAAACAGGCAACCTTCCAGTTTGCAGGCCAGTACCCAATCCACAGAGCCACACCAGCCAGGGCTGTATCTTAAGTGTTTGTTCTACAAATGAAATGTTCATGTACAATTTAGCCTTTCATGCTTTCAAAGATGGTACACACCACCCTATTGTATCAACTAAAAGTTTCAGAAAAAATGCACCAAAATATTACAACTTAATTAATCCTCATATAGTATTTTGTGCTTTGCACATTCCTAGTGTTTCTAAACCTGACTTAAGAAAATAATCCTACAGAATTACATACATTGAGAAAGTTTTTATGAAACACACCCAGTGTAAGTGAAGAGTGTTAAAATAACAAATCCTATGCTTATTTTTACTGTAACTTGGAAACCACTACACCCAGTTTAAGTGAAGAGTGTTAAAAATAAATAATCCTATGCTTATTTTTACCATCACTTGGAAACTACCACAATACTGAATTACACTGAAATCCAAAGTTACAGATTTTTTTGTTGGTGGTGTAATGAGAGAGCTTTATTTAGGAACTCTTAATGAGTACCAATTTTTTAAAACACTCACTTACTATTAATTTAGCAAATGCTTTTTGGTTTCTACAAGGAGATTTATGTAAAACTATTCATCATGTTTTAGAGAGTATTATGACTACTGTATTTCTGCTCAAAATTTTAGTTATTAAAAGTAAAAGCAGATTGGTAAATTTCCAGTTTATAAACATGTTACTATAAAATTATATTCAAATCTAATATTCTTTATGTGTGCTTGGCAGCTACTAATTACATGTGGCTAATGAGAACAAATTATGGCTGAGTTTTAAAGTTTATTCACATTTATGGTGTAACTGATTGATTAGGTGCCGTATGTGGCTAGTAGCTAGCACACCGGGTAGCGAAGATGAGCCAAACACAACTGGACTCTGTTTAGAGGAGTTCTCACACCTGACTGCGTGTCAGAATCTCCTGATTCTTAAAAACACAGATTCCTGGGCCTCATCCCCAGAGATCCAGATTCAGGTAGATTTAAAATGGGATGGTGATGGTGGTGGCACATTTTAGGACTATTTGTGTTTATTTATTTACTTTATTACTTTAAAAACCCTAATCCCAGCTACACTTGACCATTAGAAATGTGCAGATGCTCAGTATGTATTCTGTTCCCTAGAAGAAAAGGTGAAGTCTACATATAATCTACTTGTTTCAGTCAGGAGCCAGCCCAGACCCTCCCTGTCAATGGCAACACTCGCCATTTGCTTGCTAAGAGCCGCAGAAGGGCAGCTTGTGAAGCTAGCTGCCTTGGTGTCGCCCTTTATATTTGCTAATGACTGTCTTTAAATTAAACTTTGAGAACTTGCTGAGAAAGCAGACCGATTTCTCCATGAATCCACTCAGCCCTTTATTTTCTAATTAGTGTCTTATCAAACTGTGTGGACAGTGAGAACAAAAGACCTCTCTCTGATCTCGAATCCTGTCTTTTCTTTTACTCACCTCACAGAGAGGACCATAACACTGTCCAGACCCTATGCTGCGAGATTAAAAAAAAAAAAATCTCATATCAGAGTTTGACCATGATACAGAATATAGGGTATTCTGTGTCCTTTTCTCACCTATGATCCTGCCCAATTTCCTCTTCTTCCAATTGGCAAGTTAGGGTTTTATTAAAGATGTAATTAACATACACATAAATATGAAAGTTATTTTTCTAGGCTATTTCCAAAAGCGATTTTCTCTCTGAGAACAAGTAGGTGATGAGACCCCAGGTTCTGCCCCAGTGACTGGCGTTGTCTCCAGACATCGTGGCAGCTGGGTCTAATTACAGCCAAGGGGTGGACTTCTGGAAGCCGAGAGAACTATAGTTACTGTCCTAGGAGTGTGTGCTGTCGCTTTCTCAGAGCCGCCCGGGGGGTGTGTTTAGTAAGGTGCAAAACCTTCACAGTTCTCGTGCGGCACACCTGTCCCAGGTATTCCCCAAAGTGTACTCTACCCTTCTAATAAAACACAACAATACCAAAGCCTTTAGACACTGCATTTGTAAAGAAGGGACAGCTGAATAATACATCCTGCTCCAAAGCACTGAGCCACACCAGCCAGCTTTTCCATTGTAAAAGCTGAACAATGCACTGAGAGATCTAGCCAGAGGAATACCTGCAAAGGCCCATCAAATAAATAAAACAGGCAAGAGTGTTCGTAACAACCAGCAAACCAGATGCCCATCAAGAGTAGGGTGGGTACATTGTGGCGCATTCATTCAGTGGAATAGTAGACAGCGATAGAAATGAAAGAAACACAACCAGGTGCAAAAACATGCCTGTGGGGAACATAATGAGCCAAAGAATCCAGGCATAAAGACTTTTATCAATGGACAAATTGGGCCACATAGTGAATATGACAAGTTCAGGGGAGACCTGCATGGCGGCCTTACAAACTCAGAGACTTAGAGTAACCACACAGGATGGTCTGACTTCCTAACTAAAAGTGAGTCATGGTGGGTACTCATGTCCTAGGCTGGCATCTTCCCTGACAAATGTCAATCTTCACCTTAACTGAGCTTGTCCGGTGTCTTTTTGCATCTACAGTAACATACCTTTGGAATGTCAGAGTAATATCCCTTTTCAAGCCCCCTCCTCACCCCAGCACAATCTCCCACCAGAACACAAGCCCACAGAACCCCTCACTGTTATTTTGTTCCCTGAATTCCAACCTCGATGTGCTGTAAGTGTTCATTGTTAATTATCCTGTACCTACCAATGTAAAAGAAGTACCTGTCCCATCACTTTACCCTTTATCCGATCTCAGATTTCCCGGTTTTGCTCTCTCCCACCTCCCTAATGTACCACCAGTTAACTTTATGTAACCCCCTGACAGGTTCCTCTTTGATTCTGCTGTATAAAATAAGTGGTGAAACTGCCATTTTCGGGAGCATTTTTTCAATCTGTTGAGATCTTGCTTCCCAGCAGGTTTTGTCCGTTTGGCTCAAATAAACTCATAAAAATTCTCTACAGGTTTGGACATTTCTTATGTTGACATATTGAATGATTCCATTCCCAAAATAGGACAATATAATCTGTGGTGTAAGGAGTCAGGACAGAGGCTGTCCTGAAATGAACAGGAGAGAGAACTATTGGAAGTGGACGCAGAAAGGGCTTTCGGAGCTCAGAATGGTGGGAGTCACGCAGGGGTGTTCGCTGGGTAGTATCTCACTGAGCTGTACTTTTCAGCATTTTGTTTTATTTTATTTTTTAGCATTTTAAATTTTAATAAGAAGTTTAAAATTGCTTCGAAGCTTATTTATTTCAGAATGATTCTTTGATTACACGTGCCTTGAATCACTGCCAGCAGATAAGAAAAAGAGAATAGACAACTTAGATTAACGAGACACCTGCCATTATTTTAACATCGGTGTTGTCACAGAAATCTCAGCTCACTTGGGACCACAGAAAACAGCACAACAGTGTTAGGCAGCATGAACATTAATTCAGTACTTAAACATTTAAAAATTTTGCAATATTAAATTTTAGCAGATAAAGCAATTAAAGAAGGGAAATGGAGGTAGGAACCTTTGCAGAATAAGATTCTATTGGTAGTTTTTTCTTTTCCTTGTTTTATGACATTTCTTTACTTAAGTAAAATGGAATCGTGGGGTGGAGTGGGGGTGGCAATGTTGAATCAAAGTAGGTTTTTTTTTTCTTTTGGTCCATTAGTTACTTTTTGCAACTTTGAGTAACAAATGAGGATTTACAATACTCATAAATTTTAGGCGAAGGGTCGTTTGGTTTTCTGGTTCAGGAGTCACCCCAAGATTTGCCTCTGTGGTATGCAGGTTATTTTGAGTTAAAGGCAAATTTAGCCCCAGGTTCTAGTGAAATTTATGCCCCATGCATAACTACCTAGGATTTGAATTAGGGGCCTTGTTTATTGTTGGGAACCACCCTGCCTGGTTTCAGAAGCTGTAACCCCCCCATGACTAAGGCTCAGTGAGTGACCTTTGGACCATAAGCCACTAAGGAGACAAAGCTGATCTTCCTGGGAGGGCCATTCCCTCTGCCACTTTTACTTCACCCTGCCTGGCCCCCAGTGCTTATCGGTTAGCCAATGACGGCTAAGATTCCCCAAGGGGGGAAAGACCTAAGACAGGCATGATCACATGGAGGCCCCAGGGAAGGACTTGGGGGACTTCAGTCTACATAGATTATATGTAGACTTCACCTTTTCTTCTAGGGAACAGAATACATACTGAGCATCTGCACATTTCTAATGGTCAAGTGTAGCTGGGATTAGGGTTTTTAAAGTAATAAAGTAAATAAATAAATAGTCCTAAAATGTGCCACCACCATCACCATCCCATTTTAAATCTACTTGAATCTGGATCTCTGGGGATGAGGCCCAGGCAGGGGGTGATGGACCCTCGCCCCTCGGCTTTGACATAGCCTGAGTCATTCTGTCCACAAGAAATCTCCTAATCTCTTGGCTGCCTTACTTCCCCTACCTGACTTCAGCCTGAAACAATGCCATAAGCCTGAAATAATGCTGGTGGTGGGTGCCGCCCTGTGCTGGAAAGGGCAGGTTCCCTAGGGTGATCATGCCTAAGAAAGAATATGTAAAATCCTGTGAAACCTGCTTTGTTAAGAATGCTCTCAATTAAATGATAAGGGTCCAAGCAAGAAGTGAGTTTGTTCCTCAAAGTTTTGTAGCTCTTTAGCTAATAGACCCTGACTCAAAATAGGCCCTCAGAGTTCTTTGTACATTATCTATTGTTTGATCCTTACTGTCTGACAATTATTAATAAGCTTTACCTATATTCCTGTGAAAAATGAACACAATAAAAGCCCATTGAGGAAAAGGCTCTTGGCCCTTTTCCTTTGAGAAATTGGCCACCTTTCCTCCCCAAGCAGATCATGTCTTGGTAGACTTATTCTCATCTGTGGTGAGTGGGGGGCCGTGTGGGCAGAGCTCCCCAACAGTCTATAATAAAAAATCATCAGAGATAATCTTTTCTGACCAATGTACAGGGCAAGACAAACTTCTGTTTACTAAGCATCTGCTTTTCTTATCATTCTGAAAAGACCCTGTGAAGGCACCGATCTCATCCCTAGCTCAGGACGTTTGATACGAGGTCTGTCTGGAAAAAGTCCAGCCATTACTGACATAACAAAAACGGTTTGCGTAACATCAATGCAACCTGGTAACCAAGGAGAGTGGACTGGAATGTGGGTGAGTAAACAATGATGATTCAATGTACTAGTCAGTAGGAATGATAGGGGCCACTGAGTTAGCATGTGCCCTGTGTGGCCAGGACACCTTATGGACAGACTTTATACACTCATGTTTCCTATCTCCGAACCTCCTATGAATGTGGAGTCTCTGATTCTCACGTGTTTGTGGCGTTTCCATACATGTGTATGTATTAAATTTGGCCATGTTCTCTTGCTAATCTCTGTCATGTCTACATTTGATTATTAGACCAACCAAAAGAAACTTGAGAGTAGAGGAAAGTTTGTTCCTCTCTCATAGTTCCTTTGCTTAGTTTGAACCAGTGTTAACAGAACTTTCTGCAATTAAGGAAAGGTTCTTCCGTGATGATATCATATCCACCAGCCACATGGGCTACTGATTACTTGAAATGTGCCTAGAGAAACTGAGGAAATGAGTTTGTACTTTAATATAATCTTAATTAATTGAAATAAAGTACAAATGGCCACACATGCCTAGTTCCTACTCTTTTGGAAATTACAAGTCTTGATAACCATCTGGTCTCACATTCTCTCATAAAGCCAGTGATCCTTTCTGAAATGATAAAGGGATGTTGAAATGACTGGAACAAAAACAAGGATTTACTGGGAAGATTCTGGAAAGACAAGAAGATGGGAGTAATTTATTGTCTTGAACTATTACCTAAAGGAGATACATTTGCCTGGAAAACTTGTCAAAGAACTATAGAACTTCAAAAACTTCAGGAACATTAAATGGGTCCTCAGGAAAAATGACTTGTAACATTTAATGTTTCTTGTTAAGAATAAGACAATAGGTCTGAAATAGAGTCGCAAAGGCTAAACCAGGTCACAGAGACTCATAGCTTTGACGTTCCCCAAAAATGGGATCTGAAGCCAGTCAACGAGGAATCACCTGACCAGCACCAGTTAGGTTGTCTGTTTGACAGTCCCCTGCCATTTCCCGTAAGGGAAGTGACCTTGCGAATAACCAACCCACTCCTTTTCCCTTGCACACCTTCCTTGTCCTGCTCCCTCTGCCTATAAAAGTCTTTGATTCTGTATGGTTCCTTTCCATGTGTTCGATGGGATGCTGCTCTATTCAAATTGATTTTTGTTCCAACAAACTCAACATTTTAATATTCCTCAGTTTATCTTTTAACCATCTGAATTAGAAACTTTATATACCTATAGAGAGGAAACAGAAGCTGAGGGCTAAAAGTAATTGAGTAGTAGACCAGAAAATCCCCAACTAGGTTTGACTAAGTACCTGACATCATGACATTGGTCGGCCTTCAATCTCAACTTAGTTAATGCTTTTGAAGGTAAGTTGTTACTGATGCCCTGGCTCAAAACTGTGGCGTGTGAGAGACAGCCCAGTGTTTCAGACACACTAAAAGATAACTTTTTCTTGTATTTTTAAAATTTTGCCTTGATAGATAATGTCTTGACCTGACTAAATAAATTGCAATGGCAATTTATTTTATTTACTTGCAGAAATTAGTCTTTCTTAACAAGGTCAGTAAGACATGACTCCATCACTCATGTTTTATCCATTTTTGCTGTGGCAATATAAATATCCCAGTGTACCAAATCGCAAGTTGTTTTCTATGACCTTCCAAATGGTTTACAACACTGTGGACTTCATAGAACAGTGACCTTTAAACTGCTTTAGGGTTTGTGGGTCAGTACCCATATCACGTGGTATCGAACAGTAAGACTGCTTTCCCAAGTACATTTGAAGGATTGCGGCTATAAAGGGGGCCGAATAATTTCTTGTAAAAATTATTTTTCTCACTGAGAATTTCTCTGTCTTCCTCTCAAAGTGGAAATATACTATCTACTCATTTTTCACTTCAGAAACATTTGCTCCGCACACATACAATGGAATAAAGTTAAAGACAATTTTGCATTAAATATTCTGTATTTTCAACTTTAAAACTCCCTTATCATCTTTTTAATTTACATACTACCATGTGTGCATCAGGATGTATCTGGAATCAACATGGAAAAGAATTTGCCAGTTTATAAATAGAGAAGCTAGTTATTTCAGAATTATTATTGCCCAGCTAGATTAATTATATTTTTTAGCTATGATAGAATGTAATTGTTTTAGACACAGTCACTCTAATTGTTTACATTGGTGGTAGTACATTTAGTTAAATTTCAACATACACTTATATCCATAGTCATCATTTTAAATGTCTTCAAGATTACCACAAAACAGTATTGAGACATAATTTACTCCTTATTCAAAAGACTGTCATTGACCAGACAGCATAAACAAAGGCAGTAGAAACTACCAAATTTCCTAGAAGGTATCAAGAAATTTTCTAAGTTAAAAGACATGGTTATAACTGAGTTATAGATCCAATGGACCCTCAATTAGTTGCCAAATATTGGTCAAAAACTTCCAGCTCACTTTAAGGAGAGGTTATTTAAATTCTAGCATTGCATAATTTAATTAAAAGAACAAAGGAAATGGTAAACTGAACTAAACAGGAAAAGAAAACAATCTCCTGGTATTCTCCAACATGCCCCTCTATCGTCTAGCTAACTCTTTAAGCACTAAAAGGTTAATAGGTCTTTCTAGGTTATAAAAAGCAGCATATTACAGGCATGTCATAAATAGCTGCTTATGGCTAAAATATATT
Organism: Sturnira hondurensis; assembly: GCF_014824575.4. Lineage (NCBI taxonomy): Eukaryota > Metazoa > Chordata > Mammalia > Chiroptera > Phyllostomidae > Sturnira > Sturnira hondurensis. The sequence continues at coordinate 3,306,197 of NW_028089315.1, forward strand.
AAAATAAATGTTTAACTCCGACTGTTAAATACACTTATTGTCAAATTTCAATTACTATACTACAAAGTGGCATGCAATTGGACAAATATATGTGTATTTCCATTTTTGATGGACCATATATACTAAACACCACATCGACCCATAAATAAAATTTTAAAAGATTCCCTCAAAAACAGAGTAAGATCACAGGGTGAGAAAAGAAATGGGCAGAAGTTAAAAAACAGAACTATAAAGCATGTCACATTATTCCTCAGATTTAAATATACCAAGGCTTCCAACATCATTCAGTATGAGATAAAAGAATTTAATAGTGGTCTACAAGATCCTTCCTGATCTTTCCCTTCCTGAAACTCCTCAGTACCTCCACCCACACTTTCATCTTTCTGACTTTATCTCTAATCAATTTCCTCTTTGTTCTTTTTTTTTATTTTTTTAAAAATTTTACTTATTTATTTATCTTTAGAAGGGAAGGGAAGGAGAGAAGAAGAGAAATATCAATGTGTGGTTGCCTCTTGTGCGTCCCCTGCTGGGAACTGGCCTGCAACCCAGGCATGTGCCCTGACTGGGAGTTGAACCGTGATCATGTGGTTCGCAGGCCTGCGCTCAATCCACTGAGCTACACCAGCCAAGGCCCTTCTTTGTTCTTTAAATATCAGGAATTTGCACTGTGTCCATTTACCCAGATAGCTGCCAAAGAACTCTCTCACTTACATGAGTCATTGAATAAAGGGCATCTTATAATATTGGTCTTTTCTGATCACCTATTATAGAATAGCATTACTCTTTATCTCCTTCGCTTTGTCTTATTTTTCTTCATGAAACTCATCAACTTTCATAAGTAGTTTCTTTGTTGGTATTACAACAAATAATGAGCTAAATAAAAACAAGACATGCACTAAGAAGAGTAGGTACTCAATTTTAGTGCCTGTCACTTGGTAAGTTCTCCATACATTTGTATTAAACAAAGAAATAAAATTGGAGTGGTAAAGTGAAATGGCCTTGAGATTGCTCGGGGAAGCTTTCTGCAATACAGGAGCAATACAAGTCTTGAGTTTTCCTGTCCAAATGGTGAATGGCAGGCAGAGCTTGGGTCTGTGCTGGATGAGAGTTATAACTGGAAACCTGGCATAAATCCTGTACCTACTACAAAACTGTAAAGGTGGGGTAAAAAAATCCACCAGGCTGGGAAAGGGATCAACAAAGCAATTGGCTGATTAGGTCTCGATTCAGAGTATGGCCTCAAAAAGAAGAGAAAAACTTCCTTAAGAATCTGTAGCTAAGCACTGTCCTCCAATTGGTTGGTTGATTTAATTTTTACTACTGTTGTGATTCAGAAAACCTCAAAGGCCAGGTATGTTGGGGTAGTAGTGGCCTGGGTTATGCAAACATACGTTCTCTCTTCAGGAAGTCATGTGAAGCCCACGTCAATTGTGATTCCACAGATTAAGTTTAACTGAATGTGATCTCACATGAGGGAGAGTCAGGAAGATCAAACAACATCATTACATAACAATGTTCATAAGAATTTTTAAAAGAAACTCAAAATCTACTAGAAAAACAAGAACTATAAAAAATAGCCTGATTTGAAGAAATGTCAAAAATGAATTATAAAAATAAAAAGCATAATAATCAAAATGATCAACTAAATGGGTAATGTAAAAAGCAGATTATATATGCGAGAACGTAGGAAACAAAGAAGATAAAGGTGAGAGGGTCCAAACTACATTACATTTATGAATATTCAAGGGAGAAGCTACGCAATTTGCTAAAGGCCAAGAATTTCAAGAATTGGTGAGAAAGGAATAATGAAAAACTTTCAAATGCCTTCAATATAAGGAACTCTACACACAAAAATATACATGACAGTAAAACCACAGATAAACAGATTCAAGAAAAAAAGATGTTTTTAAAAAAGTGAAACATCACGTAGTACCTTGGATCAAATAGTGTCCCCGAAAATTCATGTCCTTTATGGAACCAACGTGACCTTATTTGGAAATAGGGTCTTACAGCTATAATTAGTTAGGATGATGTCATACTAAAATATGGTAGGCCCTTTATTCATTTTTATTGTTGCCCATATATAGGAGAAGTGAGAGAGATAAAGAGCAGATGGTAACATGAAGATGGGGGCAAAGATCAGAGTGATGCATCTAGAGGTCCAGGAATGCCAAGAACGCTGGCAACCAGCAGAACCCGGGAGAACGGCATGCAACAGAGCCTCTCCCAGAGACTTCAGAGAGAGCAAGGCCCTGCCAACAGCTTGATCTTCAACTTCCAGCTTCCAGAGCTGTGAGAGGATATATTTGTTATTTGAAGCCACCCAGTTTGTGCTATTTTTTTTGGCAGCCCTAGGAAACTAATGCACCCACCAAAAAGGAGCTGCAGTTAGATTGTCAGCCTACAGTTGCTGTTGACGCCAGATGGTGGTGTTGAACATAGCTACTGACTTAGAATTGTGTAACTGGTTTCCTTACTTTAGAATGAAAACAAAATAAACACATCTGTAGATTTTAAAGCAGAGTTTAGCATGAGCAGAGTCCCACTTGTAAAAACATGCTTCAGGAATAAGGTAAATTATCCCATATAAAATCTCTGAGATACAAGAGATGATGGTAAAGAAACAGATACACACACAGGAAATCCAAGTAAACATAAATTGTACAGAACAACAAAAATAACGCTATCTAATTCATGAGTAATTATTAGAGAAAAATACTGAAGGAGGTGATGAGTTTAAATTGTTCAGTATTAATCAGTATTTCTACCCTTCTCCTGAATAAGTTCAATTCTGTTGATTTTTAAATTAATGTTACATTTTAATATTGATAAAATATTGGTAATATATTCTTTTAGTATTGGTAAATATTAAAAGAACAAACAGTAGAAAGAAATAACAATATAAACAATAAAACAGGAATAAATAAACTTAGCTAGAGAAAAAAGCAGGAAAAAATAAAGTTGAAAATAGTACTACAAAAATACTTCTAAGTACCTTAGTAATCACTATAAATATAAATGGATAAAACACACCAGTTGGAAGACAGATTTTCATGTTGAATTTAAAAATATTTCATACATTATTTCAAATGACATAACTACGTCTCAAAGACACATACAATTGAAAGTAAAAGTATGTAAAATATATATCAAGCAAATTCATAGATATATTAATATAAAAATAGATATAGGCTTGAAAACAAAAATGAGCAATTAGAGAGATGAGGGAACCATTCCATAATGATAAAAGGGACAATTAACAAATACAATATAGCAATTCTAAACTCATTCACATCAAGTAATACAGCCTTAATATATATAAAGCAAAATTCAAAATAATTACATGCGGAACTACTTCTAAATAATAGATTTAAAAATTATTTCTGTCTCTAGTAGTAATAGATCAAGTAAGAAAAATATTTATAGGGATATAAAATGTTAAATAACATGATTAAAAAGTTTGAATAACCATAGATAGATCACTGTCCAGAAATTAGAGAATAAGTATTCTTTTATGTTTTAAAGATTTTACTTATTTATTTTTAGAGAGAGGAAGGGAGGGAGAAAGAGAGGGAAACATCAACGTGTGGTTGCCTCTTGCAGGCCCCCTACTGGGTACCTGGCCCACAACCCAGGCATATGCCCTAGACTGGGAATCAAACTGGAGACCCTTGGGTTCACAGGGGGGCACTCAAGCCACTGAGCCACACCAGGCAGGGCTAGGCAATAAGTATTCTTTAAAGCCCACATGCGACCCTTATGAAAACTGACAAATTCTAGGCTGCAAATCAAGGGTCAGTGAATTACCCAAAAAAAGAAAGTATCAGCCATATTCTCTCACCACAATTTAATAAGAAATCATAAATATCGACTGAAGGAATAGAAACATACATTTGGAAAATACATTATATAACCCCTAAATCAATAAACTAAATTTCAAACTCAGTAAGTTAAAAATATACAAATTAGGTGCCATTGTGTTTCAAAATATGCATTAATAACTCCAGTTAACTGTTAGTTTCCCCCTAATATTTGTTATTAGAATCATATTATGAAATGTTATTTAGGTGTTTGATTTCAGGTAAAAAATGAAACTAATACCCCCCTGATAAACTATTATTTTGAGAATAAATGACATAATGTATATATAAGCACTTCCTTCCAAAGCTACCTTCAATTATTTTTGGAATAAAACAGGACAAAACAAAATAGGTACAAGTTAAAGATCTTAGTACTGTCTTTTTTTTTTTTAAGAAGATTTTATTTATTTTTAGAGACGGGAAGCAGGGGAGAAATAGAGGGAGAGAAACATCAATGTGCGGTTGCCTCTTACGCGCCCCCAACTGGGGAGCTGGCCCACAACCCACACATGTGCCCTCACTGGGAATTGAACCAGTGACCTGTTGGTTCACAGGCCACTACTCAGTCCACTGAGCCGCACCAGCCAAGGTGATCTTAGTACTTTCTAAATTGAGCTTCACAGTAATAGGTTAGGATCAACTGTAATTCTTTGTGAAGTTACTCTAAAGCTCACTATTCCTTGTAAAAATGCAAGAGAGAAAACTTAGTTGTGGGTAGATTTGTAATGACCCACATCAGTGAGAAATATGATGACCTGAATGGTTTCCTGGTTTTCTCAGGTCTTGCCATAAACTGAGTATTAACTTGGTCCTTCACATACATTATCATGTTTAATCCTTACCTCTATAAGGTAGCTATTATATGTTTTTCAGTTAAAAAAATGGAGACCTAAAAGGTTAAGACACTTGATCTTGAACACTCTTTCCCCTAAATCTAACCCGGCATGTTCATTATTTTTAACTGTCCATAAATGGGACATTTTAGAAGGGAACTATTTTGTAGACTACTTCTTAATTTAGTTTTATCTAACATTTTCTTTTTATTTGATTGCTGTTACACGTTTTTGGTAAGAATTTCATAAAAGCAGCTTGCCATATAGGGAGTTATATGGTATCAATACATCTTACTACTGGCAATGCAAGTAACTTGGTAATTTAGTTAAGGCGGTATCTGCAAAGTTTCCCATCGTAATGGTACTAATTAATAAGCATCTTGTGGTGGGTGGATAGTTTGAGACTATACAAATATCTTGTTTTCTTTTTAAATTTTTTTTCAATTACAGTTGACATTTTGACCTGTAATTTTAGTATCACTCATTCTAACCAGTAATAGTTATTACAGTGGTATGCCCAAAGTATTTTCTTTTTAATTCCATCATTCCTTTCATATTTAGTAATTAGAATTCTGTTGTTTTTTTCTGTTTACTCATTTATTTATATCCATATGGACTCATGGATATTTATTTATTTGGGTTATAATTCATTACGGTTATTATTTATTTTGTCATTCGGATTGTCCAAGATTTGGTCCTTGGCAGCTCTTTCAAGTTGGCTTCTATGTTCTTTCGTACCGCCACCGCCAATTTGAAAGCATTTCCTTACTTTCTGGCAGTAGGAAAGATGTCAGATCCCTCCTGCTTCCTCCGCACCAGCCCCGCATCACCCATTTCTCCAACACACCCTGGCTCCTGTTATCGGAGCACAGTGTAGAGAAACCAAAATCTGGGTGCTAGATGTACATGTCGATAACCCAACCTATTTTAAGAAATAAAAATACAATTGTATTCTTTTTTTTTTCCTATCCTGGGGCCAACTGTGATATAAGTAATTGGAATGATGGCTGTCGACACGCACAGAGCAGCATCCGTCCAACCGTAACTTTTGGTTGAATCCAGGGACAATATTTGTGTTTGTGCCAGCCGCGGAGGCCTAGGAACACTGGGTTATCTACTCTTGTCATTTGACTTTAATGAAACAAATAATAAAATCTAGGACGTGCTCACAGATCATTTCTATGGAGCCACAATAATACCTTCTATACTTACAAAAAAATATCTAAATTTTAAACCATAACTAGTAGTACAAAATTTGGCAGAGACTCACCCTCATTCTATGTCGTTCCCAATCCAGCCCTGAGTCAGAGACAGAAAGCTAATTTAGAATCATTAACCTGCCAGACACACTTCCTTCGGCACAGCGTAAGTAAGTTTGACTCTGAGGTTTCCTGAGCCAGATTCTGGCCTCCAGCTCATGCACGGTAGACACAATGCTCTTCTCTCACAAGAGCTACAAGCAGAAAAATGGCAACAGATTTGAAATTTCAATGACCTCAGGCGACGTGTTGACCTAAATTTTCTGTCAGTGATTTAAGAGGCATTCAATGGCTCCAGGCAGGCACAGAAAGAGAGCTGAAAAATTCTCCCCATGGATAATCTCAAGCTACTTCAGGGCCAGATTTTGTCTTCAGGTCTCTGCACAGAATCAGTAATGTTTTTGTCTTCGGGGAATCAATAGGACCTCTGAACTGTGAACACAATATTGAGCTCGAAATAGTCAGTGCTTAGGAAAAGACAGATGATGCCAGAACCTGGAGTTCTTTGAAGATTTAGGAAACAGAAAATAGTCAGTCCTTTGGAGATCCACGGAAAGACAAGTAAATCTTAATAAATTTGAGAGGTGTAGACTAGCACATGGACGGGAAGCCTAGAGGAATAAGATTGATACTCAGGGACTAAGATGCTCAGGAAGAAGAGCACTCCTGGTCCTGGAGTCCTTAAAAATAAAAGGAAATCTGATCTCCAAAAACACAGTTTGTGTAATATCGAAATGCTATTCTTTTTCTCAGTGAAGAGTTTTACCTCGATCAGTGTCAGCCATATAATCCTGAGAAACATTATTTTACACAATTCCAACACTTAAGGTAAAAATTTCAAGTTAGAATGAATAATGCATACTCCGTTCTGAATAACAGAATAAGGGCTTTACAAAACTTTTAAAATAATGTCTTCCTGTTATTCTACTTTGATGTCATTTAAAAAAAGAACCATATACTAGATAATATATTTGAAAAGTAAAAGAAACTTTTTGTAGAAATGCTCTTTATTTCCTGAAGCAAAACAATGGCTTTCTTTGATTCTTGAAAAATAAAATGCATCGGTAGGTATACTGTAAACATTATGGACATATTGCTCTGGACGGCAATATATAATTAATTATATTCTGCAGTGTTTACTTATATTATTTTTGCTGTATAAGAAATGAATTTTCACAATGGTTCTACTGAATTATATTTCTCAATAGCTTTTAAAGAGCCTGCCAAGGGACCACAGACTCTGTGTCTGCTGAAATAGTGATGCAACAATTGCCTCTGCTCTGTGGGTGGATTTATAATACGAAGTAATATCCCGGTGAAGCAATGAAGTAGCAGATATTTCACTCTGAGGGTAAATATCCTTTATAGCACATTATTCCACTGCAGTGCTTCTTTGAGGAAGAATAAAGGTGATCTGTTCATAAAACAGCTACTGAGTAAGTTAAGAACAATGGAATACAGAGAAGGCCATTCATTTATATCAAGCTTATGCAGCAAGTATTCTCTCTCTGTTGCCCTTCAAACTACGAGAGAATCTTAAAAAGGAGTCATTTCCATTTAATTCTCAGCGAGTGTCATCTATTCTTCATGTCAGTTTGCTTATATTCTTTCATATGTGTCAAAAGTCATCAAATGGTCTCTACAGTGCTGGGCTCGCAGTAGGGAAAGGGGCCAAAGACAGGCCTGATTTCTATTGGCACCGACATTCCAGCAGGAGAGATGTGCCCTGGTGATACCTGTCAGAATACGCAGGTCTCTTCATCTGCTGAGCAGACATATCTTTAAAATGAGTAAAAGTGCACAATTAGGTGCAGAAGAGAATCTCAGCTAACAAAAGAGAAAAAGCAACATAATACGTGTGCTTTCTATAAAATTTACTCTATGGTGGCATAATGCTTTATTGATTATATGCTCTGTAAATCAGGACTCAGATGATTAGACTAGAAAATATGATCAGCTAGCATTAGTGAAATGGCAAGTTAGCATAAGAGAGATCTTTAAAGTTTTTAATATTCATCAATTGTGTTTGGCAAGGCAGTGCAGAATGACTTCATTGTCAAACAACCAAATCATTTCACACTACAAATAAAGTATCTTGTTATTTTAATTTTTATCTGTTAAAAATTAACTTCCTTTTCTGCATAATGCTTGCTTTAGATTTTTCTGCCACTTAGATTTTAGTTGCTCCATCCATCTCCATATTCACATGTTACAAATTAATTGGGTCCAAATAATGATTCAAGTGGTTAACAAACGTGCTTCATGGGACTTTTTTCTTTTTTGGAAATTTTATTAATTAAAAAAGTTTAAATTAAATGTATTTGGTGGCATTGGTTAATAAGATTATATAGGTGTCCAGTGTCCAGTTCCATGATACATGATATATATTGCATTGTGTGCTGGCCACCCAAAGTAAATCATCGTTTGTCACCATGTATTTGACCCCCTGTACCCTCTACTACCTACACCCCCACCACTCTTGCCTCTGCTGACCACCACATTGCTGTCTGTGTTTCAGTTTTATTTTCCACATGAGTGAAATCATGTGATTTTTGGGCTTTTTCTGACTGACTTTTGTTGCTTGGCTTAATATTCTCAAGGCCCATCCATGTTGCTGCAAGTGGCAGTATTTCATTTTTGCTTATGGCTGAGTAGCGTTCCATTGTATACATGTACCACATCTTTATCCAGTCATCTGTTGAAGTCCACGTGGGTTGGTTCCATGTCTGGTCCACTGTGAATAATGCTGCAGTGAACACAGGGGTGCATATGTATTTGAAAATAAATGCTTTCAAATTTGGGGGGTAGATACCCAAAAGCAGGATCACTGGGTCGTGTGGAAACTCTCTTCTTAATTTTCTGAGGAACCTCCACACTCTTTTCCTTGGCAGCCGCACCAGCTTACATTCTCACGAGCAGGGAGTGAAGGTGCCTTTTTCTCCACGTCATTTCCAACACTTGTTATTAATAGTCTTGTTAATAGTAGCCACTCTAACAGGTATGAGGTGGGATCTCATTGTAGTTTTGATTTGCACTTCCCAAATAGCTAGTAAAGTTGAGCATCTTTACGTATATCTTTTGGCTATTTATATGTCTTCTTGGGAGAAGTGTCTATAGAGATTTTTTGCTCATTTTTTAATTAGGTTGTTTGGTGTTTTGCATGAGTTCTTTATATATTTTGGGATTTAACCCTTTGTTAAACTGTTGTTTACAAATACATTCTCTGATTCAGTTGGTTGCTTTTTTTTGGTTTTGTTGGCTGTCGGGAACTGCCCTGCCTGGTTTCAGGAGCTGTAACCCCTCCTTGGCTAGGGCTGAGTGAGTGATCTTCGGACCATAAGCCACTAAAGGAGACAAAGCTCACCTCCCTGGCAAGAGTGCTGCTTCTGCTCTTTTCCTAACTGGCCTCCAATGCTTGGTCGGTTAGCCAACGATGGGTAAAATTCCCCAAGGAGGGAACCACCTAAGATAGGCATGATCACGCGGAGGCACCAGGGAAGGACTTCAGGGGCTATGGAGAAAGGAGGTGATGGACCCTCACCCCTTGCCTTTGACAAAGCCCAAGTCCTCATTTCTCCGAATTCCTTGGCTATCTTGCCTCCTCTGCCTTATTTAAACCTGAAACAGTGACAGAGGGCAGTGTAGCCCTGTGCTGGAAAGGGCGGGCTCCCGGGATGATCAGGCCTGAGACAGGATATGTAAAATCCTGTGAAGTCTGCTTTGCTAAGAATGCTGTTAGTTGAATGATAAAGGTCCGAGCAGGAAATGAGTTTGTTTCTCAAAGTCTTGTAGCCCTTTAGCTAATAGACCCTGAGTCAGAAGAACCCCAAATAGTTCTTTGTATACTATCTACTGTTTGATCCTTACTGGCTGACAATGATTAATGAGCTTTACCTGTATTCCTGTGCTAATTGACACCCAATACAACCCTGTCCAGGCAGGGGTTGGGGCGCTCTCTTCTTAAGCGAGTTGCCAGGCCGATCCGAGCCGAGGTGCTTCCCACCCTGAGTGAGTAGCCGTGCGGTCCCTTTTCCTCCACAGGACTTGGTAATCCATGTGAATTTGTCTCATGTCTCATCAATGACGCCGGGGGCCCCGAGAGCTGGTGCATGTGTCAGTTGGCAGTTTCTTTTGCTGTGTAGAAGCTTTTTAGTATGATATAGTCCTCTTCATTTATTTTTGTCTTTACTTGACTTTTGAGGAAAAATTAATAAAATATTCTCTAAGACCAAAGTCTATAAGTTTAGTACCTATGACTTAAGTTAGTATAAATGTGAATTTCATGGGATTTTTCTCTTTTAGCCAATATGGGAAGGAGAGGATTCCTGGTCAGAAGTGACAACTGACTTGCATAGCAGACCATTTGGGGATAACATGGATAGACGTGGAGCACAACAACTTTCTGGTACCAATTATGGGTATCTTTTAAAAGTCCACGGGTCAGAGGCAGGGTTAATATATTCTTATAAAACAAAAGAATCCATGCTCCACACTTTTTTATTAAACATCACTCGCACTGTTGCCAAAAATGACAGAGGTAGGCAAAAGTGCATTTGCTGCTGTGCGTATGTAAAAATATATCGTGCAAGAGTCAATAACAATATAAGAACAAATTCTGCATCATGTACTCACAACAGTAAACCTACTTTTGCCAACCCCTGTATAACTTAAATCTCCTAATTACCTTTGAAATAGGTATTGTTCCCTTCATTTTAAAAATTAGAGAATTTAACGATGAGAAAGTTTATGTGCATCAAGTTAGGATTTAAATCAGTCTGCCTGGTTGCAATGCTTTTCCCACTTTTGAACAAAAAACCAGTTGTGAGACGTTTTTAAACCAAGATCCATTTTCTAAGAGGGTATCTCATCGACTCTCAGTTTCTTGACCTTTAAAATGAGAATGATAATATAAAACACCCAGGGTTGAACTAGCAGTTCAGGGGAATAGCAGGAGAACAGATTAAGAGTGCAAGTGTATTCTTAAGGTCTTCAAATGGGTAGCGAGCCATCAGATGTTAATTCCAGGACAGTATCTTAAGGAAAGAGATTCCTCTGAAAGCCTACAGGTACTTACTACTTTTCTCAATAAAAATATTTTTTATTTTTCTGGTCCTGCAAATTAATTCATGAGCGATGGGCCAAACAACAGAAAGAAACATGATTAATTCAATGTTTTTCTACATGAAGGAGGTTTTCTTTACATTACTGATGACACCATGTTAAACTGTGTACTTTATCAAATTGAGAATTCTTTAGTAACCCTGGATTATTCTGCCTTAATTTCAAAGTTTACTTCACTTACAGTAAAATAAAATATAAATTATATGAACTCAGAAAAATGAACCCCCTAGGTAGCTTATCTCGAAAATGTTAATAATGTTTCTCTGTATTTAAACTCACAACAATTTTAGGGATGTAAAACTAAAGGAAAACAAATGACCGATAGACTAATATTCGACAGATGTATTTTCCACCTCTCTTTGAAACGCAGAGCTGATAACTAATTAGAAATCTACTAACTCTCTCTACTGTTTCTACAGTTTAGACCAGTGCTTTCCCAAGACAGAGAGAAAGAGACATAACGAGAGAGAGATAAAAAAGTCATTTTCTAAATAGCTTTAGGGTTGACATGAAATTGAAGAGAATTTTTTTTTCTCTGAGACTGCCATCTTCATTATAAATTAGAGACAGAACCATGAGATGACAGTCTTATGTGAAATGTGCAGAGTGGAGGCTGGCCTTCGGTGGGTTCCTTCAGTTTCCTCACACAGCCATGGCGGCTACACTGTTCCTCAAGCCGGAAACACCTGTACTGTTATTGTTGCTTCTTTCTGCCCCTTTACTTCTCAAATTCAAATCTGCCAATCCATGTCCTGCCAAACCTGATTCCATACCCTCCCTCATATTCATCCTCTCTTCAATTTAATTTCCATTCTTACTGCAAGTGTCCTCATTGCACACCTCTCCTGATGCAGTAGGCTCTACCTGTCAAAATTCGTCATGTGAAAACCAGATCTAATCATACCAGGCTCCTACTCAGAAACATTTGATAGCTGTCTATGTTCCATAAATATAAAACCAGACTTCCTTCTAGAGCCTACAAAGTCTTTCATAAGCCAGACTCAACCTATGGTTCCAGTGTGGCTCCAATATCCCACCCAACAGTCTCCATGCTGACTGTCCCCACATATTACTCCCCAACCCCCAAAGAATCCTGTGTCTGTATTTTTTAACATGTTATTCCTTTGTCTGAAATCTCCTTCCCATTTTCAGCTTCCATCTTTTTAGGCTTAATTAAGATATTTCCACCTCTGAAGATTTTCTTGATCACCCAGTACAAATTTATGGCTGTCTCCAATAGAATATAAAAAGAAGCTAAACATCACTAATCATCAGAGAAATGCAAATTAAAACCACAATGAGATAGCACTTCACACCTGTCAGAATGGCTATATCGATAGATCAACAAACAAGTATTGGCGAGGATGTGCAAAAAAGGGAACGTTCATGTATTTTTGGTGGGACCAGGGTTAGTTCAGCCATTATGGAAAACAGTATGGAGTTTCTTCAAAAAAGTTAAAGGTATAACTACCTTATAACCCAGCAATTCCACTTCTGGGTATTTATCAAAAAAACCCAAAACATTAACTTGAAAAAGTATATCCACCCCATGTTCATTGCAGCATTATTTACAATAGCTGACATAAGAAAGCAGCCCAAGTGCCTATCAACAGACTATTGACTAAAGATCTGGTACAGCCCTGGCCAGTGTGGCTCAGCTGGAGCATTGTTCCATGCACCAAAAGGTCATGAGTTTGATTCCTAGTCAGGGCACATACCCAGGGTGTGGGTTCAATCCCTGGTCAGGGTATGTATGAGGAGAAGACAACCAATCAATGTTTCTCTCATCAATGTTTCTGTCTCTTTTTCTTTCTCTCTCCCCCTCCCTCTCTCTCTTAGAGCAATGAAAAAAAAATGTCCTCAGGTGAGAAAAAAAAAGATGTACACACAGGCAATGGAATATTACTTGGCCATAGAAAGAACAGTATCTTACCATTTGTGATGACATAGATGGCTCTAGAAGGTATTATACTAAGTGAAATGAGTCAGACAGAGAAAGACAAGTACCATATAATTTCACTTTCACGTGAAATTTAAAGCACAAAGTAAATGAACAAAGTAGAAACAGACTCATGGATACCTAGAACATACTGGGAGTTGACAGATAAGGGGAAATTGGGGGCTGATTAAAAATGTGAAAGGATTAAGAAGTACCCACTGGCAGTTACAAAATAATCACAGGGGTGCAGAGTACAGCAGAGAAATGCAGGCAGTGATATTGTGATAGCGATGTCCACTGCCAGGTGGCGCTAGAATCACGGGAGGGTCACTTCATAAATTATATAAATGCTTAATAGCTATGCTATACACTTGAAAGTAATATCAAATAAAATTGGACATTGATTGTCACAAAAAAATAAATTTAAAGAATGTATGGCCACTTCTATTTGCTTCTTGTGTATTTTGCACATACATCTATCACACTTTTAATAGCATGATTATATAATAATTGTACACAAGTAAAGGGAGCTAAGGAGCAGTCTTTTCCAACTATATTCCTCAAACTTATTTTCCCTACATTTTTAATGGCCAATATCTTAAGCCACAATAAATTGAGTCTTACGCCATATTTTTATGTCAGATCACGTGGCACATAATTCACTCTGTGCGTGTTCCTTATGCACCAAAGATAAAAAGAATTTAGTAGGAAATTCTTTGAAAACATTTTTTATTTCTATTTTTCTTCTTGAAAAAGAATCCTCTAAAGACATAAAAGACCATTTCCGCATAACTCACACTGAAAATAATGGTTTTTGGATCAACTATAAGTGGGGGAAATAACTTTTGCATTGCCATCTAGCTGTCCATCGTAAGGTATTTGAGTACCACTGATGTTCCTGACTATGCAAATACAAAGCTGAATACACAGCCCCACATGTTTGGGCTTTTCTTATACATAGAAGTACTCAGTTTGATAAGTCAGCCAAGCACGTTTTGGAAAATCCATTCTAATGACAACAACATCTCTGCTCATAGAATGAAACTTACTCATCTGAATCCTAATATAGCATGGATGTTCCAGTTGAATTAAAAACATTCGTGTTTCCTTGAATCCAAATAAAAATAGAGGACGATGTCAACAGCAAAAGTGAGTAAATAACACTTGTGACAGTAATGAGAGATGTTCTTATAATTAAATACGTTGCAATCACAGAAGCCATGACGCACAGCCAGAACTGCATGCCTCTCTTTTCAGCCCCTGTCAGCCAGAGCATCATCACTAAGCGGACCACAGGCGGGAAGATGTCCAATTAGGGAGCTTAAGAAGGATCATTTTTCATTTCTCATTCTGCAGCGACATGATAAAATTATAAATAATAAAGTTTCAGAATTATTTCAAATGTATTTTGAAATTGCTGTGTGATCAGTTATCATTATTCAAACCAGGGTATCAAGGATAGAATAAGGGTGAGGTGGAAACACTCACCACAAGTGCTTCAGGACTGGGCTGAAGAATGCCTTTACCACTGCTTCAATGATGCTCTGCTTTGTGACTATACCATGATAACCTTCACGTCTGTGATGTCTTTTCACTGTCTTTTCATGTCTGTGATGTAATCCACATATGGCCCATTGTTTACCCCTTCACATTCAAATTCTTTTTTACCCCTCTCCTGCAATTGTTCAGTTTACCAACAGACTACAAAGAATGATGATAACGATAACGGTGGCAGTGCCAATGGTGCTGACGGTGACCATGACTGTGGTGATGATGATAACGATGATAGTTGTTATTCATCAGTTTTGATTTTGACAGGGACTGTTCTCAATCCTAACATCTTCTTCAGTCTTGCTCTGTTTTGTTATTGCTGCCCTCTTGATTCCAGAAACCTTCTCTATCACTCCTTTCTTTTTCAACATTGCCTCTCTGGGAGCTTCTTTGTGATGTATGTCTCTTTACAACTGTTCCCAGAACTCTATTCTTAGTTCTTGGAGGGGCACATCTCAAACTTTGATATGCAGGTATATCATCGGGGGACCTTACTGAAAACGCGTATTCTGATTCTGACTCCGCAGGTCTGGAGTGAGCTCTGAGAGGCTGTACTCCAACCAGCTCTCAGTGTTGATGAGAATAACGATGACCCACACAGTTCACACTTTGAGGAGCAAGGCCCCGACCATGCGTTAACACGGTGGCCGCTAGACACACGAAGCTATGGGACACTGAAATGTTGCTAGTCCTAACTGGCCTCTGCTCTCCATACGAAAACCCTCACCAGAGTTCCATGATCATAGTGAGAAAAAGTGAATATAAAATGTCTCATCAGTATTTTTATATTGATGACATGTTAAAATATTTCAGATATATTAGATGAAACAATAGACAAAAATTTATAGGTTTACTTTATCTTCTCTAATGTGAATAGTAAAAGAAATTAAAATTGTTTAAGTGGCTCACGTTGTATTTCGGTTGGTCAACATGGCTTCAGGCGAAGGCAGGAATTCTAAAGACTTAATGAACTTTAGGATTAAGGATCCATTACTTAATTAATTCTTTCCAGAACCTCTGAAGGGCTCAAGCAAGTTGGTGTTTGTAATTTCGTTTTCCTTAAATAGGACAGTCCAGATTGCACAGGCTTCAAGCCTCATAAACCCGAATCTGCTGCGTTGTTCACACATGAGACAATTTACTGCGAGGGCTTCATCTCCTGATATTGTGCAGAGATGGCTACACCCAGACCCTTAAATTTTCCCTGCCCTTCAGCCTAACATTTCCAACTGCCTGAGTCAGCCCATTTTAGTTATCACATCATCATAACCCTTTAATCTGCCTGCAAACAATTATTATTATTTATGGTAATACTCTCCTTGGGTATTTGCTCATGCTGTTCTCACGAACAGATGGCTCAGAGACTCTGAACCTATAGAAATCCTTTTTATTCTCTAAAGGTTACCTCAAAGCTTATCTCCAAAATGCATCAGACTATTCCAGATCACAGTAATCACTCCTTTAGTACAACTGCAGAAACTGTCATCCTTTTGTGTATTTTTTTCTTTAGGAAATATAGTTATTTGAGATTTTATATATGCTGCTTCTCCCCTGTGTCCACCTGCAGGCTTCAAACCCAACTGTTTTCTAGGACTCTAAGAATATTTAAATTATACAAGCACACATAATGCAAACACCTTTACCCCATATTTTGCTGGGAATGTAAATTTGTAGAAAACCACCTCAAGCAGCCGAATCAAATGCAAAGTGGCCAGGCGGCACCACAGATGTGGAAAATGTCCTGATGATCTCATTCTGAAAACCCACTGCCCCTGCTGCTTTCCACGTTTGTCCAAGAGAGCAGGAAAATGGCTTCTGGTATTGAACACGGAGTTCCCTAAGGCTTGTGTGTCTGCTCCTGCCAGTTACAGCTGACCCGTCATCCGTTCTCCATGTGCCAGCAGCCACTCTCTGCCAACACTGGCCCTGTCTGCCTGGTTCCTCACGCTGTGCCATCTTCCTTCCCCAGGTTTTGGGAAGCCACAGACCCTGCAGTAGTAAGTGTTCCCATAGCCTGTTCACCACCATAAGCGCCAGTGAGAAATAAACACAGATCTCTCCCTTTGGAACGTAAGCTCTGAGACCATCTTGTTTTCCGTTACATTCTCAGCATCACCTTGAATGAACATCGCTACTTTGGCTGGTAGCCTCTAGCTTATTTTCTCTTCACTTGCTCTCTGTCAGAGAACTACTTTTTGTGTCTTTGTACAATATTTTCCAAAGGTCCTGTTACATATTTATCATGTCCCACAGTCTTTTATATTTCATTGATTCCCAGGAATTGATTTTTAAAGTAGTTTGTTTTCTTACATTAGTTTTCTCTCCCTCAGTAGACAGTAGGCTTTGGAAAGGTAGGGTCATATCCTGCATACATTTGAATCCAAAGCAGTATATTATAATTAAAAGCTTTATTAAATGACTTGGATTTAAATCCTGGCTTTACTACCTACAAGTTATTTGACCTAGAATGAACATTTAATCATTTTTAAAGCATCAACTTTTTCATCTGCAAACTGGGTATAAAATAAAATGACCTCACAGGATATTTGGGAGGATTAAATAAATAGTACATAGAAAGTGCCTAGCATAATGCCTGATATATAATAAATATTTGATAAATATTATTTTCTATCATATATATTAATAATGAAAGCACCTCTCAGAGCACCTGAATATAAAAGTTCAATAAGATATTGATAGACTAACCTGAATTTTTCCATATCACAATACATTGGCATATTGGTTTCCATAATTAATTCATTGAAGTTCCTACTATATCCAGGCTTTTTTGGTATATATGTGTGGCATGACACTCACAAACACATATGAGGGGGACCTTCAAAGTGGAATTTATTTATAAAAAATTGTGAATTTATTCTTACATATTTAAACTTAAGTCACCTTCAAAGTATTCTGTATCTGATGCAATGCACCTATTGAAACTATATTTTCCACTGCTCAAACCAGTTTTTGAATTCATCAATTTTGATGCCTTATAGTGTTCTACCATCATTTGCTTTCACCTCTTCCATACTGGCAATGTGTTTCCCTTTGAGAACTTTTATCATCCAGGGACACAATTACAACAACAAAAGTCGCTCAGGACAGATCAAGTGAATAGAGAGGGTGGGGCTTGGGGTTCATGCCGTTTTGGGTCCAAAACTGGTGAAAACTCAGGGAGGTGTGGGCAGTGCATTCATAAATCACTCATCATGAAATGGGCAAACTCATTAAATGAGGTGTTTTTTTTTTTTTTTTAAGATTCTATTTATTTATTTTAGAGAGATGGGGAAGGGAGGGAGAGAGGGAGTGAAGTATCAGTATATGGTTGTCTCTAGCCCACGCCATACTGGGGGCCTGGCCTGCAACCCAGGCATATGCCCTGACTGGGAATCAAACCAGCGATGCTTTGGTTCACAGGCCTGCACTCAATCCACCAAGCTACACCAGCCAGGTTCATTAAATGAGTTTTTTGTGTTTTTTTTTTTTTTTTTAATTTCATTGCAGCTGAATGTAGCCTCTTACACCACCACCAACTAGGACACTGATACAGATGGGTTTCTAGAACATTCACCTAACAGGGCAAGTCTGTACAACAAGAAGCCTACCATCCAGAAGATAATTCCAGTTTTTTTGAGTCTTCCCTCATGTATCTTCTCTACCACCAACTTTGTCATTCTAAACAGGAATACCCACCAGGAAAAAATATATAACTCTAATATGTATTTTAATACCAATTCTCTGGGCTAGCCCTAATCTTTCTAAGAAGATAAAATGAAAATAAGCAATTAAGAAATATAATTTTATAAATGAACACTACACTGAGATAATCAGTTTACTGGGACTGTGTGCCCTTAGAGTGTGGGACATACAGAGGAGAGCAAGCTCTTGTCAACTAGATCAGATCATTAGCTACAACAAGAAATAACATACATTTTTGCCTGCTATGCCCTAGAATAAAAAGCCATCAACACGGTTTAAACTTGTTCTTTGGAGTGAATAAGACTTCAAAAGGGCCCGAGTCCATTTACATATTTAAAGGACAAGGAGATAGCATGGAAAAGGGGCAATGCAAGTATCTAGTCATGCCATCACTGCTCGGTTACCTCGGATGAAAAAGCACGAGAAAGATAACAACAGCACAAACATACAGATTTAAACTATCGCTAGACAATAACTGAGAAACCCTTCGAAGAAAATGGCACATTACAATTTTACTATTAAAGGCAAATTCGGAAGTAACAGAGACCCCACGTGACGCAAACACAAAACTCCAGAGAGGGAGTCGTATCAAGGTTTTAAAAGAAATTCAAAAGCCTCTCAGTGTGTGGTTATCAAGGAAGCCATTTGTACCAACATTTAACTCTGATAAACTGGAAGTCCTTAATGTGTAACAAAGAAAACAGGATGAATGGGTTCCCCAGGCACTAATCCCTTCTGAGGAACTTTTGTCTCATCTGTCTGGAGGCCTAAGATGTTTTCTAATTGACAGAAGTCAAATCTTGCTTGTAGCAGAGGTGGCACCTGGGAGTCCAGGCAGCTGAAGGAAGAGAAAGTACACATTTACCATGCTCTTCTAAAGAGATTATTCTCACCTTTTTGAAGTTATACAGTCCATGCCCTGAGTTGAGAGAAAGAAAAGACTCAAAGGGTTCTTCCCTTCACGTACAGAAACATCAAGAGCAAATCCTGAAATGTCAGAAGGCAGAATGTAAGACTAGATGGGCGCCATCAGGATCAGGGAGAATTTCTGATTCTGTCTCCTCTCCCTGCTCTGATCAATTGCTCTCTTTTTTAAAGCTAAGGCTAATTTTAGAAGATGGGGGAAAGCAGTGAAATAGAGGGGGAAGATGTGGTAAGAGACATCAATAGGATGCAGTATATAGCTCTGGACTAAGATCCTGGCTCTACCATCACTAGCTGTGTGACCTAATCATGCTCCTTAAGTTGGAAGGTTTCGCAATAGAGCACTATGAATTTCCTAGAGGTAAAAGACCAATATCAAACTCAATTACAAGTGCTTTTTTTTTGTCAGAAAAGATATTTACCTTGTATACATGCAGTTACAGGAAAAAAAGAAGACTGAGTATTCTGTTTTATATTTAGTTTCACGCCTCCTAAGACTGAGCTGTCATTAATTTCCACAAGAGTCTATCTCATTACTGAGTCCTCTTATTTAAAAAATGAGCCAAACATTTCATCTCAATGTTTCTATTTTGTTTGATATTTCATTTGCAAAAACATCTGTTGAAATTTCTTTTTCTTTCATATCTTATTAATTCACCCCCCCCCCCAACACTTCTGGGGATGCTTATCAGGTAGGCTAGGAGCCAATGAAGCAGAAACTGTTTTCCCAGAAGCTGAAAGAGGAGCGTCTTTCACTCTGCCCACTGGTATGTTGTCACTTTGTTCCTCAGGTCACAGCAGCTTATGTGGATCTCTGAGTAATTTGTCATTTTGTTGTCTGCTTCAGAATACTAAAGATGTGGGTCAGCTCCGGGCTTTCCTCAGAACAAGGCTTTGGTGCAATTTTTAGACATTGCCGCTGATTGGTTTCAGCCAATGATTGCTGATCCCCCGCCCCCCCTCAAAAAAGTCCTTCAGCAGAAAAAGTTTGAACATTTACTGATTTCCATAAAACCCAAACACTTAAACTGGATGAGACCCTAAAATCTATTAGTTTCCAATTTTTAAGCTAAATTATGTTGATTTTGCTGACAACAATATTAATGAAGTAAATGTAATTAAATATTTTGTACCAGCTACTATAAAAAGCACTTTCTATATACGTTCTAATTTGTTACTATAAACTGACACATATGTAGGTGGTATTATTATTATTATTCCCATGTAGTTTTTATAAAATTTTCCATTCAATGTTCACTAAAAGTTGATATACACACGGGTCTACTATTATCCCAATTTTACAGGTGAGTTAACTGAGGAACAGGCCCAAGGTCATAAAGACAGTGGTAGAACTAAAGGTTAAACAACTCAGTCTGACTCTAGAGTCAGTTTTCTTAACCATTATCTCACACTGTCCCCTGAACAGAGCCTTATCTGAGAGTATGTGAAGCCGACCCTCAGCTGGAAGCAATACTGGGATTTCCAGCTCTGTTCTCTTCGTCTCTATGTTGCCTCATTTACAAGTTCTGTCCTTTAGATGCTCTTTGATGAACTTTTTAGGTTCTGCAAAATACAATTTGAAAATCACGGATATAATCTAAACCTTGTTGTTCTTTTTTTTTTTTAATATTTTATTTATTTAGAGAGGAAGGGAAGGAGAGAGGAAGGAAACATCAATGTATGGTTGCTTCTGGTGCATCCCCTGCAGGTAACTGACCCCTGCCGGAAACTGGCCTGCAACCCAAGCATGTGCCCTGACTGGGAATCGAACCGCGATCCTCTGGTTTGCAGGTCCGTGCTCAATCCACTGAGCTACACCAGCCAGGGCTAAACCTTGTTTTATACTAACATTCAAATTATAATGTAGATCAGGGGTTGGTAAATTACAGCTTTTATTTCAAATACAGTCAGCTGTCAATATTTGTAAATAAAGTTTTAATGGAACACAGTCTCACCCATGCATTTATGTATTAACTAGGGTTGCTTTCTGCAAAGACAGTGCTGAGTGGGAATAAAACAACCATCTGGCTGACAGAGCCTAAAATGTGTAATACAATACCTGGTCCTTTATAGAAAACTCTTGCCAACCTCTGAAAACTACAGTTAAAATAAATCCTCTTTGAGGTTCAGTACATTTGTGTGGTAACTTAAAAATAAACTAAGGATGATTTTGAATGATATTTTAAAATAAATACATAATGTAATTGCACATTCCAAAGGCAACATTTCTCCTATAAGTGGTGCACATAGTACATATGGAAATATATTAATATTTCTTGCATCTTTAAATAAGTTCCCCACTCTGTCCTTTTTAATCACCTTAATAAACTGTAGTTTTAGGAAGAAAAAAAAGAGCAAAGATACGAGACAGAGTTTCCATATACACCAGACCCAGTTTTACCTATTATTAAATATTAGTATAGTGCATTTGTCTAGTTAATAAGTAAATACTAATACACTGTTATTAACTAATCTCTCTGCTTTATTCAGATTCCCATAATTTTCACCAAACATCTTTCTCCTGCTTTTCCAGAATCCCATCCAGGATCATCTTTTACACTGTACACTTTACCTTTTACACTACATTAAGCTTAAAATGAGTTCATAATGATGTCTCCAGCTCATCTGTAATTTTATAAATAATTCTAGTCCCTTTCATTTGCTTATTTGTAAATTCTCGCTCTTAAATATGACAAATGTGTTTTCTACAACCAACATTTATTTATTTAAATGTTCAATTCCAATATCCATTTATAGAAGTATCAATATTATCAACCTGTTCCTTCATGCCTTTCCCTCTTTTATTCATGCCACATACAGGTAGAAGAAACCAAAATTCTTTTACCCTTTATCCTAATAAAGTTTGTGCAATTCTACTTCAAGTTTATATCAGTCTAATTCTTGCTCATCAAGGCCCCTGACTGGTACATCCACCACCTAATTTTTCCATTCTTTATAAATGAAAAATTTAGTCTGCCTTTTCTCCTTTCTTGAACAGTTTTACCCATCTAATTATAATAAAAAGGCAAGATTTTCAATCAAGATGGTGGCATAGGTAAACACGGCTCGCCTCCTCCCACAACCACATCAAAATTACAATTAAACGATAGAACCATTACTCAGAACCATCAGAAATCAAGTTGAGAGGAAGTCTGTGAACTATAAAATTAAAGTATGCCCATCCAGACTGGTAGGAGGGGCAGAGATGTTGGACGGGCAAGTCCCCCAACTACATGTGGTGAATAAACACTTGGGACAGATATTTTGGGAGTAAGGAATACCAGCCCTACAGAAGGCCCCCCAGCCCAGGATTCCAGTGCCATGAAGATAAGTCCCCATAACGTCTGGCTGCAAAAACCAGTGGGGATTGAGTCGATGAAAGAAACTTCTAGAGTCCCATGCACTTGCTCTTAAAGATCTCACACAGGAACTTATTCAGACTCACTCCCTGTGAGCTCCAGCACCAGGATAGCGGCTTGAAAGGCATGGTGGCATACACGGAGGAACGGAAGTGTTTGGCATCAGTGCAAGAGCTCGGGGACAGCTTTCTCCCAGTCAGAAAGGAGGGCAAAGGCCATCGTCCTTTCTCTGAGTCCTCCCCTCGTGAAGTCACAGAATGGGCAGGCAGGTGCCATACCTGAGACTTCATGAACCTGGCTAATACTCTTTGTTCTGCCCTGGAGATTCTCCTGAGGCTCTATCCCACCCAACTTACAGTCCCACAAAAGCGGTTAACAGTTACTTTTCCACATGAATGGCTGGTCTTGGCTCATGTTTCACAACTTCCTAAATACTCTCAAACAAACAACAGCCAGCCTAAGTGAGCTTCCAGCCCCTGTACCTCTTGCTAAGTGGCCCCAGGCCCAGCATTAGCAGCAGCCAATCTATATTCACACCTTGGATTTTCCTGGGAATCTCCAAGCTCAACACAAGTAGTGGCCATCTCACATTGCTTTGTAGTTCAGACAGGGTGGTCCTGGGCAGAACACAAGTGGGGACTGACATTGCCCTGCACCCTGGAACCCCCAGAGCCTGTGCACCAATGGACAGCTACAGACCACAACAGAGAACCATCACCTTGCTCCTGCACAGCTGATACTCCACAGAGAGAGGGGTTGGTGGTCAGTGGTCACAGCCAGTGCTTGCAGTTGACTGGCCTGGGAAAATCCCTCCAATTGACCTGCCAACAACAATCAAGGTCTGACTACAAGACGAGGGTGTATTCAGCTCACACAAGGGGCATATCTTGAGTACCCATCTTGGGTGATGAGGGAGGCTGTGCCACTGGACTCTACAGAACACCTACTACATTTAGCCTCACTACCAAGTCAGGGAGTCAAAGTAGCTCTACCTAATATATACAGAAACAAACACAGAGAGGCTGCTAAAATGAGGAGACAAAGAAACATGGCCAAAATGAGAGAACAGATAAAAACTCCAGAAAAAGAACTAAACACAATGGAGATAAACAATCTATCAGATGCACAGTTCAAAACACTGGTCATAAGGATGATCAAGAAGCTTAGTGAGGACCTCAACAGCATAAAAAATATCCAGAAAGAAACAAAGGATACACTAACTGAAATAAAGAACATTTTATAGAGAAACAACAGTAGAGTGGATGAAACTGAGAATCAAATCAATGATACGGAACATAAGGAAGCAAAAAACAACCAATAAGAACAAGAAAAAGAAAAAAATACATAAAAATGAGGGTAGTGTAAGCAGTCTCTAGGACAACTTCAAGTGTTCCAACATTCACATTATAGGGATGCTGGAAGGATAAAAAAAGAGCAAGGAATGGGAAATCTATTTGAAAAAATAATGAGAGAAAACTTCCCTAATTTGGTGAAAGAAATACACATGCAAGTCCAGGAAGTACAGAGAATCAAATAATATCGATGTGAAGAGGCCCACTCTGAGATACATCATAATTAAAATGCTACAGGTTAAAGATGAACTGAGAATCTTAAATGCAGCAAGAGAAAAGCAGTTGTTACCAACAAGGGGCACCCTAATAAGATGCTGGTTTCTCAAAAGAAAACTTGCAAGCTGAAGTGATTGCAAAGAAGTATTCAAAGTCACGAACAACAGGGACCTACAGCCAAGACTGCTCTACCCAGCAAAGATATCATTTAGATTCAAGGAGCATATAAAGATCTTCCCAGGCAAGAAAAACCTAAAGGAGTTCATCATTACCAAACCATTATTGTATGAAATGTTAAAGGAAATTATTTAAGAAAAAGAATAAGATTAAAATCATGAATAATAAAATGACAATAAATACATATCTGTCAAAAATTGAATCTAAAAAACAAACTAGCAAACAAGAAGAACAGAGACAAAATCATGATTATGAAGAACGTTCTGATGGTTGCCAGATGGGAGGTTGGTATAGGGAAATGGGTTGAAGAGATCAGGGGATTAAGAAGTACAAATAGGCAGGGACAGAATAGCCATGGGGATGTAAAGTACAGTATAGGAAATGGAGTAGCCAAAGGACTTATATGCCTGACCCATGGACATGAACAGGACTCATGGGCAGGTGTTGGAAATGCCTGAGGGAGTCCGGGGGGCTGGGTGGAGGGGAGAAAAGAGGAAAAAACTGAGACAACTGTAATAGAGTAATCAATAAAATATAATAAAAAGTTAAAAAGTAAATATACAAGAGATTTTCTTTAAAATTATGAAATAATTCCTAGAGAAATATATATGTACTTTTCAGAATAATAATCCTCTAGTGACCAGTTGCATTATCATTTTGAAAACTGTTTAAAAAAAGTGGGAGGCATTTATAACTTACCTGTTTATCTCACTGGAGTTGAGCCAAGCAAGGTCTCTCTTTAAATTTCTCATGATTATACTGAAGTGGTTAGAGAACAGAGCCAGTATCTCATTTGTCACTAATTTTCTTACTGTTTTTCTTTTGTATTAGAAGAAATGTGGTGATGTTGAAACAATTTCAAACAGATATGCTTTAACATAATACACTGAACTTAAGAGGATATAAGAAATGCATGAGTCATTGGCTTCATCTCTATATTTATGCGCTGCAAAATATGTTTAAAAATTCTTCAAAAATCCCAGTAGTTTTATCTTAACACTGACACACATGAAAATGGAAATGTAGCACACCAAAATGTATGGGATACAGCAAAAAAAATTTTTAAGGGGGAAATTCACAGTAATAAATGCCTACGAAGAGTAACAAGAAAATTCACATATAAACAACCTAAATTTAGAATTCATGAAACTAGAGGAGGAGGAACAAAGCCTAAAGTTAGTATAATTAAGTACATAACTAAGATTAGAGGAGAAATAAATATAACAGAGACTGAAAACACAATAGAAAAGATTAATAAGGCCAAGAGGTGGTTCTTTGAAAAGGTAAAAATAATTGGCAATCCTTTAGCTAGGCTCACCAAGAAAAAAAGAGCAAACTCAAATAAAATCATAGTTGAAAGAAGAGATATTACAATTGATACCACAGAAATACAAAGAGTCATAAGCGACTATGAATAATAATCAAGAAATTGGACAACCTAAAAGAAATGTCAACATTCCTAGAAACATGCAACCTAACCAAAACTGAATGATAATTAAATAGAAAATCTTAACAGACTGTTAACTAGTAACAAAATTGAATCAGTAATCCAAAACCTTTCAACAAACAAAAGTTCAGGAGCAGATGGTTTCACTGGTCAATTTTACCAAACATTCAAATAAAAATTAATAGCCTTCTTAAACTCTTCCAAAAAAATAGAACAGAGAATGCTTTCAAACTCATTTTATAGACTTTGATAAAAAAAATCAGATAAGCATACCACAGAAAAAAAATGACAGGATAATATCCTTGATGAACATAGATGCAAAAATCCTCAACAAAATATTATCTGGCCAAATTCAATAATACATTAAAAGGATTATAAGCCATGATTAAATGAAATTTATTCTAGGGATACAGGGATGGTTCAAGATCTTCAAATCAGTCAAACTGATACAACACATTAAAAAAAACAAAGGATAAAAATCATATAATCATCTCAATTGATGCAGAAAATGCATCTGAAAAAATTCAAGATTTATTTATGATAAAAACTCTCAACAAAGGAGGTGTAGAGGGAACATACTTCAACATAAGGGACATATATGGCAAACTTACAGCTAACATAGTAGTCAATAGTAAAAAATGAAAACTTTATCTCTAAGATTAGGAACAAAACAAGGATGCCTACTCATGCCACTTTTATTCACCATAGTATTAGAAGTCCTAGCCAGAGCAATTTGCAAGAAAAATAAAAGGCATCCAAGTTGCAGAGGAAATAAAAATGTCAATATTTGTAGGTGACATGACATAATATAGAGAAAACCCTAAAGACTCCATAAAAAAAACTGTTATTACTAATAACCATAGGATACGAAATCAATATAAGAATATGTTGCATTTCTATACCCTAATAAGCTATCAGGAAGAGAAGTTAATAATCCCACTGACAAGGGCATTAAAAAAATGAAATACCTAGGGATAAATTTTACCAGAAATGGAAGACCTGTGTGCTGAAAATTACTACAAGACATTAAATATATTAAAATAGATACAAATAAACAGAAAGATATTTTGAGTCTGTAGACTGGAAGAATTGATATTGTTTAAATGTCTATACTATCCAAAATGATCCACAGATTCAGCGCAGTCCCTATCAAAATTCCAATGACATTTTTTCCCACATAGAACCATCTTAAAATGTATATAGAAAAGACATGGGATAGCCAAAGCAATCTTGAGAAAGAAGAAAAAAGAAAGCTGAAGGCATCATGCTCTCTGATTTCAAACTATATTACAAAGCTGTAGTAAGTAAAACTGTATGGCATTGTCATAAAAGCAAACATAGATTAATTGAACAGAATAGAGAGCCCAGAAATAAACCTATGCATTTATGGTCAATTACACTACAATGAAAGAGCCAAGAATATAAAATGAGAAAATGACAGTCTCCTCAATAAATGGTGTTGGAAAAATTGGACAACCACATGGAAAAGAATGAAACTAGACCACTATCTTATACCATACACAAGCATTAACTCAAAATAAATCAAAGATATGAACATGAGACCTAAAACATAAAATTCCTAGAAAAAACATAGGTAGTAAACTCCTTGACATAGACCTTGGCAATGATTTTTAAAACTATGATACCAATAGCAAAAATAAAGTAGAATTAATCAAACTAAAAAGCTCTACACAGGAAAAAAAAATCCTCAACAAAGTAAAAGCAAAACATATAAAATGGCAGAAAATGGTTATAAACCATATGTCTGATAAAGGGCTAATATCCAAAAAAATAAAAGTAACCCATAGAATTCAATTAAAAAAAAACATCTGATTAAAAAATGGGCAGAGAATCTGAGTGGACATTTTTCCAAAGAAGACATACAGATGGCTAACAAGTACATAAAGAAGATTTTGTACATCATTAATCATGAGAGAAATGTAAATCAAAACACAATGAGATATCACCTCAAAGCTGTTAGAATGACTATTATTGAAAAGATCAGAAATAGCAGGTGCTGGTAAGGATCAGGAGAGAAGGGAACATTTGTGCACTGCTGGTGGGAATGCAAACTGGTGTTGCTACTATGGAAAACATCCTAGAGGTTCCTAAAAAAATTAAAAATAAAACTACCATATGACCCAGAAAATCTACTTTTGAATATTTATCCAAAGATAAAAAATACTAATTTAAGAGATATATACCTTTATGAAGTTTTATTTAAAGTAACCAAGATATGGAAATAACCTAAGAGTCTTTCAAAAGATGAATGAAGATGCTATATATATATATAGATTCAACGAACCATTATTCAAAAATAGAAAACATAAATCTTGCCATTTGGTACAACATGGAAGGAACTTGAGGGCATTATACTAAGTGAAACAAGTCAGAGGGAGAAAGAGAAATATTATATGCTATCTCTCATATATGAAATCTAAACATAAATGAATGAATGAATGAATAAATAAATAAAATTCAAAAACCAGCTCTTAGATACAGAGAACAGATGGGCAGAGTGGTGATTATCAGAGATGGAGAGTGGGGGTAGTAGAAAAATGTGAAGTTTTGAAAAATTTAAATAATTTGAATAAAAATAAATTAATATGAAAAAATCTCTAAGATGAAAGTGATCAAAGCAAGATTACTGCATATAGTTTACTGTACTAGGGCTGGAGACCACAAAAATACTGGAATTATCTTCTGGAGGGCAGGCGTCTTACAGCACAGGCTTCCCCAACCAGGTGAGTGTTCTAGAAACCCACTGTATCAGTGTGCCAGCTGGTGGTGTTGTGAGAGGCTGCATTTGGCTTCAGTGAACTTTTTGGGGAGACTCTTTGAAGGTGTTTGCCCATTTCATGATGGGGGATTTACAAGTACACCTGCTCACACCACGCTAAGCGTTTGGCAGTTTTTCACCCAAAACTGCATGACCCCTCCCTGGCCACTCAATCTCACCCCAAGCCATTTTTCTCTTTTTGTCTCCTGGATGAAAAATGTCCTCAAAGGGAAATGTTTTGCCCATGTGGAAGAAGTGAAACAAAAAATGGTAGAAGCACTAAAAGGTATCAAAATCAACAAATTTCAAAACTGTTTTGAGCAGTGGGAAAAAAGTCCCAATAGGTGTATTGCACCAAATGGAGAACACTTTGAGGTGACTGAAATTTAAACACGTAAAGATAAATGCACATTTGTTAATAAATTCCCATTTTTTATGTCTCCCTTCATAATTTGGATAAAGAACAAAAATGGGGAAAGAAGGATGTCTATCTGTATTTATGTCTAAATATATGTGTGTAATTTTTTTCATATTTTGTTAGATAATAAAAAACATTTTAGAAATGTGCAGCAATGGTTATATCCAAACTTTTTTCAAATTCATGGTCTCCTAATGTTTCACATGTGTTATCTCACTGCAAGCTCACTGTTCTAAAACGCATTTTTTGTCAACAGTCTAGTTTTAATTTTTAATTAAAGCAAACACATAGAAGCCATGTTGTAGGTAACTGACCTAGCCACTGTGGTCATATGTGGGCAAAAATCAGCACCTCGGCACTAATTTACAGAATCAGTGCACAGAATCTGATGTATAGAATAGACACAAGGAAGACCAGGAGCTAGTAGCATCATCAGAAACTCACCTCATTAGGAACACTGTGCATTGAATAATGGGATATCTAATTGACCCAATCAGGCTCAATAGCGGATAGGATTCCCTTAGAAAAAGACTCCAAGAATCTGAAGTTTGTATGTGTGTGGGTGCTCTACCCGCAGAGTCCCCCGGCCACTACAGATGAGAATAAGTCTACCGAGACATGATCTGCTTGGGGAGGAAAGGTGGCCGATTTCTCAAAGGAGAAGGGCCAAGAGCCTTTTCCTCAATGAGCTTTTATTGGGTTCATTTTGCACAGGAATACAGGTAAAGCTCATTAATCATTGTCAGGCAATAAGGATCAAACAATAGATATATGCAGGATTCTGAGGGCCTATTTTGAGTCAGGGTCAGATAGCTAAATGCCCATACAACTTTGAAGAACAAACTCACTTCCTGCTTGGACCCTTAACATTTAATTTCCAGCATTCTAAACACAGCAGTTTTCACAGGATTTTACATATTCTTTCTTAGGCCTGATTGCCCTAGGGAACCCACCCTTTCCAGCACAGGTCTGTACCCACCACGAGCATTGTTTCAGGCTTAAGGCATTGTCTCAGGCTTAAGTCAGGCAGGGTAGTAAGGCAGCCAAGAGATTAGGAGGTTTCTTGCAGACAGAATGAGGACTCAGACTATGTCATAGCAGAGAAGCGAGGGTCCAGCCCCCCTTTTGCTGTAGCCCTCCAGGTCCTTCCTTGGAGCCTCCACATGATCACAACTGTTTTATGTCATTCCCTCCTTAGGGAATCTTCCAGTCATTGGCTAACTGATCAAGAATTGGGAGCCAGTTATGGATGAAGAAAAAGGAGCAGAAGCGGTAAGCCTGCCAGGGAGATAAGCTTTGTCTCCTTAGTGGCTTATGGTCCAAAGGTCACTCACTCAGCCTTAGTCATGGGGGTTACAGCTCCTGAAACCAGGCAGGGTGGTTCCCAATATGTATGCAGCACTTTCATTACTGTATGTTCTTCAGAACAAAATCTGTTAGGAGTGTGGGAAGCAAAATTTGGAGTAAGAGTCCCTCTCTTTTCTCTCTTCCTCTCTAAAATCAATTAAATAAACATTTTAAAGCAAATCTCAAAACGAGAGATTTTAGGTATTCAACTTTGGAGTACAAGGGTACTTTCTAAGAATATATGCAGAAATGTTGGAAAAGAAAATCATGAGGTTAGAGAGTTATGAAAAGCAAGGTCTATAATTAAGCATGATCTTTGTTCTGAAAGATTATCTATGCTGCATCGTTACCCAGGTTTACAAATCACCTGCCTACAATGGATGTGTTTTAAATATCAACCTTCTTTTATTTTCATGTTTGTGGAAGAAAGACTGCATATTTCCTAAGCAAGGGTCCTTGCCTTTGCTCAAGACATTTTTCTTTCTGTCTCTCTCTGGCTATCAAATTCCATCCATTCTTTATGAGCCAGTTGGGCTTGCCTCCTCCAGAAGCTTTCCTAACAATCCAAGATCACTGACCTCTCCCTGCTAGAAATCCCATAACTGTTGCCTATCAGATGGCTTCGCATAGTTCTATTTCACTGTATAAAAGTAAAGTTGTATGACATAATTTACATCTCTAAGAAATCGATAGGTGTTATATTTTCCTCCCTTCTCCTTAACACTGGACAGGTTGCCAACCCCACAGGAAACATCGATACCAACAGAGAAGTAAATATCTGCAATAGTTCAGCTGGGCGTGGTGAAATGGCACTGAGATAAAATAATGCTTTGAAAATAGTTCAGGAACTTCAAAGAATCTGTGACATGGCAGAGAGTCCTTCTGGGAGAACCATGGCTAATTAATAAAAAACAACAATACTTTATTCATTAACGGTGGTACTAACTATGGGTGTGCTCCCTGAGTATTCCTCTGTCCATTCTCCTACTCCTAACCCACTCTCGCACTTTTATTTCAATCGTTTTTACTTACTTCTGATAATGTGTTCCTAAATGATACTCTGCCTGACAGCATGGGAGTAGGAAAGATGGGATACACACATTTTTCAAAGTAGGATCGATAGATTTATGCAAAAAAAAATTTAAAGATTTTATAACTAAATAGGAAGGTAAAACAAATCTTTTCAGGAAGAAAGAATTTTTTTTTTCTGTTTCTACTTCAAGGCAATCCTACTTCTTGAAAACTATAAAGGAAAAAAAAAGCGGAAGTAATTCAAAAAACAGCCCTGTAGCAATCAGTGGAGAAAGTTATAGCTGTATTTTGGATCAATGTAACTTCGTACTCTGTTCTTTAGTTAAAATGTATTTCTTCTGTTTACTGGTTATGTTGGTAGACAATTAATTAGATAAACTTTTTTTAAAAAATGGCATCATCTTCTCTTAACTGTTAGCCTTGATAAAATATGAGGTTTGTGGCACTGGCTGGGGCTCAGTGGATGGAGTGCCTGACTGGAAACCAAAGGGTCACCTGTTTGATTTCCAGTCAGGACACATGCCTGGGTTGTGGGCCAGGTCCCCAGTAGGGGGCGCTGAAGTGGCAACCACAAATTGATGTTTCTCTCTCCCTCCCTTCCCTTCTCTAAAAATAAAAAAATAAAATCTTTTAAAAAAATTAGGTTTGTGTCCAAGGCAAGGTCTTGAGGGGTTTATGATATATTGGTTGGCTACTTTTCAATCCCCTGCCCTCAGGATCTGAGAGAGAACATGTGTCATTAAGTGCTTGTCCTCCATCCATTTTCTTTTTCTCATACCACTGTGACCATGCGTGGGAAAATTACTCCTGCCCCACTGTGACTGTCCTGGGGGAGAGGGGTATATCAATCTACATGCCTGCCTTCTCCTTCGGGTTTCAGAGGAGCCAGATCCTTCATCTCTCTTTGTCAACAAATACGGCAAATGGACATGTAACTTAAATTTGGTACAAGGAGCTGCTCTCTTCCATAAAATAAAATCTTTATCCATTAAGCACAAGAATGAAGGAAACGGTTGGGCATAATACACTGTACTGCATACCTGTAGGATAGCTTCTGTTACTGAACAAACTCACACTTTCTGCTTCTGTGGATCTCATATTTCTTTCAATTCCAGTTCACTCCCAAACTTGGTCTCCTAACCTACAGTTGGTTCTATTATGGTTTTCAGTATCTTCCTTTCTGCTTATTAGCTGGAATTGCTTTCTGTTCCTGCAATCAAGAACCTTGTTCAGGACCCTTTGTACCTCTCTCCTCCTGGCAAACACTGTGCTTGCTCTTCACTCACTGCAGCTGGCAGGTAATAAGAGGCAATGTATAATGCCCTGCAAAGGACGACACTCCACTCTGCTGAATCTCAATGGGATTCTGTGGCTTCCTTCTCCTGTTGAAGGCCTGTTTTAAAATGGGCTCCAATATTACCTGAAACTCATCATTAAAAATTTCTTCACAAACCACCTTTCAATAAATCAAAAATGTTCCACTCCATTAACTGCTTTGCCAGAATGCTGAGTGTTTGAGGGATGGGACATACTTTTCAAGGTTACAGAATTGACCACAAAATAAAGAATGCTGTTGGCATTCTGTACATCTCCATGATCCAGGAGCACAAGGACAACTCAGTTCTTTTAGTTATTAAGACTGGTGTTTGGAGATTGAAATTCTACGTATTAAGTCACAATCTTCCATTCACCATTGTCCTGCATATCACGAGCAATGTTATTGGAATTATTCCACGCACCACACCACACATTTCTATATCTCTAGCTTGTATTTCATCTGAAAACAAAGTGATTTTTGTCATAAGATTAATTTCTATGTTATTGTGGCAGAGGCAATCTGGCTTAGTGATTAAAGGTACAGACTATCGTCCTGGCCGGTGTGGCTCAGTGGGTTGAGCACCAGCCTGTGAACCAAAAGGTCACTGGTTTGTGTCCTGGTCAGGGCACATGCCTGGATTGCAGGCCAGGTGTTTCTCTCCCTCTCTTTCTCCCTCCCTTCTCCTCTCTCTAAATATAAATAAATCTTTTTTTTTAAGTACGGACTGTAGCCAGATCAATCAAGAGACCATTTAAAGTAGAGTTTGAAGGACAAATAGAATTTGGATACAGACATAAACAATAGGAGTAAGTGGGTTATGTGGACTTCCCAAACAGAGGAAATAACATGAGCAAAGCATAAGGAAAAAAACACATACACAATAGCAGGCATCACTGACTGCTCCGTATGTTCCTCTCTCTGTTCTGAACGCTGTTCATACGCTAACACATTTTGTAATCACAACTCCACACAGTAGTAGCCACTATTATCCCTATTTTACAGATGAGAAAACAGACACGGAGAGTTTAAGCAACTTGCCCAAGGTCACACAGAAGTTGGCAAAATGATGATTCATAGTCAGATAGCTCGGCTTGACACTCTACTCTTGAACTTAACAGTGTAGCACTACCATTGGCACTGAAGTGTAGGATGTGTTAAGGGGGATGAAAGGAGATTAGGTTGGGAAAGTTTACTGGGTCCAAATTGTGGAAGGTTTTGTAGATGCTGAATAAGAAGTATGAGAAATATTCTGAAGTTATTTGGGGGTCATTAAGGTTTTTGAGCAGTCAATGACATGATTATAGAGTTATGCTTTAGAAAGAATCTGGCAGTAAAGTAGAAAATGAAATGAAAGAAGACTAGACGTATGAATATCAGTTGGGAGGCTATTCTCATAGCAAAGAAAAAAGCTGAGAAAGTTTGAAATTACCCAGATTTTTCTAACTGAGAGAAGTCCATGGTAATAAACATTGAGGCCTTCCAATACTCCAGGCATTGGTAATACAAAGACAAATTTTGCTTACTTCGCTTAGTATCCCCCATAACACCCTGTACATAATAGGCCTGCAATATAAAGCTGGTTGAATGAGTGAATGAATGAATGGAAATGTGCTGAAGGTGACTTCAGAGAGCAAGGCGTGGTGAAAAGCTACAGGCAGTCAGAAGGAAGAATCTATGGACAATATTCATTCATGATAGCCTCTGGGTCATTGGACGCTGTGCATACTGGGCTAGGGGTGCATAATATAACTATACTTTGATATTTCTGACAAGAAAAGTTACTCAATAAACATATTTAATGATATCATACAAGGATCCTAAAGTCTAGAATAAAAACTGTGGCCAAGGAAACTTTACTATCTATTGTGGTGGTAAAACACTTGAATTTGAAATAGATCTGCTACCTGGTCTGACCTTGTACATCTAAAATCGAAGTGCCAAAATTTTGCCTATATTCTGTAATAGTCAAAGCTTTATTCCCCGATAATTACACATGTTCATATCTAATTTTAGAAATAATGTCTCTACATCCCCCAATTCCATGCCACTTGAAAATTTAAACAGAATTACAAATAGAATTATTTACCTGTCCCTACATAGTATCTGCCTATTAGCCACCATATTTCATGATATGAATTTGGTTTTCAAAATCCCACTATACTGTCTCCATGCTAACTCTCCAGTCGTGAGGTTGCAGCCATGTCCAGTGAGTGGTCTGAAGAAAAGCAGCCCACGACACAGTGCTCGTCACCGAGGAACAGAAAGTTCTCTATTTGTCACTCCACTCCAGTTTTCCCTTCTGATACCAGAACAAGATAGAGTGAAAACAATAATCCTTAACCAACTACCGTTTTTAGAAGTCAGACTTACAGAGAGTTAGCAGTCCAATTAATTACCCAGACAACAAAGCCAAGAATGTTATTTTTATCATTGATAGAGTCACAAAGAGCCATGTTCTGTTGTGACCCGCTATGCTCATTTGAAATAAAGATTACAAATATGCCAACTTATTTCCTGCTACTTCTATAGTTCTAGTTCAACATTGCAAATATTTTCTCAGTATCTGATATGTGAAAAACAAGCCCCGTTTAACCTGTAAAATACCCTCCTCTGCAACGTTTCCCAGGCATCCACTCTGTGCAGCACAGAGATTTCCTCTTCTTTGAAACTATCTTTTCTCGGTTAGTTCCATCTGCTACACAATCTTCTTCATAATCAAAATATATTCATTTTCTCTCTTCCTGTAGCTCCCCAATACAGACTTCCGTGGGACATGAATACAATGGAACTAGAAACTTGAGACTGAACAAAGTCAAGTTCTTTTAGGCTCAGTGCTTAATTCTAATTATACCCTCCTTGATTAGTTTAGATACTGGGCAAGTGGCCCAGGACTTAATTTCATGGTTATAGTCAATCATGTGCACCATCAGCAGTGTCCTCTTCCATCCAGATTTACACATTTGTATAGAGTCTAACAAGCAACCCAGGAAGGAGGGAGAACGCAGAACCACACGGCGCTGAAATCGTGTCCTCGCCGAAGATTGAAAGCTTACTCAAATGCTCTGATTGTTTTGTGTTTAACCAGTAATGGGTGCCTATTAGCAGAGTGCCAGAACCACTTCTTCCTGCTTAAAATGTGCAGAGAAATTTAGAACAGTAAACCGAGATGAGAAATCAAAATAAGAAAAAGTTTGAAAGTCGGAGAATTTGAGATTACCCAAATCTTAGTAAAAGGAATCACGAGGTAACTTATTAACATTTAAAGATATCAAAAGTAGGAAGAACATGTCCCCAACTTTGCAATTTTACCAGATATAACTAAACTAGGTTTACATTCAGAGACAGATGGAAAACTTTCTGATTAAAAAAAGGAATAGCATCTGTTTTTAAGCAGTTTCCTGAGGTGGGTCAGGCTTTTTCTTTCCTTACACAACGTTAAGAATCAGTTACAATTGAAGTTGTGATCTTGCCTAGAGATGACCTGACTTCTAAATATTATAAGTTCACTGAGAGTATTTTTCAGTTTGTATAACATGAAAGCATAGGAGTTACAAATTCTTGTTAGATAGGTGCCTGTTTCAAAAATATGATCTAACATGACAAAAAATGAAATCTATAAAGTTAAACTTCATTTATTTGAATTTTAGGAGACTCAGAATGTTGTTATTTCAAGGCCTATGGGAGGGTGCACAGCAACAGCTTCCCCCTAAACCTGTTAGAAATACCAATTATGGGGCTTCAGACCTGACTTACAGCCTAACTTTTATTTCAACAAGAAAAATGGTGATTCTTACACACACACACTCAAGTTTGGGAAGCAATGGTTTGGAAGGTCCAGTTGCCTGTTTAGCTAATTCTTTCATATTCAGTTCTGCTGGAATCTGTCACTATTGTACTTTGGAAACATTGAGAAGTTATTTGTTCATTCATACTCAGCTTGTTAGGAATTGATGTTTTATGATGACCTTGGGGGTGTCAAATCATAGGTTCCTCAAACCAAAACAGGNGAGGGTGCACAGCAACAGCTTCCCCCTAAACCTGTTAGAAATACCAATTATGGGGCTTCAGACCTGACTTACAGCCTAACTTTTATTTCAACAAGAAAAATGGTGATTCTTACACACACACACTCAAGTTTGGGAAGCAATGGTTTGGAAGGTCCAGTTGCCTGTTTAGCTAATTCTTTCATATTCAGTTCTGCTGGAATCTGTCACTATTGTACTTTGGAAACATTGAAAAGTTATTTGTTCATTCATACTCAGCTTGTTAGGAATTGATGTTTTATGATGACCTTGGGGGTGTCAGATCACAGGTTCCTCAAACCAAAACAGGGTTTTGCTACCATCCACTACTACTTATTTACCAATAAGACAACAGTTTATAAAATTCATTTGAGACCCTTTTGAATGTGATGCCATTAAGGCGATTGTAACAACTATACTGAAATACACTGACCTTACAGCACATTCCAGGGTCAAACAGCAATGGGTAGTTAAAAGGACTGCCCTGGCTGGTGTAGGTCAGTGGATTGAGCACCGGCCTGTGAAGCAAAGGGTTGCCAGTTTGATTCCCAGTCAGGGCACATGCCTGGGTTACAGGCCAGGTCCCCAGTAGGGGACACATGAGAGGCAACCACACACTGATGTTTCTCTCCCATTCTTTCTCTTTCTCTTCCCCTCTCTCTAAAATAAATAAACTATTTACTTAAAAAAAAAAAAAAAAGCAGCCCCGACTGGCATGCATAGCTCAGTGGATTGAGCGTGGGCCTGTGAACCAGAAGATCACGGTTCAATTCCCAGTCAGGGCACATGGCTGAGTAGCAGGCCAGTTCCCAGCAGGGGACTCACAAGAGGCAACCATACATTGATATTTCTCCCCCTCTCTCCTTCCCTTCCCCTCTAAAGATAAATAAATAAAATCTTTTTAAAAAAAGGACCTAGTGGGAACCTTTGTAACAGAGCCCATCGATCTTTGTGATCAGATTCTGCACAATGCCCTTTCAGTAATTTCTGCATTTACTGTTTATTGATCTTTTTACTTCTTTCAATTTTGAGTTGTAATTAAAGTATACTAAAATGTACATATTTAAAGTGTATAAGGTCCCTTGTCTTGATATGGATACACATCTGCTACAAATAATTTTTAAATATTTTCTTCAATGTAAGCAAATATAATAGTGACTCTGATATAAACATTACTAAGGGTTCCATCCAAGTTTCACAGATGTGTGAGGGCTGAAAACAGAACACTTATTGGTGGTCAGATTGCATAAGCAAAATTATTATATAGCCTTGGTTTAAACATGACAAAAAATCTACAGCCGTATTTTGGCTTAAACCTTTTTATTTAAATGGCTTTCATTTAGGTTCCTCTAGGTGAGAGTTGTATGAGCTAGATATTGTACTGCCTAGTATAGTGTCCTTTAAATTGTGAATTTAATGAAGTAGCTTTGGAATTTGCAATTTTATGCAAACATTTTACGTAATAGTGTGGTAAATTTAAGGAACTAAATTATAATGTTATAATACCTAATCTTACTATATTATATTAACTATTATAGTTAATAACTATATTATATTATATTAACTATTATATTAACTATTATATTAACTATTATATTATATATTATATAATATATAATATATTATATTAACTATTATATTAACTATTATATTATATTAACTATTATAGTTAACTATATTAACTATATTAGAATACCTAATATAACCAGTTATATTAGGTATTATATTTATCTGAGACAATTTATTTTTTATTTTTAAAAAGATTTTATTTATCTATTTTTAGAATGGGGAGAAAGGAGGAAGAAAGTGAGAGAAACATCATGTGTGGTTGCCTCTTGTGTGCCCCCTACTGGGAACCTGGCCTGCAATGCAGGCATGTGCCCTGACTGGGAATTGAACCAGCAGCCCTGTGGTTCCCAGGTTGGCACTCAATCCACTGAGCCACACCAGACAAGGCTATCAGAGAAAATTTAAGTTAACTCATCATATGACTGTGTTTTGCATATTAAAAAATGGGTCTGAATTTTGGAAGGCAAGTCTGATTTTAAATTAATTCACAATTTAAAAAACAACCATTGGACTGTTAAGCAGTAGTAGAATCAACAGTTTGTATTATCAGGTGCTCACCCAGCCCCCATTTTTCTTGTTCTTATCCCTAATAGACTCTGATTTTGTTTAGGTATCCATCCCTCCTACTACTGCACAGACGCCACCTGGAAAGTTGGCTCCTTTGCATAATTATTCTGTAGTTATTTGATTTCACTTGACCATGATTGGTTCAGAAATGAAACCAATGAGATGAAAGTGCCTAAGTAGGAGCTTCTGGAAAATTCTCCCTCTCTGTTCCCCAGAGCATCTGCTCCTGACTGACTCTTTCTTCTGGGTTCTATTGTTCACAGGTGTTTAGTCAGCCATTAGTCTGAGGATGGAGGGCAGCAGAGCCAACAGTATCCAGGACAACAAAGCCGGAGCTACGGAGTGGTAAACTCGATGCTCCTCTACCTCTCATTTCCAATTATGAGCAAATTTTCTTAGTCTTTTAAAAGAAAGCTTCCTTTATTTGCAGCAGAAGTCACATAACTAACACAACTAATCATGTCGTTAACCAAAAAGCATAAACACATTTATGAGGTACTATTTAAATCAGAATCCTTTTGTTAAATAGCAAAGGAGCAGTTATGGCATAATACCTATTATAGCTCAGTTGTGTCCAGTTTTATATTAAGCCTAAAGACTTTCTTTCTAAAAGAAGATAGCTCTTAAAATCACATCATTACTAACAGCAGGAACTCAATTCTTGTTAAATACATAGATGCATTTAAAACTAATTACGAAGCCTGCTCTAGAAACCTCTCCTCTCTAAAACTAAAGAATTTAATTTAATTCAAGTATGTATTCACATTTATTAAAAGCTTTACAGGACACAAAGTCTTCAGTGTTGTTGTTTTTAATGACGAGTTCTTTCTTTTGAGGATTTACTGTTTATTAGAAGATTTGTAAGCATTTGTGTCAATCATGTGCCAAAAATGAAAGCACTACAGAGTGTTAAGGGGTCCAGAGAAGAGAGAAATCGTTCTCATTACGGGGAGAGGAAGGAAGTACAAGCTGTGTTTGAGGAGGACTGAGTCACCTGGTTTTACGAGAGTGTCTATGGAATGACATGGTGGGAGATGACCTGCAAAGGGAGGCTGTATGTGAAGGGCTCTGAATATTATGCTTGAGGGTATGAACTCCCTTTAGTATGAAATGAAAACCAATAAAGGTTTCCAAGGCGACAGTGGTAGGACCTAATACACACTATTAAAATGTTGGCTAGATGATTCTTTGTTGGGGGCTGTCCTGGGCATTGTAGGATGCTCGGCAGTATTCCTGGCCTCCTGCCACCAGTCCAATAACACTTCCTGGTCCTACCTGAGGTGTGACAACCAAAAGTGCCCGCAGCCATTGCCAAATGTCCTAGAGGACACAACTGTCCCACACTGAGAACCACTAACGTGAGAGTGGCAGGATAACTGACACCAGTGGCTAGAGACCAGGCACTGGGTGAGTTCAGATGAACTAAAATTAAATGACGACAGTGGGGACAACGAAAGGTGTGTTGGGGTCACTATTTTAGGCAGAGTTATCTAGGGCAGTAGCAGTGGAAATGGGAAGACCAACAAGGATGTATATAGTGTTAGTTATATTACTATTTCCCAAAGTATTCCCAAAGTTTTTGATCATGGAAATCTACCTAACACTCATCAACACCCCATGGAGTATACTTTAGGGAGTGCTGTGCTACGTAAGTAAGCTTAAATTTAAAATTAATCACTTTCAATCATAATATTAAATAAAACAGTAAGGCAAAGGTAGTATATTGAGAGTTAACCCATATTCTTTAATACTCTAAGATCGGAGTGTACTGTGTGTACATGGGACTCATTGTTGTTATTTAGTTGTATCAATGAGAATACAAAAAAAATTTGGTTCCAACGCACATGAAAAAGATACTGTGCTTGGTATATGTGGAACAGAATAGTACTGGGACATAGACTCTTGTCAAAGAACTCACAATTGGGATGAGGCAAAAATCATGTAAGAAATACCACAATGTAAGAAGGAAAAGACTGTAGCTCAATATAAACAACAACTGCCCAAATGTAATGCCTGGTTAAGCAGCAAATGGACGGGAGAGAGTACAACTCTGGATTCCAGAAGAGCACAGAGGCCCTGAGGGCTGGATGGGTTTACTCATAAGCTCCTAGTGTGGTACCTGGACCACGCTGCCTGCTGGTGGGTAAAACTCCTGACTTCTAGGAGCTGTCGTCCCATTCTGGCTTCACAGAGTCTAAAGACTTTGCCCTAGATGCTGAGATATGAGGACTCGTAGACCTAGAAGAGAAGGGATGTTCAATCCTGGCTTTACAGTCAGCTTAATGTCTCGGAAGACCCACACTCAGAAGGATCCTGTGCTCAATCTAACGTTCTGCTGTTGTTCTCTTGAAACTCTTAATAGTTGGAGAACAAGGGATCCTGTGGTTTCATTTGGCACTGGGCTCCGTAAATCACATGGCCAGCTCTGCCGCACCACCTTCTTGGCTGATGGTGGACAGAAGCTTTCATACATGGTTCATTTTCCTTGACCCCAGAATTCTTCAGCCCAGTATGTTACACTCTCTTTTGAAGATGCCCTAGTTAAGTGTTAATTTACCTACAGAATGATAGCGCAGGAAGGAATATTTTAGTTCTTGGTGGGGAAACACATTCAGCAAGCATGTTCCTTAGCAACTAAAGGACTTTACCTGATGTTGAAAATGATTATAAACATACTTTGAAAACCACTCTCAAGAAAAAAGAAAAAGTTAAAATCATGATGCTTAATTGACATATAAGCACTTGGAGAAAGAAGGCAACCAAAGTGCTTTATATATTAATGAATGCGCGATCTATTGATTTCTTCTCCTTAAATAGGAATGACTCATCACAGGTTCCTTTTGCTCCACATACAATGCAAGGGAATTACTGGTGTCGAAGCAGAGAGGAGCAGCTACCATTTCCTGTGGCTCTCGCCTACTGCAGCCTGAAATGTGCACTGTGAATCCTCAGGAGAAAGGATAAAAATGTGGGGGCTGACAGTCATCACCAGTAGGCCTTCTATAGATGTTGTAGGCATCCTGCCTACAGGATGGATATAATTTACTGTAAATATAATGAGAAAATATGTTTACTAGGTATTACTTCCTCCATGTAACATTGTTACTGCCTACAAATGCTCTATTTTCCTTCATTTCACAACTTTTTTTTTTTTTTGACGTAGCTAAGGCCGAGGTGACATACTTTTCTGTAATTGAATATTAAATGTCAGTGAACAAAATCCTTATTGATAAAGCAGGGGTCACTTGGCTGTTCAAGAAAAATATTTACAGGGCAGAGTGACATTTTTAGTCACTCTAGGTTCAGCAGGAGATCAAGATAAAACAAAATTTAGTACCACCTGCTTCTTTCTATTCGCAGAGAAGCTGTGATGATGAATGAGTAGTCTAAGTTTCATGGAAAAAAAAACAGGAAAATAAAAATTAATGTATTACCATTGTTGTATTCAATGAAGGATATACTCTTTAGACAAATTATCTTTACTTGATTGTAATTTTAAACCAGTCCAGGCATTACAGAGTGCCACATGACCTAGTACCACAGATTAAATTCAGAGTTAATAGTTTATTAAAAATAATTAGGTCTCACTAAACACTTACAATTTTCTTTAAATTCTACTTGGGGCAGGGTGGGAGACAGAGCTATGCACATCTCATTTCGGTGCCAAAACTGTAAACTAAGTGCTCGATTTATCTATGATTCATCTTGCATCCCTCTAGGTTCTTAAAATTGGCCTTGATCAGAGGAGGGACTCAAATACTTATTGAATGCTAAATGATAAAGAGATTATATAGGGTTAAAATAATTTTGTATATTTAAAAATATAAATGTACATATGTAACAGGATAATATGATTTTCTAAAATATAACCTACCAAGAAACTTATTTGTATTACAGAGGAGACTTGCACAAAAAAGTTCAGCGTGGTTGAAAAGAAGACATGGAATTTCAAATGTGGAATGCACACACCAGATAAAACACTGTGTAATGTATCACTACGGCAAGCAATTATAAATTGGCAGAGAAATGGTAAACGGTCAAGTCAAGTTCAGTCAAGTCAGTTCTTCACTGACTGAGCCAAGCATACCCTCACGCTCATCTTACATCCTGGAACGGCCATCTCTGCCTCCCTCATTCCCGATGATACCTCCCCTCTCTCCTTGTGCCCTCAGTGGCTCTCCTTCCACTGAGTCACCCGCACTGGAATACAGACTTTGTGCAGGCTCTCCTGTCTCCAGCGACTCTCCCTTGACACCCCGTTCCGTTTTAACCCTGACGCCGTTGTTGTATTCTACTTCACAGTCAGACGTCCAGAGTTTTCTGTTTAACTATCATTTCCACTTCCTGTGTCCCTCCCTCTGTGCCTCAGTTTCTTCATCTGTAAAATAAGAGGAATATTACTACCCACACAAGTGTACTTTAAAATTTAATATTTCAACATATGCAAAGCGCTTAGAAAAGTACCTGGAACACAGGAAAGGCTCAGTCAATATAAGCCATAATTTTTATCATTGTCATCATTACGATCTTTGTATTTCTACTCTAAGAATGTTATTAAGTACAATGATTAACAGAATCTCCATCATTCAAGAAACACATATGGGATAATAATAATCAAAATATAATGGAATAATTGAAATAATTATTGAGTATTCTCTCTTTGGTAGGCCTTTGTGCTTAGAGCAGATGCACTTCTCATTTTTCTTTCCAATCAGCCACTTATGGGCATTGATTGCTCACTCCATCTTATGAATGAAAAGACTAAGGCATGGAGGCCACAACCCTCAGCATTTGCATAAGGGTAACTTCACTGGCAGGAGACATGCTTTTTTAACACACATAGACTTGAAAGCTTATGTTAGAAGTTCTGAGAATGTATAACATATAAAGTGATTACATCACCCTTTTCCCTCCTGTAACAGATTGGCTCTTCAGAGGTAACCACTTTTTACACTTTATAACCTGTATTTCCATAAATGTTTATACATATAAGTATAAAAGTTTATGTATGCAGGTATATATCCACATGCTTCTATTGACCCAAATAGCATCCTGCCTTACAAACAGTTATGAAGAGCTTCCATTTGTCACTAATAAGGCAATAGTGATGATGAAGATAACCAAAATATGAAGGAGGAGAATGAAGAGGAAGAGGAGGAGAGAGTAAGAAAGCCTATAAGTAACTTCTTATAACCACAGAGGTATGTTAACTTAATCCTCATTTTACAGATTAAGAAACAGATACAAAAGAGTAAGTAACTTGCCTAAGGCCATTAACGCCAGGAGTGAAGTCCAGCGGTCTGGCTCCACAGGTCATGTTTCAGCCAGCAAACTACACTGCACTTGGCAGATTTCCATAGTGCTACCTACATTCTTTTCAGTTGCTAAATGGAATTCATTCTACTGCTATACATTATAGTTTTCCCAGGCTCCTAGTAATAAACATTCATTTCCCGACTCCCACACTTACCCTTACAAGGTATTTTGAAAATTACAATACATGAAAGTTTAGGCTTAATAACTGATTTTATCCATTTTGCACAAGGCAAGTCAGATGAAAGGCTGAATTTGTTTTACTTTTTCTAAATAAACTGAATAATATGCTTTATTTGCCTATCCTTAGTTGGTGATATCCAGATTCAACCTTTCTTGTACACATTTTTTCTCAGCCTGTAATGGTAGAAAGCCTAACAGATGATAACCAGTAATACTAATCTTGATACTGATGCATTTGAAATGTCTATCAGGTACTCAATAAATTTTGAAGGGAAAATAATCAGTATTTGTTTTTCTTTTGTTTTCATTTGCCTACTAACTGGTGCTTCTTATTACTGCAATGCCCATCAAAACAGGTTTTTGCAAGAGCACCGTGACATAGCTATTATCAGTTAATCAAACTCCAAAAAATTAAGATTTCACCCTCTACTTCGTCAGTGGATTGTGATTCACTAATATATTCACATCATTATTGATCTACTGTGTATTCCTCAGCATATAAATCTATTTTCTGCAAATGATATTCAGAATAAATAGAATTCAAAGGATTTTGTATTTATATGTAGTTCAAAAATGAAATATATACCATTTTAAACATAAAATATGTTAATATACCCTGAAACACTGTACCTTAGCTACCAGGTGTTTCACTGATGCTGGTGAACACCCACCCTTGTAAGACGTACGCTACTTAAATCTTT
The DNA here is from genome assembly GCF_014824575.4 of Sturnira hondurensis. Lineage (NCBI taxonomy): Eukaryota > Metazoa > Chordata > Mammalia > Chiroptera > Phyllostomidae > Sturnira > Sturnira hondurensis. The sequence goes on from NW_028089315.1 coordinate 3,351,186, forward strand.
CACGTCAAGCAAGTCTTATAAGCAAAATATTTACATGTGAACAAAGAGCTGATTTTCAATTTATAAGTAAGATGATACAGGAAAAAGAGAAACATTTTGTAAGTCTGTGCTGAAAAGTCTGAGCAACAATTACCAATCTAGTAGCAAAGAGCAACCCTAAGGCACAGACTATGGGCCTCTAAGTAGAAGAAATGGCTGACTTTTGCCTGAGTAGTGAAATGTACTAGCTGAGCCTGGAACATCTTTTCATATCTGATAATAAGAAAGCTGTCATAGACTAGATCCATGTCAAAAGTTTCAGAATGAGCCCTGGCTGGTGTGGCTCAGTGGATTGAGTGCAGACCTGAGCACCAAAGAGTCGCAGGTTCGATTCCCAGTCAGGGCACGTGCCTGGGTTGCAGGCCAGGTTCCCAGTAGAGGGTGAATGAGAGGCAACCACACATTGATATTTCTCTCCTTCTCTTTCTCCCTCCTCTCACCTCTCTCTAAAAATAAATAAAATCTTTTTAAAAAAGTCTCAGAATGAAACTTAAAGAGGATCCAGCTTACCTAAATTGGAACAATTTGAGCATTAATGAGAACTATACATACATGAAACTATTTAAATCCATAAACTCTGTTGGTAGAAGTATTCTATGTAATATACAAAGAATGATAGGACATCTGAATTAATGAATAAATAAATCTTGACACTGAACTCCAACTGCCATTAACAGTGCACACATGCACAAAAAGACAGACGTTATATGCCTCCTGACAGCAAAAGTAAAAGCAGCTATGAGCAGTCTCACAAATCAAAAATAAAAATAAAACCAGAATCTTGACCCAGGGTCTACATCCTACATCCAACTTCCAACTTACAGACGACACAGCGGTTGGTCAGTGGGACATGTCAAACTATGTCAGAAATTTTGAGATAAAAATTTGAATCTTGGCAGAAAATTTGATGAATTTGAAAATGTGTTGTTTTTTAGGCGTGATGTTGGTATTCTGATTATGGTGGGGTTAAAAGAGAAACCACCTTTTAGAAACACATCAAAAATTTACTAATGAAATGATATAATAGCTGAAATGTGTTTCAAAGCAAGATGAGCAATAGGAGAAAGTTTGGGCATGGGGTGGCATGGCACAGGACTGGCTTTTATTGGTTAATAGTTACCAAACTAAGTGATCAGACCTACGATTTCATTAGGTTACTTTCTCGTTTTTAATATGTTTGGAAGGCTCTGCAACTGAGAGTTTGGTTTTTGTTTTTATTTTTTCCAGTGACATTTAGAAGTGCTGGAGAATTTGACACCAAAATCTTTGGAGATTAAAAAATTAAAGAACAATTGCATTTGAAGACATCAGGGAGTTACTTAAACAGCAAAGAAAGCCTTTACTCACCAAAACACTCAGCAGGAGACCCTTCACAGCCCAGACCACTTAGCTACCTCTTCACCAGTCAGTGGATCCAGTTATATCAATCTTGTCATTTTACAAATGTAAATTAGTTGCTTTAAAAGTCAAGTTCCAAATACATTATAGCTTTATTGAGTATGAATGCAATTTTCTTCCGATATTTATCAAATGTTAATAATTTAAAATATATGATCAAAACTTCTTGGAGATATGTACACAATAAATTAACATGGGAATTCAAAAAGGAGGAAGTCAATAGGTTTTAAGATGCTGATGTTTTCAACATTAGGATCAAATCTCTTTGGCATTAAATCCATTTTTATTTAAAAAATTTGGTTTTATTAAGTGAAATCATGTTAAGAGAAAAGATTTTAAGGGGTAAAAATACCATTGGATAAAGTCACTGATGATGGATGCTTAAATATGATCCTTGTGACTGGAAGACACAGCATGCAAAAATTCATCAGTATCCCATTGATTTTCTTTTAAAACTCAAGCACAAACATTTAACAATAATAAAAAAAAATCACAGTTTCCATCATTACATTTCAGTAGTTCTAAAATCCCTAGGCTTTCGTACCAGAGAGAATTAACTGATGACTTGAAAAGGAAGGGGAAAAAAAGCACACCTAGCAACATTAGGAAATAGATTTAAGATAAGAACATAGATTACTTTAGTTTCAGAAACAGTATTTTTTCTTGTGATTTCATGGAGTTCAAAATGCAATTTGGATTAAAGAGAACTAATTCTTTCAGGGCCAGACAGAAATCCAACATTCCCAGACATCCTTAGTATGTTCAATCAATAAATTCTGGCAGATCCTATTGTGATAGTCATTTAATTTGTTTCATGTTTCACACAGCCCTTTGTCATGTTTTAGCCCATTGTTAACTATTCTTAGGTAAAATAAGGACCCCTGAGTCCTTTCCCTATTCTCTAAGAATTAGCATGACCAAAATATTACCAATATGTATAATCAATAGGCCCAAAATTCTAAGAGAAGTCTTAAAAAATTATTTTAAGAGAATATTGTTTGTAACATTTGATTACCCTGTGTTCTACCAATGGGTCCTAAAAACTTACAGGATTCTAGCAGAAATGCAGATTAATTACTATGCCCTTGTCCAAAAAATGGGAAGTTGATTTTTCTAAATGGCATTTGCCAGTGGAGAGGTTAATGGGGCAAAGAAAGTGAGGGGAATAAATTGACAACTAGATGAATGAATAAATAAAAGAAGGGGGGCACATACAGACTACCAATAACAAGGTATTGGTATCAATAACATAGGTATCATGACCTATGGATTATGATCAATTCAGCTGTGTCCATCATCACTGCAATGAGTTGAACAGATTTACATTGTAGTTCAAGTTCCCGTGGACTGGCTACTCCTGAAACAGCAGTCTTGTTTTACCAGTGTTCATATGGGTGATAACCTGTGTCACATAAACATTTGCAAAAATAAACTCATTTCCAATTGTGATCTTATCTAATCAACAAATATCACTAGACATTACATTTCCATGTTAAACAGTACTCTGTAGCAAAATATGAGCATTCTTATTGTTTCACTATGGAAATACAATTGTTTTGCATTGTTTTAACCTTAGCAAAAGGCATTCTGGAGAAGTGGTGAATGTAGGTTTCAAAGTCAGACATTCTGGATTCAAATTCTGATTCTTTTATACTACAACATCTATATGCCTCGACTTAGTTACAGAAGGTGGGAATATAAAATTTATAAAGATTTTTGAGTTTTAAATAAGTTACACTGTACAAAAAGTAGAACAAAGTAACTAATGGCATAACTGGTCAATAAATGCTATTCTTATCACTGATTTACTAAAAGGTCGGTACACAAGTATGTATCCCCTCTCTTGCCCTCAGACAGTTTGAAGATTAAGCTTGTCATTTAAGGAAAACAACTGGTTGATTTTTAACTCTGGCTTTCCTGAATAATCAAGGTCAGTTTTTTAAAAAGGAGAGAAGAGGGTTTTTGAGGGAAAAAAGTAAAAGGAAAGAAGCATTTCTGGGGAAAACAGGTCAGGTGGTGGGGGAATTATTTCCCTCCTTTTAAAAGAAGAACAGACAGAGGTGAGTAAAACATGGTTGGAGGTAACCAGAGTGGGCTATTATAGCTACAAGATCATTTCAAGGTTGCCTAAGAAGAGAGAATTCCCATTATCTCCAAATAAACAGACAACTAGATATTGCAAGGGGTTGCCAAGATGAGAATGGCTTGGGTGTCCAAAAAACAAAAGGGAGCCACCTCATCACCCAGAGAATATCCAAGCAGGAATGTTCTCACTGCCTGAAGAGGATATTACTTTATCATCATTTACTACTTTTCCAGTAAACCGAAAAATTCATCACCCAAGAGTTGGTTTAATTTCTATCTGATTTCTTTGTGTGGACCACTCACCAACTTCCTCCATGACCGAGGACACTTGCAGATACAAGACAGGGGACTCAGGACAATTAGTGAAGTGGTGGTGATGTTCTCCACTTACGTTCTCTTTGCACAGAGAGAGATGCGAATGCCTGAGCAAAGCCCACTGTTTAACACTTCCCCCTCCATCGTTGCTCCTGGGACACTAAACAAGGATAACTTACAAAATACACACACATGTCCCCTGTGACTCTTTAATTTACCCATGCTGCAGTATTGTGAAAGTATTTTTTTCCTGGTTCTCTGGTTCTTTCACCATATTCAAATCTTTAACCACATATGGCATCTCTTGCCAATGGGACAATATATCATAGTAATGCAAGTGCACAAATTCAGCAAACAAAAAAGATGAACATGGGAAAATAAAAAAGGGAAATGTATACTGAGAGAGGAGACAATATTTTATTCCACATCATTTCTTACCAAATGTAAAAAAAAGATGCAGATATCTATTGCTGAGTTGCTAACAGCAATGTCAGCGAACTTTGCAAGATGAAGAAGTACACAGAGAAGTTGAACTATTCATGTGAGAGCAATCCAAAGCCTGATTTTTCAAACTTGAAGGACTCAGTAACTTTAGAATAAATCAAAGCTTAGCTTTAAACCTCCAGAGAGACCCTAAAAAAGTAGTCAGAGGATTTGGGTATTTTTCTGCAAGCATTTTTTCCTCTTTAACGTTAAGGAAAAACACAATTCACAACTGCAACGGGAAAAGTGAGAAAGATATAGTTAGTACAAGTCAATCCTTGATACTTATTTTTCAGTATGCCTTCTTTTTTTCCCCTCTCCCAGCCAGCTAACATTTTCATTGCTTGAATAAACTCCAGCAAGTCAGAGAAGAAAGGAGAAAGAAGAAAGTTAAAAAAAAAGTCAGGTCCTGACTTTTTAAAGAAGTATAAATCAGCTTTTCTCTAGTAGCTTTAGAGTCTTGACACCATAAAACATAGTGTATCAGAACTTGCTTCTGGCTTAATAACTTAGGTTGTAGATATTCCTGAAAGCATGCAATGATATTCTAAGCAGGGTGGCTGCCTACACTGAAGACTCCATTGCCCCCCCACCATTATTTGAAGTTGGGAAATACATTGTGGGTCCTTGGAAGTAGTGTGGTAGAAACGACAATGACAATGTTGAGGATATGACAACAATGACAACAGTAGCTCAGCTTTACAGAGCAATTACTGCATGTCAGGTTCTTTCCTTTATGTGCACTACCTCATTTAGTCTCTATAGCACTGCTTTGAGGAAGGTGCATGCACAGTGGTTTTGCAGAGCTGGAGACTAAGGCTGAGAGTGATCACTGACCCAAGGTCGCAGACTTAGCAAGAGGTCAGCAGTGATGGAAATTTATGTTCTTGAATAGACAAACAATTAAGCCTGGTATTGCTAAAGGCTAATTAGCTTTATTAAACAAATCAAATGATTTGTTATAGAAATATCATTTCATAATTATTCTCAACAAAACATTTTTTGGTTTTTTATTTTTTTTAAATATTTTATTTATTTATCTTTAGAGAGGAAGGGAAGGAGAGAGAAGAGAAACATCAATGTATGGTTGCTTCTCGTGCATGCCCTGCTGGGAACTGGCCCCTGCCGGGAACTGGCCTGCAACCCAGGCATGTGCCCTGACTGGGAATCGAACTGCGATTGTCTGGTTCGCAGGCCAGCGCTCAATCCACTGAGCTACACCAGCCAGGGCCTTCAACAAAACATTTGAATAAGAATCCTGATATTAACTTTGTTTTAACATTCGGTAGTATAAAAAAGTACATTTCTCAGAAGTAACTTATTTGTTCCTTCAAGTGCAAAGTAAAAGATAAGAACTAGCTTTTTATGTTTTAAAACTTGGCTTCCAGGAAGCTCAGAATTAACTTTAGCTTTTAAGTAGTGTTGTCTCACTCCAGTCTATTTTTTAAAATTTCCCATGTCTTGTTTTATATATAGCTTATATAAGCCTTTAGCTCTTACCTATCCCATGCTAAAATATGCTAAAATTATTTTTAAGGTAAAAGTTCTGAGAAATTCCTTAAAAAAAGATTGTACCACTTAGGGTCAAACTTCAGTTTACCTCCTTACTTATGTAGTACCTAACAATACCCATTGTTCTTTTAGACAACTTGCCATTTTTATTGAAGAGACATGGACTTGTCTGTCCCCATGGGACTTTAAGGTACTTCTTTGCTTCATTATGAGTGACTGTATATTTCTTATTCTTAACCTAAATAGCTAGTTGACTCCCTTTAATTCCATCCTTAATTAATTGGGAAATAGTACTTCCAATGAGTCATTGTTTCCAATTAACTAAGGGAACTAAAAAATAATTACACCCTGCTTCCTTGTCTCCACAATTCTCTTCTAACCAGAGACATACTATCCTTCCTGTATCATTCATTTCTTACTTCTGGTGCTTGTGTTGACACAGAGTTGCTTGGTTAGCTGTTACACCTTCAGAAGGCAGTAGGCAAATAAAGTGCATGAAAAGCAGAGTCCTTTAGGACAGTTAATGCCCTGTTTTTCTATGAAGTTTCTGGACTAGAGTTATTTAGCCCAGTGATGATTTGATGAATAAAAATAAAACAATCACATATGAAATATTGAGATATTAACCATATATCTCTCCCTGTGATTGTTTAATGCACTTTTAAGGCATTTTCTGCTTATTACCAAGCTTTAGGCACAACAATCTCATACATTTTAGTGACTCTTAGCACTACAGGGATTGCCTGAACTGTGTACTTATGCCTGTGATTTTGTGAAAAGACTCCCATTATTATTCTAAGAAAAGAAAAGGCTCCAAAATGGAGTAGACAAACCTAAAATAGAAAAACGTGGCTTCTCAATTTTTCAAAAACATCACTGAAGAAGAGACCCAGGAAGGACATGCTATTTCTACTGTGAACGTCTCAACTTTTGTAAAAAGTCACCAGCGCAAGCCAACAGAATTATCAATCATAATACTAAATTGTTATGGACCACAATAACAATTTGGCAAAAAATCCACAATCTTTTTCTCTAGGCACACTGTGGACCACTCAACTTTTGTTCCCTTTTTCATGTACTCACACTTAGTTTCATTATTTCATATTTGCAAGGGTCCAGGTTGACATTCACTTTTTACTGGGAAGGTTTTCAGAAGGAAAGCCTAAAATATGGACCATCACACTGAATCATCACAAAAGGTCCAGACACTAGACTAGGCACTATACAGAGCCAATCTGATTTGTTGCTACCTCAGGATTTAAAAAGGGTGTCATTTTGTTCTGCATATTCAAGCCTTTTCTCCAAAAAGATTAGGATTCAGGGGAAATCTTCAAATAAGTCACACTGTTCTCCTCATTTGTTACCTATCACACCAAAAGCTTTGATACAGACAAAAAATAACTTAGAAGGAAAAAAACTGACGCCTAAAATGTCACAAAGAGCAACAAACAGAATAAGTCAGCAAGGGGGGGAATAAATATCGGTGTTCTACTGGGTGGGTGAGTCAAAGGAAAAGCCCCTTCTACTTACCTTGGTGCAGGCTGTTGGCAGGGGGACCTAAAATCTTTAATTAAATTTTTATTTAGTACGATATTTGTGTCAAAAAAAGCTGTATTTTCACGAAGGAGATGTTTAATATCAATCAGCTTACTCTTGCACTCTAAATTCCAACTATTGGACTTTAGATAAATAAAGCATAAAATGAATAAGTAACTATGTGATAAAGAAGACCCAATATTGTTTCATGTAACTCTGTTAAGTTACAGAACTGATTACTGTAAATCAATGACTTTGCTTCTGGCTACTGGAAAAGCTATTGGCAAAAGGCAGGCCAAGGTCTCCAGAGTCCCAGGGCATTGCTGAATTCCCTCTTCTAAACCAACTGTAAAATATGTTCATAAGCCAATAAGAAGGGTGTGACTGTGAAACAAACAAACAAATGTCCAAAGTCATTTATTTAAAACATTTTCCTTCTATGAAGGACTTCGGGGAGGTTACAGTTTTAAAAGGAGATAAAAATAAGACTAAGCCACCAAGCAGAAGTTTTCTATCCATTCACGACTGAGTGAATTTCTCCACTAATGTTGAACGCTGCCATTTAGAATCCCCTGATTCGTTTTCTCAAAGTGTCTCTTTGATTAACTAAGAATTTTTTTCAATAACTTTATAGGAAGTCATTTTTTTCACTTCTCTATTAACTATGCAAAAGATCAGAAATTGAAGATTTATCATTTCCATTCTCTTGATTTTGTGACCATGGACCTTTTATTTAATATTGTTTTTTTTTTAAATAATTTTTTATTTAATTATTGTTCAAGTACAGTTTTCTATCTTTTACTCCCATCCCAGCCCTATTTAATATTGTTTAGCTAAATTGTTTCCTTGTTTCCAAAGTATCTAGAGAGGTCAGGTTGCACAATTGGCAAGTGATAAACCACATGATAAATTTAGACCCATAATTACTATTGAATTGATGAACAGGAGTCACATGCGTTCTGCACTGAGTTTCTTGGAAAGAGAGAAATAAGGCAATTAACATTAATTCATACATTGTTTACAGGGATTGTGCCAAAATGGCCATCTCTCTAGAACATTTTTTATCTAATTAGAATTTGGCACATTGGTTGGTTTTTCCTGACCAACACCCAAGTACTGGTCAACAGGTGTCTTTCATGGCACATTACCCACAAGAGAATGTTGACCATTGGTATTTTAAAAGGAAAATAATCTGTTTTTAAATACTGATTTAATGTAGTATTTTCTTTTAAATCTGAGACAACTTTCTTATAATTGTTAAGTTTTTCACCTGGTTTTAAATAGGTATTTTAACATTAAAAATAATACTTTTATTGGCTTATGTTTGCATATTACATTTTTGCTACATTTTCATACTCTTGGCAACTAACCTCTTTTTTTCTTAAAATAATTAAGATCACCATTTCATTTTCTTTCCTACCTATTTCAACTTAATTCCACCTAATTTATGTTTTCATCACTTCTATTAGTTGCTTCTAATAGAGGTATTATATTCTTTGCACAGTTCAGAAAGATAGGACAAACTAATGTGTTTTGCAAACTAGTAAAATTGACAGGTATCTTAATCATCTCCTTTATATGAAGCTCTAACATTGCTTTATAGCTTGATCTGAAGATCACAAGGATGTAATTTATTGTGACTAGTGCAAAGTTAATTGTTAAGAATTGTCAGTGCCTCCAGAAATCATATAGCTTCTTAGCCACACTTCAACCAACCCTTCAAAGAAAGCTTCCAATAATTTAAGGGGACACAGGCCAGGATTTGAGATAAGGACACACAGATCAGACGAAATAGATTAGGTCTCTACCCTGGCTTAAAACCTGGAATGGCTCTCCTCAACCAAATAATCAAGCCTCAGATCTGTAGACTGAAATTTAAGATTCACCTTGGCTAGGTCACAATTTTATTCTTCCATATACTCTACTCTGAATCATACCCAAGTATATCATTTTAAGACAATATCAAAGCCCACAATGTAACTATAGAGTTGCTTATACTTTCTTCCTCTTGACAAATTTCCCTTTGTTTCTTATCAAAGTCCTATTCCTACTACACAGTCTTATTCATCACCATTTCCTCTTTAAAGCTTTCCTGGTGCCTAGGTTAGGTTGATCACTTTCACAGAGCTTTTCAAAGACACCCCCCCCATGAAAGCATATATATAATTTTGCCTCAGTCTTAATCTCATGTATTCCCTTCTCCAATCTCAGTAATAGGTGACCAACCACAGAAATCTTTTCTTTCTCTAGAACATTGCAAAGTGTATTAAATCAAGATCCAGGGATGCTACTTCCTCAAAAGGGGGTTCTACAGCACTTCACAATTTCTAACTCCATAAACAATGAATAAGTATCATCTGTTCTTGTCGAAAAATCCGCAGCAGAGGGTCATCCGCTGGCAACCAATAGGCCACGTTAAGCTTACAGATGAATTTCATTTGGTTTGCACTGTGCTGCCCCCAAACCAAGCCAACACTTTTAAGCCCAGGGACTTCTTGTTAAAAACCTGGATTTGGTTTCTTCTGAAAAAATCTAAAATCCTGGACTTCCTAAATGATAGCCATCTGCTGAGGCAGGGGCAGGGCGGGTTAGGCACAGCACGCTTCTCCATTTTACCACAGAAAACACTGATCTCCTCTCCCCGCAATGAAGGGGCCCCTTGCCATTTATTGCTCTGGTTATATCTTCACTGCACTCTTTAATGATACGTAAGTATTTCGCAACAGGGACGTGTTAAAAGTAAGAAAAGAAAAGTTTGGCCAGGAATGCCATGTATTTTCTCTTGATTCATTGTTTTAAGTTATCCAGTTTAGTTTACATGGCAATAATTGATTTATATTTTCCCTTCCCTCAGAATAGTCAGCTAGACTGTTTGAAGGGTAAGAATTTGTTCAAATGGAGGGTAAGTCTACTATTACTATCAGGATGGCAATACCTAACTTATTTTTTTCTCTTCAGGTAGAAAAGTCACAGCAAGTCAACAAAATAGACAATGATTTGAGGGAGTTATTTTTCTAAATACGTGAGCCATTGCCTCTAGACCTTCACTCAGGCCACTGAGAATTAAATCAACTCCTTCTGCGCCTCTGACTAACAACTACTGGAGCCTCATAACTCTGCTCAAACCAGAAGGTCTACTGCTAACCAGGATAACGTACTGGTCAAAGCTACGCAACAATGATCCAAAGCTAGTGATTAAAAAACTAAATGTAAAGGTTCCATGGGGTTAAAAACAAGATCTATTTACTTGGGCAGAGCCTCTAAAAGAAGGAATTTTACAGAGGCTGGCAATGGTTGAAAATTACGAAGGCTCCAAGCATTCCCCCTACAATAGAACCCAGAATATTATTCTTTCAAAAAGAAAACATTTACTCCTTCTGACACTCAGGACGCACCAAGCTCTGAGTTATTTTCCCAGCTCAAAGAGACATGGATTGGTTGGCACAACAATGAGCCCCAACTCAACCATTAAGAGAGCACATTTTTAGCTACAAGCATAATTTTGTGCTCAATTTTACCTTCAATCTAAAACATTTGTATTCACAAAGTAGTTAGAAAATGCCTTAAAGTGAAGAAAAGTATATACTCGGTAGGGGAGTATAGATAGATAGGCAACAATTTGAATGGATGATAACATAAGAACAGAAGGAGGAAGTGAAGTTTGCTTCATCGTCCTAAGGTGTCTGTACTTATTGTGCTGGGTATACATACTCACGTGTTCACAGAAGCAATGGAAAAAAATTCACCCTATTTTTCAAAACTCTCTTTATAGAATTCAAAGACCAAGATGTTTCTGAGTTTCCAGCAGACCGAACATTTGAATGACAGCATTTTTCTTGTTGCACCCTAAAAGCAATCTATATATCATGTTTGGTTCTTTTTTTGACAAGCTAAAAAACAAGATTTTTCTAATCTGCTAGATTTTATCCAAATAATACAGCAACAGCCTATGGCCATACCACCCTGAACATGCTTGACTTCATCAAATAATATGGCAATCTTGGATTCTGGTACAAATAAAAATGAAACTTTTAATGTTTGTGCTTCTGTCCTTTAGAGAAACTGCTTTCAAACTTTTTCAACCAAGACCCAGAACAGAATATGTATTTTATACAATGTCCTAGTATACACAAAACTGAAAAAAATTTCATGAAACAATACATACTCTTACTGACTCCTACACACCTACATTTTCAATTATGTTGTAATCTGTTTCATAATGATGAGTGCTTATTGTATCCCCACTAAATTGATTGTGATGTAGGTTACATTACAACCCCCAGTTTGAAAAAGTTTTAAAAAACGTTTGCCTTTAGAGCCATTTATAAGCATGTTTCTATTCAACTTATTAACTAAATGGTGCAGAGAAATAGGAAAAAAATTAACACTGATAAAAATATAAATGGTAGGAATTCTAGCCAAGATGGAGGTGTAGGTAGACACACTGTGCCTCCTCAGACAACCAAAATAAGGACAACAGCAATTTAGAAACAAAATAACAACCAGAACTGACAGAAAATTGAACTATATAGAAATCCGACAACCAAAGAGATAAAATAGACACATTCATCCAGACCTGTAAGTGGGGTGGAGTCGGGCAGCCAGACAGAGAGGGGTTTCAGCATAAAAAGCGGTGGCACTGGGCTCGAAAGGCACCTCGGGCGCACAAGACATCGGTGGGAGGACCCTGGGTGTGCAGGCAGCGGCTGGCAGACCCCGGCGCCGGGTGGCCACGGGCAGACCCAACGAGGAGGCGATTGTGAAGTGGGGCACTGCGCACAAGGCGGCTGACCAGGTGGTCCCACATTCGGGCTCAGATAAGTCAGGCAAAATTGGGGAGCGAAACAGACCGCACAACCCAGAGCCCCAGCGCCAGTAAATAAAGCCTCAAAACACCAATTGAGAACACCTGAGGGGATTGACGAGCAGGGAGAGACTCCCAGCCTCACAGGAGAGTTCATCGTAGAGACCCACAGGGTCCTAGAACATACACAAGCCCATCCACCCGGGAATCAACACCAGAAGGGCCCAGTTTGCTTGGGGGAAGCAGCGGAGGGGACTAAGATGTGACAGAGAGCGGAGAAAGCACCATTGTTCCCTCTCGGACCCTGCCCCCCATACAGCATCATAGCCCAGTGACTGGGTTGACCCACCCTGGTGAACACCTAACGCTCCACCCCTCACACATAACAGGCACGACAAGACAAAAAAAAATGGCCCAAACTGAAGAACAGATCAAAGCTCCACATTAGATACAACTAAGCAATGAACAGATAGCTAACCTATCAGATGCACAGTTCAAAGCACTGGTGATCAGGATGCTCACAGAATTGATTGAGCTTGGTCACAAAATGGAGGAAGAAATGAAGGCTACACGAAGTGAAATGAAGGAAAATGCACAGGGAACCAATAGTGATGGGAAAGGAAGCTGGGACTCAAATCAATGGAGTGGACCAGAAGGAAGAAAGAACCAAACAGAAAAGGATGAAAAAACAAGAATTCAAAAAAAAAATGAGGAGAGGCTTAGGAACCTCTAGGACATCTTTAAACATTCCAACATCCGAATTATGGGGGAACCAGAAGGTGAAGAAGAAGAACAAGTGGGAAACTTATTTGAACAAATTATAAAGAACTCTCCCAATCTGGCAAACAAAGTAGATTTCCAGGAAGTCCAGGAAGCTCAGAGAGTCCCAAAGAAGTTGGACCCAAGAAGGAACACACCAAGGCACATCATAATTACATTACCCAAGATAAAAATGAAGGAGAGAATCCTAGAAGCAGCAAGAGATAAAGAGATAGTTACTTACAAAGGATTTCCCATCAGACTGTCAGCTGATTTCTCAAAAGAGATCTCGCAGGCAAGAAGGGGCTGAAAAGAAGTATTCCAAGTCATAAAAGGCAGGGACCTACATCCAAGATCGCTCTATCGAGCAAGCCTTTCATTTAGAATGGAAGGGCAAATAATGTGCTTCTCAGATAAGATCAAGTTCAAGGAGTTCATCATCAGTAAGCTCTTACTATATGAAATGCTAAAGGGACTTATCTAAGAAAAAGAAGATAAAAATATAAACAGTAAAAAGACAGCAAACTCACAGTTATTAACAACCACACCTAAAACAAAAACAGAAACAAACTAAGCAAACAATTAGAACAGGAACAGAACCACAGAAATGGAGATCACATGGAGGGTTAGCAATAGGGGAGTGGGTGGAGGAGAGCAGGGGAAAAGGTACAGAGAATAAGTAGCATAGGTGGTAGGTAGAAAATAGTGGGAGGGCAAGAATAGTATGGGAAATGAAGAAGCTAAAGAACTTACGACATATGGACATGAACTGAAGAGGGTGAATGTGGGTGGGAAACGGTGTGCAGGGTGGAGGGGAATGAAGGCGGGGATGGGACAACTGTAATAGCATAATCAATAAAATATATTTAAAAATATATATAAATGGTAAAAATGTACCTCAGAGAGATGTTGAGAGAAAACACATATACTCATTTACCAATAAAAACGAGGCCACAAAAGTTTTTGTTATCATTTCAGAAGTCTTTCTAGGTGCTTGTTACTCTGCCAACAGTTTCTATGCCTTTCAAGTCCCAGAAAAACACCAAGTCATATATTATGATTATCCCCAATCTGCAGGTTGGAAACAGAAAGTTTGCAAGCCTGACTTCCACAAGCCTGAGGTATCAACCATCTACCTAGCTCACAGACTAGTTGACAGGCCTTAGAATTTCATATGTGGAGTGAGAGTTACTCAAAAGGGTTTTCTTAATCAAAAGAGAGGTCATGTGAAGCGCTTACTCACCTCCCCGAGTAAGGAACATAAAACGCTTATTATATGCAGACACTCCACTGAACAACCTTCAAAACCTGTCTCCACTTTGCAGCTAAGAAACAGAGTTCAACAAATCTGCCCAAGCTTTCACTCACAACAATTTTTTTCTATGCAATCCATTTCCTAGTCAAACTGAATTATTCTGAGTTTCCCAAACCCACAGTGCTTTTGATGTATCTGTCACATCGGACAAGTTTTCCTTTCTTTTTGCTACATTCGTTCCTTCTCCAATTGGCTTTTTTCTTGAAGACACAATTGAAAGGCCCCTCAGGAAATCTTCCTGACTTCTTCCTCAACCTGTTAAGTACCCACCCCCCTTTGTTTCCTTCCCTCTATAACAGCACTTATTGTATTATATTTTCATTGTCAGTCAACTAATCAGTGAATCTCTTGAGGCTCATATTTTGTCTGTTTTTTCATTCTTCCCATACATGGCACTACAATAAGTATGCATTAAATGCTGGCTGGTTAAGTGAATGAAATGAATGAGTAACACAATGAATTAAAAAAAAAAAAAGAAATACATGAAAACTAGAAAAGCACATGTAGCCTAAATGAATTAAAGTAAAAATTCAAACTCCCATTCAGGTACTGTTCAAAACATGGTACCTGATGAAAAACGCTCTCTCAATAAAAATTTCCAACAGTGACCCTAACTTTGACCAATCAGTCCCCAAGATAATGCCAATACCAGGTGTAGCTGAGCAGGTAGTAAACAATACAGAATTAAGGAATAACAGTAAAATAAAAGAAGACTTAAATTGGCCCCAAGGAGGATATATATTGTTGCTATATAAAATATCAAAAGCAGAGGGAATATAAAATTCTACAAATCAATGCTGCTCATTATCATGTGTAGGATTTCATGGGCTGCTTGGATAGAAGTTCAAAGTCAAAAGAAAGAGAAGTTTAAGGGAAAAAAAGTTCTACTTAGAGATTCCACAGAATGACTTTCAACAATTATTTTAAAAAATTAAAATAGAAATGTATTTCCCTAGCAATATGCAAGTATGATTTTAAAGATGATATTGGTCCTTTCTTAAATACAAGGCCTAGGAATATGCACTCTGGTAAGGGACTCTGAATCACCAGAATGACAGATACGTTTTCTAAAACAAAACCATACACTTCACACTTTGTGCTTGATGTCAAGTTATTTTTCATTGTAAAAACTCATCGAAGAATGAGTGAATATCAGTCATCCAGTCTCAAAGGGAGTTCTGGCACTTGGTGACATGCATGACAAGTGGTGACCATGTCATCTCTGTAACTGTGGGGAATACTTCTGCTGTAGATACCAATAAAATGTTAATTTCCTTTCCCTTTGTGACAATTTTGATCATATAAGATGCCTGTGAATATGAAGACAAAAAATAGCATTTGACTCTAGCAATGCTGTTGTGTTGAAAGTAAAATGAAATGACTCTTATAGTTCCAGTATTGGCGTTGAGCAGGTTTTCTATCAATCTTCAAAGGAAAATAGATTGAAAGCTAGAGTGAACAACAACTTCCCTGAGAATCTAGATGGGCAGAAGTGTGATGTAAATTGATGTTGGTCTGGCGAAAGCTACAGCCCAGAACATAATTTGCCCGCTCACTGTAGGTGACTCTCGGTTCTAGGGAAGCCTCTGGGAGGTTTGTTACTACTAGCATCTAGAGAATCCCCAAGAAAAATTAATGCACATATTCCTCTTAAAAATGTAATAGCTTTATTGGAGCAAAACTGACATGCCATAAAAGTATCCCATTATAACTGCATAATTCAGTGATTTTTTAGTAAACTTACAGAGCTGTGTGACCACTGCAAAGCCCGGTGTTAGAACAATTTCATCCCCTCCAGGAAATCCCTTCTGTCCATTTGTAATTAATCTCCATTGCAGCCACCAGGCAATTGTCTATTTCCTTTCTACACATTTTATACAATGGACGTCTATAATCTGCAATCTCTGCCATCTGGCTACCTGCCCTTAGCATAATGTTTTTAAGGTTCACCCATTTTGCTGCATGTATCAGTAAATTGTTATTTTTTGTTACCAAATAATACTCCAGTGTATGGCCATACAACATGTGCTTATTCACCACACTGAAGAACATTTGGATTATTTCCACTTTTTGATAACTGTGAACAATGTGTCTATGAACAGTCATGTACAAATATGGACTTACGTTCTCATAATTTACGTTCCTCTTAGACAGATACCTCTAAGTAGAAATGGTGGGTGATATGGTAAAGAAAGTGCAAAGCTTTTCTCCAAAGTGGTTAAACTATTTTATAATTCCACCAGTAATATATGAGAGTTCCCTTTTCTGCATATCCATTCAAACATGTATTATTATCTGCCTTTTTTAGTATAACCATTCTGATCTACATATTCTTCTTAAAGGACTCCCCCCTAAGTACTTCCCTGTACTCTAAATCCTGTAGTATATATCACATCCTATTTCTCTAGGATACAATGAAATAAACACCCCACTGCCCCTAAACTAATTTAGGGAATAGAGTACAATAAGAACAAGAGGTTTCACAGCAAGAAAATGAAAAAACCTTATTCCAAATACATCCTTTTATGGATAACCCAAATTATGAAATGGCTTACGTAGGCTTTGGTTTTACTAAAAGTGCACAGGTAAAAGAGGGGTTATGACCCCACCATATTCTCAGTACGTCATTGCTCACTTGGAATATAACGTGCAGTTTTATAGATGAAAACAGAAGTATATATTCATTGTAGAAAAACAAAACAATGAGAAGAAAAGAGGAAAAGCCCACTTTAATCCCATCGCCATCTTTATTTTGATAAATGTCATTGGGTTTTTTCTACATGTAGGTGTATTTTATATACATTTCATCACAACTAACATTATGCTTACATGTTAGTGAGAATCCTGAGTTTTAACATAATTTAAACACTTTCCATGGTCAGAAATGTTCTTCTGAAGCATGACTGCAGAACATTCTGTCATGAGGATGTACATATGTCACCCTTTCTTTTGTTCCATATGTTCCAATTATTCACCCATGTGTGTGATGCTCTGAGGAACATCTTTGTACCCACCACTGTGTCCCAAATCCCATTTGCAGACCGACCATACAATGTTAGAGCTGCTCCAGAAAAGGACAACTAGTCACCCTGAGAATGTTCAGCTGAAAAAGAAAAGACTTGAAAGATGACACCTGGTAGAAAGATTCGAAGTGGTGACATGAAAGAGAAATTAGATCCTCAGCAGCTTTAGAGATAAGAAGTAAAAGCAATAGCATTCCATATGAGAAGGCAGATTTCTGTTCACTGTAGAGACCAAAACAAGGACGACAAAACAAATGGAAGCAACGGAGCGTGCAACTTAATTGAGTAGCTTCCTCCTTTCTCAGCTTTGAAGATATTGAGTACAAAATAGGGTCTCTTCTCACACCATAAATCCTGAAAGAACACTTCCATCCAAGTCATTTCATGAGAGCAATTGGTGTAGGAAGCAGGTATCATCAATCAGTACTGCTAGCCTTTGGGCACATGTTCCTCCATCTTCAGGGCTGTGATTCTCTCAGGCAGAATGAAACCCCAAATGTATTGCAAGTGAAAAAACACCAGACCCTCCAACATATGAAAGACCAGATAGAGTTTTTACTTGATAGAGAACGGGAGACGCTTCTTATGTCATTTCATGTCAGGTTAGAGGGAAACTAACAATATTTGATTGACATTCATGTCACTTTTAAAAAGTTTCTGGATAACTCATCATTTATAGAGGCTCATGATTGGTGGAATAAAATTTAAGATATATTTGTAAGGAGAAAAAAGCATGCATAAGAACAATAGAAACCGTATGATACTCTTTGCATTTTTAGAGAAACTGAAACAAAACACAGCATAACAAAACCTCAGCACCATCTGTTAGAATAGTCACCAGTTTCAGGAATGTGAAGATAAGTGCAAACTCTGCAGAAAGAAAGATGTAAGAGACGAGTGGAGAGGCTTAGGTGATGTGCTTGTGAGAATGAACTTAAAATATGAGCAAGTCTTGATGAAATGTTTCCAATTGGCTTCTCTTTCTTTCAACTTTTCTCCAGCAACAGCACGTTTTGCATATGTCACAATTCCGTAGAGCTTCTCCCTTCTTAAGAGCTGAGGTTCTATCAACTATAGCTAGCTAAGATGCCATCTGAGATACCTGATTAACCAAAAGTTTGCTTCTGAAGCTGAAATTGTTCAAAGCAAGTTGTTGCTTGAAGCAATTTGTTGCTATATTTTGTTTAAAGCAAGCTTTTCTCTTTTCTCTGTCTCCACATAGCTTTTTGAGACACCTATAATATTCAGTCAGATTTTGATGGGATCTGTCAGACCTTTACAAGCATGGAGATATTTGTAAATGTTCACACACAAGACTGACAACAAAAATGTTTCTACTGATTATGATGTGCTATTTTTGGTATTTTTAACTGAGAGATAATTGAGTAATTACCATCACAGAGCCTGTCATGTGACTCAAGCCTTTCATACATCAATTTTGCTCTGAAGGAAACATTTCATTTTCTAGTGATAGATGAAAAGAATCTCAGCCATGTGGGTTAAGTGGGAAAATGAAATGACATTGAATAACCAAGGATATTGTGTGTTCAATATCATATAGTTTGGGAAAGTGAAGCCCCAAATAAATATTTCCTTAAAAAGATTTGACTGATTTTTTTTCCTCCTGTTTTTTATTACAATCTTTATGGATTAAACTTTTTCTTATTTAAAATGTTTCTTTTTGATTGAATATATTAAGGTGACATTGGTTAATAAAACTATAGAGGTTTCAAGTGTACAACTCCAATAAACATCATCTATATACTGCATGATGCACTCACCACCCAAAGTCAAATCTCTTTTTACCACCATTTATTCCTTCTTTGCCCTCTTCCGTCTTCCTCCTCCTCCCTTTCCCTCTGGCAATCACTACACTGTTGTCTGTGTCTACGTGTTTTTTCTTAATCCCTTCAAATCTGTCACCCAGTCCTCCAAACCCCCTCTCCTCTGAGAGCTGTGAGCCTGTTCTCTGTAACTATGAGTCTGTTTATGTTTCGTTTGTCAGATTATGTTGTTCATTAGATTCCACATATGAGTGAAATCATAGAGTATTTGTCTTTCTCTTACTGGCTTATTTTACTTAACACGATGCTCTCCAGGGCCATCTATGCTATTGCAACAGGTGTTCCGATTCCAGTCAGACAGCCAGTAAGCAATGCCCTCACACACATCTTTCATCAATTATGTACATTCAGATTTTCTATTAATAACTCTCTGGGGAAGAAAATACTGTATATTTTTAATGAAAAATCTAATGTTAAACTCTGGCATTTACTAATATCTCATCTTATTTGTAAGTGATTTATCTCAGATATTGACAAAAATATCTCCTTTTCATGGTAAGTTTTAATTAATGAGCATGCCTATAATAGGCAAGTAATTCTAGCATAGAGTGCCTGGGGTCGTCATTGAAAACTGAACATTTTAAAAATGTTTTTAAAATATTTTATTTATTTATTTTTAGAGAAAGAGGAAGGAGGGGAGAAAGAGAGGGAAAGAAACATCATTGAAAAAGCATTGAAAAGTAAAGAAAAGCACTGGTGGGTTGCCTCTCTCATGCCCCCAACTGGGAACCTATCTGAAAACCTAGGTATGTGCCCTGACAGGGAATAGAACCAGCAACCTTTGTGTTTTCAGGCCAGTGCTCAATCCACTGAGCCACACCAGCCAGGGCTTTTAATTTTTTTAAAAATTTAATTCCATTCATTGTGCATAAATTCCTCTATTCCTGTTATTTTTTACCATGTAAAATTTTAACTGCATTTTTTCCATTATCATTTAGTACTCTACTCTCATGATCACTACACTGTTGTCCATGTCCACAAGTCCTTTTTCCTACTGATCAATTCTCCCACCCAATAATGTCTCCTCACTCCACCTTAGCTGTCAGCCTGCTCTCTACGAGTCTGTTTCTACTTTGCTCATTAGTTCAGTTTGTTCATTAGAGTCCACATATGAATGAAATGGTATTTGTCTTTCTCTGACTGGCTTATTTCACTTAACATAATGTTCTCCAGGTCCATCCAAACTGTTGCAAGGGTAAAATTTTCTTCTTTTTCAAGGCTGAGAAGTATTCCATTGTGTAAATGTATATATATATATATACATTCATCTACTGATGGACACTTGGGTTGTATCAAACTAAAAAGTTTCTACACAGCAAAGGAAAACATCAACAAAATTAAAAGACAACCCACTGGATGGGAGAACACATTCTCCAATACATCAGATAAGGGGGTAATATCTGAAATTTATAAGGAACTTACAAAACTCAACACCAAAAAGCAATCAAACAACCCATTTAAAAATGGGCAAAGGACTTCAATAGATAACTCTCCAAAGAGAACCTACAGCTGTCCAATAGACATATGAAAAAAAGGCTCCATGCCACTAATCATCAGAGAAATGCAAATTAAAACCACATGAGATACCATCTCACACCTGTCAGAATGGCCATCATCAATAAATCAACAAACAACCAGTGCTGATAAGGATGTGGAGAAAGGGGAACCCTTTTGCACTGTCGGTGGGAATGCAGGTTAGTGCAGGCACTGTGGAAAACTGTACAGAGATACCTCAAAAAAGTAAAAGTGCATCTGCATGTTGATCCAACGATCCCATTTCTGGGAATTTACCTGAAGGAACCCAAAACACTAACTTGAAAGAACAGAAGCACCCCTATGTTCACTGTAGCATTATTTATAATCACCAATATATTAAAAATGTTTAAAGATTTTATTTTATTTATTTAAAAATGGAAAGTTTTGATAACTATTCATGTTCCAGTAGCTGCCAGAGAGTTTCTGTGGTCTTTCAAGTTGGCAGAAACATGGGATCTGCTAAGAATACAAAGGCACTTTCTTAGTATCTGGTCAGGAGTCATTGCTATTTGACAGTTCTGGGTAGCATACTTTCTCAGAGAAGGCAGAGGAGTCTGAAGGGTAAGAATTTTAAAAGACACAGGACTCAGGTCCTTGTTGCTAACTTAAGTTCTGCAGGGTGACCTGAATTTTGGGACAAGGGCTCATTCTTATTTTCAAACTGATATGACATAGTATGTAGCAAAAAGGAGCATGGCATATATGCCTGAATATATTTGGTATATTGTCTGTTGGGGAGCATATATGCCTTAAAATATTGACTTATACTTTGAGACAGCCAAATGGCATCAGACCCAGCATATGATAAATAGTTGGAATATAAGCAAATCCAATGAAGAGAGATTGAGAAGAAATGACAAGGAATATTCGGGGCTGATGTCAAGGGATGTCACATTTCAAAAATCACCTTTGATTCCTAAGTTCCTACAAGAGCACAAGTTTGCCTTAGAAACCTCTTGTTAATAATGAGTGTCAGTTAAGGCACTTTTCAACCTTTCCCACAAACAGACTGCAAAAGGAGAAACAGGTGTACCAGGTTTTAAGAAGTATAAATGAACTGAAGCTGAAAATTATTCATCAGTGTAGCTTATTGATATAGGAATCAAATGAAATTAAACAGATATAAAGGACATTCAAAGCAGAGGATCAAACTGACAGAATTCTAGGACAAAACAAGGGTAACATTCTGAGTCAGCTGATTTAAAAAAAGACAGGGGATTTGGATATTCCCTTACTTCAGAGAGAGATCTGGGGCGCCGAACGGATGGAGACTTGGCAAGATTCTTGCATTGACACTGAGCAATACAAACATGGTGACTCTACAGACTTAGCCAGCCAGTACTGCAGCCTTCTGTTCCTCAGATTTTCAAACTCCTTCTCAAGATAATACATCAGGGGAGAAGATATAATTGCATAGGTAAAATAAAGACACAGATGTAAAGAAAGATGTTCCACAAGGTGATACCCACAACACCAAAACTTTTTAAAAAGATTTTATTTATTTATTCTTAGAGAGAGAGGAAGAGAGGGAGAAAAAGAGTGAGAGAAACATGGATAGGTTGCCTCTCACAAGCTCTCTGATCTGGAACAAGACCTGGGACCAGACCTGCTCCAAGGCATGCGCCCTGACCAGGAATCGAACCAGCAACCTTTCCCTTTGTGGGACAACACCCAACCAGCTGAGACACACTGGTCAGGGCAACACCTGTCCTCAAAAGCTTTGTACAGTGTAAAGGGATCCAAAAGTTTGCAAACTGCTTACCTGTAACTTCAAAACTCCCTGATCTCTGATTTCACCTACCCTAGAGAAAGTAATTAAACTTAAGGAGCGACCAACCTGATAACAGCTGAGCGCCTGCCCTTGAGAAACAACTAATGAATCAGCAAAGGGTATCAAGGCAAGGTTTTGCACCACTCAAGGTAGAATCCAGCCAAGATGAAAGGCAGGTAGGAGTGGGGTTAGTGTAAGGGTTAAGAGCATTCACAGGAGTAAGAGTGGATTCTATCCCCGGATCTTAATGTCAGGAAGAAGGATACTGGGTTATTTCCCCTGCCTTACTGATGACAGTCGGCCACACTGATCCAGTCTCTGACCCACTGCTTGCAGTGTTGCTCTGAAAAGGTTGTGTAACTTCTTCATGCTTCACTTTCTCATAGGCAAAATTAGGATCATAATAACACCTAACTTTTAAAGTCACTGTGAGGATTGCCACTTTATCATATGACAGGCTCAAGAGAAGTGCCTGGCACAAAGTAAGTACCTAGTAAGTATAAGCAATGGGGAGATTAAAAATAAAAGTCATAAAGGAAGAAACGATTGGGTCCAACACGGTCCTAGAAATTATGGCCTCAGAAATGCAGATCTTTAAGCCTAAAACGGCCTGCTCAGGACCTTCAGATTATGAGACTGACACGCTGCCCGCTGTGCCAAGAGGGCCACCGGACAGGTGATGGCTGTCCATCACTCTGTTTTTCCATCTAACCCTACACCAGAAATGGGACAGGGAGGAGTGTTCCTCATGCGTAAGGAAGTGATCTGAGGCTTTGTGCTTTTAACGTGTCTAAGTGGACTGAGAGCTAATGGCCATGGACTCAAAAATTTTTATTTTGTTTTCACTTTTACATTCAAAGCCATTTTAGATGTTAATGAGAGACCCCCTTGGGTTATTTTGCAAGGCTTTCTACAACCTTCACTTCAGTGTTACAAATATTCATGAAAGATCTATTAGGCCAGATATTAGGCTAAAATTTGGGAAACAAATTTCCCTAGAGCCTGAGCAGCTTCAAGTGATGATCTACTCAAATCAAATTAAGTGTGTTTGTTGAGACATAAACAGGAAAACAGTTTCTCCTAAACATAGCTAGTATTCGGATAAATATTCTGCTAGTTTGCCAACTTACTTGAGCCATGAAAAGACTTCAACTAGTCACAGTGAGTTTGAAGTAGAAATCCAGCCTAAAAGAAATGTGAAAGTTAAAGAAGCAACTACAGATAGTGCTTGTAGGTAGGAAGAAGACTCAAGTGATACTTTTAGGGTAACATCTCACTAGATGACAGGTGTTTCTTCCCTCCCCTCTCCTTGGAAGCACTCTAAATGAGGGGGACTGGAAATGACCCACTTGCACATCCAAAAATGTGCTTTAGGCCAGTCCTGATAGCAAATGGCAAGTTACCTATTTTCTCTAAAATCCTTTCAAGCTTGATTGGAAAGAATATGTAAATGGTGTTTTTCTCACTGCTCAGAGGGGTTTAGCTGTCCTGTCTGTGATGATAATGTAATCATCAGAGGAAAACATACATTCCATAATTAACATTAGAGCCTGGGGAAACTCTGTGTATTAAAGGCAAACACAGGTACATCCTCACACAGCTATCAAAACAAAAGGGCTTGGATTGAAAGATTTGATTGGCTCTTAGTTAAGTGCCTATTTCCTCTTATTTATTTCTTATTTGCAGAATCTTCAAGGCAAAGTCTCCTCATTGTCTTTCAGAGACTCTTCCTCCGCTTGTCTTTAATCAAATGGAACATGGAAAATCACAGTCAGGTTCAAACATCCTTCACCGGGCAGGCTGGCACAGTAATGGCAGGGCATTAGTCAGAGATTCATAAGACTGAGCTATATGCCTGCTTTCTATTCTATACATACACTTAATTCACTTAGGCCATTGATCCTTTGACTTCTCCCTTTTCCCCAAACCTAATTACCCAATATTGTTAATTCATACAAATTATTTATCAAACTGATCCTTTTAGTTTTTCTTTCCCTCTACCACTTCCTCTGGAATTCTTATCACGTGGAGCCTGTTTTTACTTCCTCTAGACTCCCTGCGATTTTAAATGCTTAAATGCTTTAATATGCAGACCGTGCCACTCCCTTGATGAAAACATCCAATGGTTCTCTTTTGCCCATAAATCTAAAGCTCTATATCACTCATAAACCCAATCTCTCTTTTGTTTCCGTTTCTTTATCTGTGAATGCTATAGTACTCATTCCTAGGGTTGTTGCCAGCACTACAATGAGTTAATTAGTGCATGCAAAATGTATAGAATAGTGGTTAGTATAAATTAACTAAAAAAGTTTGTCTGCTATGATGATGAAGATGATGACAGGGATGACCATTGGTCTCGAAGGCAAGGCTATGGGCCCTGAGGATGGTACTCCCTCTCTATTCTTTACCTCTTTCTTTAAGC
This sequence comes from Sturnira hondurensis, assembly GCF_014824575.4. Taxonomy (NCBI): domain Eukaryota; kingdom Metazoa; phylum Chordata; class Mammalia; order Chiroptera; family Phyllostomidae; genus Sturnira; species Sturnira hondurensis. Next base: position 3,376,028 of record NW_028089315.1, read on the forward strand.
CATTGTATCTTGTCCAGAAGCACTTCAAATAGCCAAGGTTAGCTTATAGAACCAAAAAATATATATATCTGTAATAACTCCGAGCCATGGAGATCCCCAGTGTTATTACAGAGTTCAGAAAATGAAGAACTAGAGTCTGGGTTTTAAGTTCAGGGCAGAAGTGGCATAAACCCCAAGTGGAAAAACAAACTTTTGTTATTTCACTGCTCGCCAGCAACTTCCAAATTTTCTTAACCTCTGGAGCCAAGGTAGAAGTCTCAGGTTTGAGCAGTGTTGGCCATTCCACTTTGATAAAGCTGCAAAAATCAGAGGCCATGAACCAAGAAAAGAGATCTCTTGGGACAGACATGATTGCAGTGAGGACAGCAAGGTCAATGGTTCAGCTACAGAAAATCCTGGATTATCAGACGCCACTGAAATGATGATCCTCTTACCTGAGGTTAGAATATTTTGCGTGTGCGCTGACCCATTGTCTGGATGCAGGTTTAACCTCTTGCTCTTTTAGCTGGATGCTTTTCAGCATGCAAAGCATAAACACTACTTTGCTCGATTAAAAGAAAAAGTATGCAGAATGTGGAGAGACAGACACTTTCTTGTTTCACAGGTTTCAAAATATTTGGATCAAGCCACCATAAGTCTCAAGTCCTGGCATTAAAACGTGATCAGAACATTAAAACTGTATTGTATCTAATGGATATCAAGTATGGGGTGGAAATGTATTTTGAAAAATGAAAATATGTTCCAAAGCATGTAGGACAATGTTATCTGAACTGATTATTAACTGAGTCTATCACTTCAAAACATTATTTAGATAAGGAAACAAGAAAGTGATATTTTAGCGGCGGAGTAACCTCAATGCATTATGGATAGTTACTAATGATACAAATGGGATGATTCTACATTTTTTTCTATATCAGTTATCTGGATTTAGAATTCTCCATCTTTTTCTCCCCAGCTATTGTAGAATGATGGACCAGAATACAAAGACCAGCGCACACTGTTACCAGAGCAAAATGTAGTCCTAATTTCAGCAGGGGTATGACGTTTCTCTCTCTTCTCCCCTCCACCTCATGAGCAGGGGTAGGGATCTATTGGGTTCAGAACCACCAGGGTAGCTCCTGCTGCCCGTAATGGGGGTACGACCTCTCAGTGGTCTACAGAAAGACCAGGGGGTGAGACAGGCCCTGGGAATGAGAGCCCCTGGCCAGGCTCTGCAACTGAGCACCACCATCCACTTTCTTTTGTTCCCACTTAGGTGCCTCTGTGAGGGGCCATTGCCTCCAGGCAAACAGGGAAGGGCCATCTTCCTTCTTGTTTTATGAGTACATTCAGCATATTTTCAGTTTTGCCTCTTTGCCCACAAAGTCTGAAATATTTACTATCTGGCTCTTTCTAGAAAAAGTATTTCCAACCTCGTTCTGGATCAAGCTTGGAAAGGACAGTAAAAATCAACTACCTCTCTTCCCATACATCCCTTGAAATAAGAAAAAGCTGTTTAAGTATCATTACAATGTTCGTGATGCAGAAGCTCCTACTATTAATAAGGCATTTCACTGAGGGTCTACTAATTGGATATGCCTATTTAAAGACCATTTTTACTATATATAATGCCTATCGCAAAATTGGTTTTAGGTCACTTTTAGGATTACTGGACTTTTCATCAGTAAAGGGAAATACCACACCTACCAGGGTTCTCTGAGCAATCTGCTGTACTACCCTCCCAACAGTAATCTAGGTTCATTCAGTTACAAGGAGCGAGGCTGTGTGACAACTGAGAAAACTGGCAATCAGCAGACTAGCAAGAGGCTAGTCTTCTTCTACCAATTTGCAGTTAAGCTACTATGTTTTAGTCACAGTCATTCTCTTTAGATCATTCTCTTCTGAACGTAAGATCTCATCCAGAAACAATTATTTCTCTAAGAACACATGCAGAAAGAACCTACTTCAGAGTCACTCATTTAAGAAATAATGGTGGAAGAATGTGCTTTACCCACGGAAAACACCTCTTTCTAGCTTGTTGTCAAAAGACTATAAAATTTTTAAACTACTAAGCAGACATACTTTGATTTACATTCTAAATTCTAAATGAGTATTTTCATATCCTCTTCTATCCAGATGCCTCCCCTAGCTTCTGATTTTTTCCTTTACAGATGAGGCTAACACGTCACTAATTGAACACTTCAGCCAACTCTCCTATATCAAAACATAAATGTGAAGAAACAATTAGTTCCTCACAAGGTATAATTACTTTTTCTTCATTTGGAACCTTCACTACCATGTTAGCCAGAATAAAATAAAGTAAAATAAACATGACACAGTAGTTCTCATATATTTCCACAGCAAAAGACATCACTAAACCAGGGATGCATGTAGCAACTTTTTCAAGTCTCAGAGTCAGCAGTTTCATTACCAGGCTTCCATTAATCAAAAATCCTTGACATTCATAAGCTAACTTATGCAATTATTAGTTATCCAATAGTCTGGAGAGACGGAGGGGAAAAGCGTTGAAAATACTTTTTAAAATAAGAAGTAATAGGTGTGAAAATACTGAATAAAGCCAATAATGGATTATTTATTTTAACAATTATTAAGTATAAATCTGAAAAATTATAATATCAAAAATAAGCCAAAATGACATCAATATTGACAATGGTAAAAAATCTTAAAGCCCCATGTGCCAGATCTTACACTAGACACCTCACATGCATGGACGCATCTAGTCCTCAGAGCAGTCTGAGGCAGGCGCTATCCACACTTCACAGATATATAGAGGTACAAGACGTTACGTGTTGTACCAAGATGACAAAACCAGCAAGCACATGAGCAACGCATTGAACTCAGAGATACATGGCTGAGCATTTTAGCCAATTAGTCTATTGATTCCCACAAAATTGTATCCCTGGATTTTAGTTATAAGTCAAGAATGGAAGAATAAAAAGGTGGAGCTTAGTTAAGTTGACACAGACTTCAAATGTTTACCACAGGCTGACCCAATTATCATCCTAACCTGTGAAGCATTTAGCGATTATTTTTCGAGATAGTGTTTGGTGAGATAAAAACATTCTCTTGTGCCCATAGCTGTGTATGTTAAGTTCTTTGGGGTGGAAGGGAAGTTAACTGTGAGTCAATTATTGTTTGTTTGTTTTGTTTCCTATTCAAGGTGTGTATGCTACATTTAGTCCCTGCACTAAAACATAAACTCCATGAAGGCAGGGACTTGTTTTTCTTAGCCATGGTTGCATCCTATCACCTCTGGTAGGTATTCTAAGAACTAGTCAGGCACATCACAGGCACTCACACATATTTGTTGAATGAATTGATGAACGAATGAATGAACAAATGAAAAAAGCCTAACTGACCAGGCTGTCAGGCAGAGCTGCTTGACACTGAACAAATCACTAACTTTCTTACACCTTATTGGTAAGTGGGCGGAGTTAGAGTTGCTCTGTGGCTTTTGTTTGAACACTGAGCGTCCCAGGGAAAGAGTTACATTTCTCCACGCCTCTCATGTTCCTCCCTTCTTCTCTAGTTCTTTGTTGTGTCTTAAGCCTCAGGGTATACTTTCTTTTGAGAAAAGAATTTTCCAGACAAAAAGTTTAAAAATTACAGTACTAGTTGATTTCAAAAGCCCTTCTGTCTAAAATTCCATGTTTCCAGTATATCTTCTAGTCTAATGAGTAAACATCTGCATTCTTACAGTCCAAAAGTTACAGGTTGTTTGCTACAGACCAAAAGGTAGTTTTAAAAGTTTTTTTTTCCCCCTCAAAGGACTCCACTTTTAAAGTTCTACCTGGGAATAAAAATGCAAATGATTATAAATATAATCTCTCTCAAACTTTTAACCAGTGTCAATTGGCAATAACAAAGCTAACATAATTATCCTTCCCCGACTATTTACCAATAAAAAATAAAAACAATCAGAAAAATATGTAAAGTCTAAAAATATACACAAAAATAAAACGAACAATTCACATATGGTCAACAGATAAACCCAAGCTGTGGTGAATAACTTGAAGGGTTTCCAAGTCATTTTTCTTAGTCCTCAGAATTATCCTATACAACCTGTGTTCGATGTAAAGCAAACCCCTTAAAGGAGCAATAGTTTTATTTTCCAGTTTAGACAGAAATTATGGGATCATAGATACCTAAGACTGCTTGTACCTCAGTTATATTCTAAAGTCTGTGTGGAGCAAACCCCTCAGGGTGACGCAGAGTGACCACTCACCACGGACCTCTGTCACAAGGATTCCCAAACCATTTCCATCTTTAACTCTGACAGTGAAATGTGTGGAATATAATTCCAATTTACAAAGGCCAAAGAGATATGAAATAGCAGACATTATGTGGTATAACTGAACAGAGGTAAAATAAAAAGAAGAAAACAATCCATGATGACTGACGGGAGCCAGTTAAAATGTTTTGTAATGGGAAGAGCTGTCTGTATCAAACATTTTAAATCACAACTCAGGTTAATATCTGCAGCCTAATTTGGGAATCTGCTCCAATTGTAACACTGTTCTCTTATTTCTAAATCAGATTAGATCATCCAAACCTCTGCATTCCAGGCAAGCCAGCTCAACTTAAAGAAACCATCTAATAAGCCACTTTATTTTTTGAAATAATGGTGATAAAAAATGACACGTAGTTAAAAAGAAAGTGGAAACTTCCTTCACAGAGAAGGCTACTAGAGTCACATGGCTCATTTTGATTTGACTTTTTCCAAATGAGAAAAGGCAGGAGAGGAATAAAGAAGCAACAGTGTGATAAAGGATCTGGACACATCACTGATGTCCTGGCAACGTAACCAGCAGTGTGGCGCCAAAACAGTCTAAAGCAATTGTATGCTTCTCCTTGATTACTTTAGACACAAATCTTTAAACAGCAAGAAAAACAATGTGCAGAGAGAGAAGAGCAATCTTTTTCATGATATCCTTCCATTTTAGATTTTTACCCACCCTTTCTTTTATTTTCCAAAAATATTTGCGTATGGTGGAATTTTTTTCTGATTAATTAACATTTCCCCTTGACAATAATACATATATATTTAATTTTGGATTCAATGGTATATTTTGCAGGAAACAAAGGTCGCTTCAACAAATATGTGGGTTACACTTAACCTCTGGAATTATTCCCCAAGTAGCTGGGGATAGAATCATGAATAAGTCACACAAAATTAACAGGAAACTGCTTATTTTGTTCCAATATTTCATAATTGCCAAAAATCAAATTGGATTGTGGATGATAGCATATAATAGCTGGAAAGGATTTAGAGAATCTGCATCTACCTTTCCTCCCTCCCTCCCTTCTTTTCTTCCTTCATCCCCCTCCTTCTTCCCCTTCCCTTTTCTCCATTTCCTTCTCTTTCTCCTCTCCCACTCTCTCTTTCTTTATTTCTCTCTTCCTTTCTTTTGTTATAAATGAAGAAAAATTTCCCTAATTACCTATATATTCTTAAGATTTTGCAAAGGACATAGACTCTAGTAAGTGACCAATAAACACGAAATATTGCTGGGTGACCAGATTCGATGATGATGTATAATGCTGAACGTGTCTAGGTTATTTCTGTTGGAGAGCACTCCTCCTGAGAGAGGTGGTGGTGCTCAGATGCTCATATAGTAATGGTGACAGTTCATAACAAAACCAAGGTGTCCTAACTTCCAGCTTCAGGTGTTTTTTTTTTTTTCCAAAATTTGAATGAGAGGAACTTTTAGCAATAGGAATATTGTTATCATCTATGACAAAAAGAAGACCATAAGCAGTAGTGTTGTAAAATAGATTCCATCCATAATTATGAACATATTAAGAAACAACACAGTTCCACATTCTTCAAATTCAAATGACCCATCCAAGGCTGAGATATACACACATTGGAAACGGGAAGTGGTTATAAAGTGAAGGACATGAGGGTCCATCACTAAGCAGTTACGTAATTGGAATGAGGAAAAAGCAACTCTAATGTAGCCCATCTAGCATTATGAAAATCAATTTAAGAATAACAGTGTGCACTTAAATAAATTGCCACCTTACCTCTAGTGGTTTTAGACATTGGTTTTACTACAGTGTAGACTTCCAGAAGGCATATGAATAGGAGCACACACATATGCATGCATGTACACATACATATTTGAAAGCAAAATTACAAGGGGAAGAAAAGCTCACTGAAAATGAAGCAATACTTTGTAGTCATAGCAACCCTAACTTTTTAAAAGCAACATTAAGGCAAGAAGAGCTCATCAAGAGCTACATCAAGTTGTTATAGCAACGAAAATATGGTTTTACAGAAACAAGTTTGCATTAAAATAGCCAGAGGGTTATAATGGTAAAAGACTATTATAAAAATACATCTTTGGAGACCAAAGGTTTGATTTTTATTGTGTTCTAAACAGGACTTGTGTTCTCTGCTTCATTAGAAGAAGACATTTTCTCAGGCAAAGCTCCTAACAAACATGCAGCCGCTGTAGCAACCAGAAACTCTCCAGTTTTGTAATACCTGAAAACAACCAGTAGGGACAAAATTAGTTTGTCAGTATTCAGATGGGGTTTTCTGGGCAGACGGAGGAAGAATGGGTCAGAACAGGGTTTCCCAACTCTGGTATCACTGACATTTTGGAGCAGTTGGTTCTCTGTTGTGAGTGTTTGTCCTGTATATCATAAGGTACTTAGCAGCATAACTGGCCTCTACTACGAGATCAGTAGCATCACCCCTCCCCCCACAAGTTGTGACAATCTAAAATGTCTCCAGACATCGCCCAGTGTTCTCTGGGAAAGAAGATGGTAGCCAAATTAGCCATGGTCACCAACCTTTGATGTAGAAACAGTTCATCCATATTATCCTGAAACACGTGGAAATTCAACAAATGGAGAAGCAATTAAGCTAGTGAGTCAATCATACTCTCCAATGAGGGCAAACCTTTCAAAAATCTTCAAGTCTCTGGACCAATGCCTTACCCGGCTTATCATGCTGGATCGAACACTTTATTCTTTACTTCAACTTTCAACAGTTCCAGCACATGATGTTATTTATCTTCTGAAAACCCTCCACCTCTTCCTGTTTCAGAAGCACATTCGAGATAAGCCTATGTGCACCTCTGGGCACACAAGACAGGAAACGTTACAATGGGCTCATTCTTTTACCTCTCACCCTTTTTATTTTTCACAGGTTTTTTTCTCCCATTCATCCTAAGGATTTAGTTGGGAAAAAATTATAGTCCCCTAGGTGTTCAACTCTTTTTAGTCAACTGCACAAATTCTTCCCCACTGATCTTCATTTATTGACTCCAATGTCACTTAGGTGCTACTGAGAACTTAATGCTCTACCTACATTAAACATTATATATTTCAAGATTTTATTAAAACTCAATGAGTTGAAACTGTGAGGACACATTGGGTCAAACTTTACTGACTGACTAATTAAATAAAAATCTTGGTCAAAGTGATTTAAAAAGTAGGAGAATGAAGATACCGCTCCATGTCAAAGCAATTGTCAGTGTAGTTAGCAGATGGGAGCTCTGAATGGTATGTTCCTTGAAAGCAGAGACTATTTTTGTGCCCTTGGAGGTACCATAGTACCTGACTCAAAGCAGACAACAATGATCGGTGTCAGCCTCTTCAATTTTAAGGCCTATGCAGCTATGTAAGCTCAGTTTTTTGAGTTGTATCAATTCAAGTTATTGTTATTAGCATGAATGGCATGTGGCTATTAAGATTTCAGTGGTGTAGTTCCAGTTAAGATGGTGGCATAGGCAGACATGCTTTTCTTCCTTGCATAACCAAAAGAAGGATAACAACCAATTTAAAAACAAAGAACAACCAGAACTGATAGAAAAACATTTGCATGGAAGTCAAACAACCAAGGAGTTAAAGAAACATTCATCCAGATAGTGCACCAAGACAAAGAAATACGGACCAAATGAAAGAACAGATCAAAGCTCCAGAAAAAGAACTAAGTGACAAGGAGATAGACAACCTGGCTGATGCAGAGTTCAAAATACTGGTGATCAGGATGCTCACAGAATTGATTGAGCTTGGTCACAAAATGAAGGAAGAAATGAAGGCTATACAGAGTGAAATAAAGGAAAGTATACAATGAAGGGAAGGGATAGTGAAGGGAAGGAAACTGGGACTCAAATCAATGATTTGGAACAAAAGGAAGAAACAAGCACCCAAACAGAACAGAGTGAAGAAACAAGAATGCAAAAATGAGGAGAGGCTTAGGAACCTCTGGGACAATGTTAAGCATTCCAACATCCAAATCGTGAGAGTGCCAGAAAGAGAAGATGAAGAGCAAGAAACTGAAAACTTATTTGAACAAATAATAAAGGAGAACTTCCCCAATCCGGCAAAGGAAATAAACTTCCAGGAAGTCCAGGAAGCTCAGAGAGTCCCAAAGAAACTGGAACCAAGGAGGAACACACCAAGGCACGTCATAATTACACTACCCAAGATTAAAATTAAGGAGAGAATCTTAAAAGCAGCAAGAGAAAAGGAAAGAGTTATATAAAGAGTTCCCATAAGGCTATCAGCTGATTTCTGAAAAAGATACCCTGCAGGGAAGAAGGGGCTGAAAAGTAGTATTCAAAGTCATGAAGGGCAAGGACCCACTTCCAAGATTACTCTATCCAGCAAAGCTTTCATTTACAATAGAAGGGCAGATAAAGTGCTTCCCAGAGAAGGTTAAGTTAAAGGAGTTCATCATCACCAAGCCCTTACTGTGTGAAATGTTAAAGGGATTTATCTAAGAAATAGAAGATCAAAAACTATGAACAGTAAAATGACAACAAACTCACAACTATCACAACTGAACCTAAAAAACAAAAACGAAAACTAAATAAACAACTAGAACAGGAACAGAATCACAGAAATGGAGATCACATGAAGGGTAATCAGTGGGGGATAAGGGGAGGAAAAGGTCCAGGGAACAAGAAGCAGAATAGGTAGGCACAAAATAGACAGGGGTAGGGTAAGAATAGTATAGGAAATGCAGAAGCCAAAGAATTTATTTGTACAACCCATGGACATGAACTGGCGGAGGGTGGGGGATACAGAAGGGTTAGGGGGCAGTGCAGGGAGGAGGGGAATAAAAAGGAGAAAAAACTGGGACAACCATAACAGCATAATCAATAAAATATACTTAAAAAAGACTTTAGTGGTGTATTTTTTCTAGTTCTTCCCATCAACTTTATTTTAACATTTTCTCTTGTATATGTAAATAATTGCACAAAGCAATTTTAGAGAGATCTACTTTTTTGAAATTTTCATTTTTAATGTATGTTTCATACCTGTTTTCCACAAAACCTTATTCTTTTGAAAAATCTCAGATTTAGTCATTGGATTTATAAGATATGTATACATCTTATCCATTATGTTTTCCAACACAGTTCTGTCACTTTCTGGAGTATCACACATACTGCCTCAGACTCTTGTGCTTTTTCCTGTGTGTATCCATCATTGGTGTTCTTCCCACAGGTTGCTGAGACACCTGACTGCAGTCTGAATGAAAAGTTTTTGAAAAATGCTTAATTAACCTGTCTGTTTTTTCTCACCAACCAGAATCTTCTTTTATACCATTTGAAAAAATGAGATATGAAGAAATAGGAAATATGTCAAGGGATTGATCAGGGTATTTAGTATTCTTAAATATTCCATTTAAAACAGATCATTTAACCCTAGCCAGGTGACTCAGTTGGTTGGAGCATCATCCTATACACAAAAAGACTGCATGTTTGACTCCCAGTCAGGGCACATATTTGGGTTGCAGGTTCAGTCCCCATTTGGGGTGCATATGGTAGACAACTAATCAATGTTTCTCTTTCACATCAGTGTCTCTCTCTCTCTCTTTCCATTTCTTTCTCTCTCTCCCTCACTTTCTCTCTAAAATCAATTAAAAAATCCTCATATCCTCGGGTGAGAATTAGAAATAAATAAGTAAAGTAAATAAATAAGGGGTCATTTCTTCACATTGCAAATATTGTTCTTGACAGCACTTATATAAATGCATCCTTGAGAACTAAGTAGCCACATAAAGTTGTCAAGGGTGATTGATGTTAGAGCTTCATGTGATTGGTAAGTGGCCATGAATGAAATGAAACCGTATACAAACATTCTCTGAATAACGGTTTGCTAGTAATGAACGAAAGGACAATTTTAAAAGGAGAGTGTAGTGATAAATACTTTTGATTTTATTCTTCCAAATACAATTATGATTTTCTTCGAACTCTAGAAGGTTAGTTTGGCTTTCTAGCAAAAGGAAAAGCATATACCAGCTAGGACAAGAGTGCATTTGAGAGGAAATTGAAAAAATCACACTTTTGCTTCGGCCAAGCCCAATTAAAGAAGGCTGATTCACTCCAAGCTTGATCCAGGGACAACAAACACTCCTTCTGCCGCCAGACAAAGTAAGTCATCGGTCCTACTGTATAAACAGTCATTTTTCCATACATCAAACATACCAAGCAGAGAGATTGGTAGCTGGAGCCTGGTTCTGTTGATGACATGGCACCGACCACTGCTAGTTATAAATTTAGTTTGAACAGCACCGTAGGGCCTCCTTTGTAAAAGGGCACTTGAGAAGCAATTTTAAAAACTAGCTGGTGGTGTTTGCTTTTAGCTGTTCTATAGCTTTCAAACCACCAAATTGATGATCGCCTGAAAGTATATTTCCAGCTTAGAAAACTAAGAAATAACACTGTTCAGGACAGCCAAATGGGAGAAAAGCTACTGCATTGGACAACGTCTTAAATATTTTAACAATATTGCACAACTCTATTAAAAATAAAGATGTGGATTAAAATGATAAGTAAACAAAGGCAGGACTGAGCTGCTGGAAGGAGGGAAAGATGGAGGAAAGAGAATTCTTGGTTGTTTTCTGCACTCTTTCCAATGGTCCTCCAAATAAAGTTGTTGGAAGACTACTGAGCTAATATAATTTAAATTATTATACCCTTTATTTCTACTCCATTTTGGGTTATTTGTAATGAAAACATATGAGTTCCTGAGACCTATAATGACCAAACTGGTCACTTAAGAAGAGAAGAATCTCTAGAGAGGAACATAATACTATAGGCAAAAATTTCTGGATTCATTGAAAATTGTGTTCATTTACTTGTAATCCATTCAAATCAATTATTTTTGAGTAACAACCTCATGCCAAATAACGTGCCTGATACACGGGGTAAAACATCCAGCAAAAAGGTATATGGTCCCTGTCTTTGAAGATTTTATAACTTAGTAAAGGGACAGACATCAGTCAAATAATCACAAATAAAGGTAAATGTTATAAGTACTAATGGTAGAAGTATGTGTTCCCATGAGGGTAGAAAATTAGGTGAATTTGACCTGGCCAAGGAGTTTAGAGAAGGCTTACCTGGAAAAGTGATGACTGAGCTGCAACTTAAGAGAGGTGAGATGGGCCAGACCCTTTATAAAAACGACTTGCCAGAATTAATGGGGGTCACCAGTGGGGTCTACGGGATGCATGAAATTCCATGTCCACTCATCCAGGAACACAGACTCATTTCATAGTTTCAAATCACTGCAAAACTGAAATGCACTTAGAAATCAGATCAGCCAACCTTTACATATTTTTCCTATCCAAGTTTCATAATTCCACAGCCTATGCATTTTCACTGGGTCTAAAGCAAGATCCCAAGGCAGTAGTCCTGTAGTGACTCCAGCTCTGTGTTCACTCTTCAGTGGGAACATACAGTCTAAAACATACCATGTTTGACCACTTACATGATCACGTACTATCCCATTTTCCAGGGTGGGGAAGTCATCAAAGTAGCTCCAAGAGCATGGCACACACCACCCGTCTAAACCAGGTGGTACTGGAATGGTTGAATAACAATTGCAAAACTGGATTACATGCCTGGGTAGTGTGGATTAGACTGCAGGCCTAGTTGTGTGTGTGTGTGTGTGTGTGAAAGAATGAAAACGGAGGGGACACATTATTGAAGTAACACAGATGCATGTGCAGAGATGGGTGAAAGTGCAACGCTAATGCATCATGTCCACTGGCGGTCATGACGCTGAACTGCGTGCTACTAATATGGGAAACTACTCAATTATAATGTGTTGTGATACACTACCGACACTCATTTGTTATGTATATTTAACTGTTTCTAGGCTTTATAGCCACCTGTAGAACATGCTTCAGAGTTAGATTTCACACATTGTTAGTGGTGAAACTGACTTTTTTGGCACCATATGTTCCTAGTAACATGCCATAAATATCAGTTTAATTTACCTTGTCTAACTCAAATGTAAATAAATTCGTAAACTGATGCTGTCATCATGTTGAACAATACTTTTCAAAGATGGCTCCCTGACCACTTGCACCTGAATGATTCAATATGTTGGTTAAAAATGTAGATTTCAGAGCCCTATTCCAAACCTACTCAACCAGCAGTTTGCAAGCCATGTATATAGCCAGTTCTAGCTAGTTTCATAATCAGGACTGGCCATGGCTAGCTGGCTGGCTGGCAGGGGCCGAGGTGAATCAGCTGGCAGAACCTGACATCAGACTTGCTGACATCAATCTAGTGCCCAGGACCCCTGTCTGCCCACTGAGTTGCTTTTTGGCCCACTTTCAAGAACAGAGCTTCTGCTTTAACTACTGCCTGATAGTCCAGTTCTACTGCTAGACGCAGGGCTTTACTCTCTGGAAGAATGTTTGGTTCCCAGATAACCATCCTAATGCTTGGCCACTCCATCTCCTTGAACTTCCACCCTGTCCCTTATGTCCCTCGCTCCTATGTGACTTTGTTTCAAAATGAGCACAACTCTTCTCTGAATCAGATAGATCAACAGTTTTCAACTTTTCCATCATGGCACATATAAACCAATTACTAAAATTCTGTGGTGCACCAAAATATAAATTTTTTACCAATCTGACAAAAATGGGTATAATTTTGATTCATTCATACCAGATGGCTATTGTTGTGTTGGCTATTGTCATTTTTTTTTTTTATTTTACAATTTAAAGAAAAAGAGGTGTCTCTGACTAAACCATCAGGTATTGCATGATGTGAATTTTTTTCCGGCACACTGGTTGAAAATCGTGGAGATAGATCATGATGAACATCATAGATCTATAAGCAGTCAGTTGCTAAACAACATGTTCTACACAGACCAGCATCATCAACATCATCTGAGCAACTGTTAGAAATTCAGATTCTTAATCCTCAACCAGGCCCATTTGGTAGGCTGGTCATCCCTGCAATCTGGGAATCCTACTTTGCATGGTAAAGATTTTACAGATGTGATTAAGGATTTTGAAATTACACAGTTATTTGAATGGGCCCTAATCCAATCACAAGTATACTTATAAAAGAGAGGCAGAGGAGAGGAGTGATTTGGACACAAATAAAAGGATGCCAGCAGCCACCAGAACCTGGAAGGTAAGGAATAGATTCTTCCTAGAGATTCCATAGGGAATACAGCTCAACTGACCTCTGGATTTTAGCCCAGTAAAAGTAATATTGTAATTGTAGCCTGGTGAACTATGTGAGAACAAATTTCTGACATTTAAAGCTGTACAGTTTGCGGCAATTTGTTACAGCAGCTGTAGGAAACTAATACACTAGTGAATCAGATTTCAATAAAATCCACAAGAGGTTGACATTTACACTGAAATTTGAGAATCAGAAACCCAAACACACCCCAATCAAGTCCATGTTTGCCCCCGCCTCTTTGGTCCATTATTTTGGAGAGTCAGCCTCTTTCTCAAAGGTCAGTCTATGGTTGGGTCAGTTTACTTGCTCAGCTACGTTCAGTCACTGTTATCTCCGATTCTCACTTATGTGCAAACATGATCAAAGCTAATCTCACCTAAGACACAAAAAAGGAAATATTTAATAACCAAGTATCCTTACCAATTAGAGCTTGAAATTAGGTCCTGTTTTGGCCTCACTCTAGGGTATCACCTTCTTACATGAAAGCAGAATTTTAAAGACAATCCACCCCACATATGAAGAATGTATTTTCAAAAAGCTTCATCGTTTTATAATTTATTGACCATCTTAATGGTACTACTATATCAAAATAGGACAAACAACATAAGAAATGGTGTTCAATTTCCTAAAATGTTCTCTGGAAATTGTACATATTTTCAAGTGCAATTTTGGCATTCTCCTGTTTAAACCATTCTTAGACTTTATTGAACTAAAGCAGTTATTTTCTGATAGAGTGAATGTATAATTCTCTAATCTAAATTTGCATAATGTTGATATCAGTATCAGTTACAAATAGTGATGACTGAACATTAAAAACTTTGGAAGGCTAAAATGAGAAGCAAAGTCATCACACTTTAGAACAAAAAGGGTTGCTTGCTTTTCAAGTAGCAGTATCCAAAGCTGGTGGCCCTAACTTTCTGAGATTTGTTATGCAATATTTGTCAGGAGCACTTGAAACATGCATGTGTCTTTCATGAGGCAAAATATACAAACAGGTTAGAATATTTGAATGGGATGTTATTCAAGATTAGCAAAAATGAAAAAATAAAAAAAAACACAGTTCTCTTTGACAACAATGGATGTAAGTCCCAAAATTCAATACACATTTTCCAATAAGCCAATGAAGACTGAAACTTAGGGTGGGAATAAAGGAAGGCAGGCTGGATCTATTATGAATGTGTCGTGTCTGGTGTTCTTGATTAATCCTAGAAACAGAGAGTGGCGGAATTCTCCCATAGAACCCCAATCAATAATTCTGAATCCTGGAAGGCAGAAGACGGGCTTCTTAGCAACTTTGTCAATAGGTAGGTATCGATTGTGGGACTATGATACAGTTAGCAGGTTTGAACTATGGAAGTTGGCATGAGCAATGGTAAAGCACATAGTCCTGCTCCCCAAAATCCTATCTGTTCGGCTGGAAACTACAGTTATATACCCAGAAACGAGAAGAGAACTAGTAGGTCCCACTTAGGTATTGGGCAGTGGTAAATATGGGTCATTAACTGCAGTGACTCACCAAATCATTCAAAAGCAAAAGTCAGAGGCCTTTACTTCAGTTTCATCTTATCATTCAATCTTTTCAGCAATTCTTAATAGAGAAAGGGCAGCCTCAAACCGTATTTTATTTCACCTCTAACCTTTAATCAAATGAGAAAAGGTCTCTATTTGATTTTTCCCAGTCTGAGTCCTTTCCCAAGAGCCTACAACTACAGAAATACATTTCTTTACAGACTAACCTTTCGGCAGAACTGGCCAGCAGCTCATACTATACTAATTACCATTAGCAAGGCAAATCAGAAACTATATTGGAATGCATTTTTTTCCCTAATAGAGGGGATAGAGGCTGTGGGGTTGCTGTTCTTTAATTTGTATATGATCTTAAAAGGGGCTGATGCTGGGAAATAAAAGTATGTACCTGACCTGATGCAATGCAATCTCATTGTTTAAATGCTGGACTCTTTAATTACAAAACCAGAAATGTTTTCCACAAGTGAAAATTTCTGGATCTGTTTTTTTAATTGACAAGCAGGCTGCTCGTGCAACTGTGCATCGAAATAAATATTTAAATGGGAATGAAAGATGACCTCAGATGAGTTTTCATGGAAGAGGCTTTGTGACCAGCCCCAGCAACCTGCACTCCGGTTGGGACATTAGATCAGCACACGCTTAGCTACTAGGTGAAAGCTCCTTTCCCCAGCTGGTGCGAACACCTCCTGCAGGGCTGGTGGCAACTTACTCTTCTCTGTTTTCTCTAGTTCTCACAAAGTGCTAAATGCAGTCACTGCTTAATGGATGTTTACTGATTAGATGGATATCCATGAGAAAAATCTTCAAAAATCGAGTTTAATCTCAAGTGTGCTAGTTACTTAAAGAAATTTTCCTTTGCTTAGTGACAGAATTGACACCAAATTTCTTGACAGATTATAGGTGAGGTGATTTGTTCTGTGGTACTGTAGAAGTGTTGCATGAATAGAAATCAATTAGTAACAAGCAAGTTTTACACCTGAGACAAGGCTGTGAATTTCCTCTTTAAAAGTCTTTTTTTGGAATTCAGGTAACATAAAGTTGCTTCCCTCTTTCACATACATACATTCACACGCACGTTTTTTTCCTTACAAACTCCTGCCTGTTATCAAACCATTCGGATGCAATTTTTCGACCATTCTTTCCATGTGCTTGGAGAACACCCCATCCATGTCAGTCTGTGTCAAACTATTTAACATTCTGAATTTAAAAAAAAATCCATATCCAGTACAGGCTGGCAATTGCATGTGTCCACATTCCTGGTACCACCCATGTTTGACATCGAGTAAGTTTCAATTAAATTTTGAGGAAATGAACAAAGGCACCTCATTTCCTATCCCTTTCTCTCATTCATACTGGGGAGTTATACTGCCCCACCCCTCAGGTGTTATATTACACTACAGAAGGGGAGAGAAGGAAAGCACAATGCCTCGAGAGCTCAAAATCAGCCCTGAAATTAACACACATAGCCAAGCTTTATACACCTGTGTGCTCGGTGACACAGCTTTAGATCTCAGCTTCATACCCAGTGCTGACTGATACGGTTGCTTACGGTATTGTGGAAAGGAGAATTGATTTTACTAATGCATGAAACAAGTGCAGCTTTTTTTATGCTAAGCAATTAGTTTTTGGCCACAAAATCTCTGTGTGTGTAGACAGAGAAACGTTTTCTCCTCATGACAGAACAATCTTCTTCACTGGAGTAAAAGATTCTTTTCACAATCTCAATGTTTGCAGAATGTATGAAAGTAAAAAGAACGATAATGATACAGGGTGCAGCCGGCGGGGGCGGGGGGGGGTGTGGCACAGAAAAGATTTGGAATGGTGTCCAGAACTCAAAGTGTACAGGAATATTGGAGGAAATATTAAGATGTCCTCACCCCCGGTCCCCCAGGTGTCAGTTGGGGGAAGGGACGAATGGAGCAGGGCCATTGAGAGCTGTTTTGCATAGCAACAATTTTGCAGCTAACCTCTGGAATGGTCATTTAACATATCTATAACCTTTAACTGGTTTCATAGATACGTTAAATAGCTGTGGCCAAGTTTTGGGCCAGGGAGAAGTGAGTGGCTACCCAGGCTGGAATTGGGGGCTGCTTCTCTGAGAGAGTGCCTGCGAGAGAGGTATGTGGCTTTAGCACAGTGAGGACCCCCTCTCGGCCAGAGAGCCATGCTGTTTTGGAAAGATGTAGACCCCTGTAGCTATTAGGAGGGAGAGCCATGAGGTTTCAGCAGAGTGCAGACCCCCTCTTGGCCAGGTGAAAAGGGAAGACCATGCAGCTTTGCCAGAATGGAGATCCCTGAGGCTAGGTGAAGAAGAAAGACCCGCGCTTTTGGTGGAGTGTGGCTTTGGTAGAAGAGGCCCACGCAGCTTTGGGGTGCTCCTTTTGGCCGAGTGGCCTTGGAAAGCAGGAGAGACTTTGACTGGAACTTGGTACAAAGAACTCTTGCCAGTGAAAGGTGCCACATGACTTTGGATTAATTGGAGATCCTGCCTGGACAGGCAGACGACGCAGCTCACGTGCCAGCGGCCGAAAAACGGACGTGTGCTCTTTTCCTGATTTACGGTACCCGGAGTTGGGACAGTGGGAGAAGGGAGCGCTGTGTGTGTGTGTGTAGGTGTATACCCTTAAAGACTTTAATATTTTAAGGAAGGCATTAGGCCTGAATAGCATTAAATAAACATTTTGTTTCCTTTTCACAAATCTCTGGCATTGAGAGATGTCTTTCCAACTGGCGGCGGACAGAAGAGCCCAGTAGATATTAGTATACTGTCCTTGGGAGGGGCCCCTGTTTTCTGAAGCAGTTTTTGGCATCCCTCGGTGGGCCAAGTATTGCCCCCCCACCTTGGACCCTTTGTTCGGTAACAATAATATTCTCCTTTGGTGACATGTGACACCACAATAGAGAACATGTGGGAGGGAATGAAAATTAGCCAGAGGGTCCTAAGGTTTTGATTCTAGTTCTCAGCAGGCTGTCTGATCTCTAAGTGCAAATAGTGCACGCGGGGGTGGGGAGATGATCTCGCCAAGCCTGGATTTTCTCATTTATGAAAACAGAGAAGAAAGCTCATTGCTAGTTGATGCTTCTCTGCTCTCCTACCAAAACCTAGATTTTCAAGTGTGACCACCTGCGTGTGCTTGTGACAGAGGCTGAAAATGAAACAATTTCTCAAAATCAGTTGGTCATAGTTTGGTCACCACTGAGCAGGAAAATAGCCACAAAACAGATTGGCCTTGAGGATTTATCTTACCTACCCTCATCAGCAAGTTGGGCTGGCCCATCACTCCTTGACCATCTTAGTTTTCTCCTGTTTTTAAATCTTCACCGAAGGATATGCTTATTGATATTAGAGTGGCGGAAGGGAGGAATAGAGAGGGAGAGAAACATCAGTACGAGACAGAAACACAGACCAGTTGCCTCTTGTACAACCCCCAACTAGGGATCAAACTGTTAATATGGTGTGTGCTCTGACTGGGAATCGAACCCGTGACTTTTTGGTCTATGAGACAACTCTCCGACCAACAGGGCCACTCCAGCCAGTACTATTCTATTTCTAAGTAAACTCAAATATATCTCACAATGCTACAACATTCATAGTCATAGAAACTTTTTTCTCGAATACAAACATGATAACTTTAAGTTCTATAGTTTTCTCTACTAATGGTAAATAATATCATTTTTTACCCTTTTAGCATTTAACCTCCATTTTCACTTCCTGACTTCCTTACAAGTTTTGCATTGGAATATACAATAGTATTTCCAAAGGAAAAAAAAAAGCAGGGTGCCTATATCTATCTCACAAAAAATATAAAATGTAGTATTATAACCTCAGGTTACCCAACTCTCTTGCTATGTATGCTGACTCACAGGAGGGTTTGGATTTTTTTTTCCTTTTTTGTCTCATAGCCTTCACAGGAGTAGCTAGCAGAGTGGTAAGTACATAGCATCTGAGTAACACATTCTTGACAGTCGACTATTCCGGAATAACCAATTAACAACTGGCCTGTCTAAGGACAGGTTTGGGACAAAACAATAGTTCGTCTAGATGTGCTTAGATTAAGTTCATATGTATGTAGCTAACAAAAAAATAAAAACAAAAATCCATAAAAATTTTATTTAGAATTTATTCAAAAGTTTGTATACATTTAAAATATTCATAATATCCTTGTAAACAAAGATAAATAACTATGTTCTTGGGTTGCTACCAAAGGTGATTGTTATTACATTACAGATTTCTTAGCTTCTAGATTGAGAGGTCCTGTCACACTTGTTTAATTTAATTATAGTTTATATGACACAAAAAAGGAAACCTTTCTGATTACCTTCTTACTAACCAACTGCTATAAAGCTGATCACTCGAATCCCAACTTCTTGTTGATTTTCTAATTATAGATTGGCTTATTTCAACCAAATAGTGGAACATATGTTCTTTTAGAAGTCCAATTATAATCACAATTTTTGTTTTTTTCCCCCAGAAGAAATCACCATAAATCCTACGAGCAGTTCCCTTGTTAAAATAGTAAGATCCATCTAGATAAGAATACTTCAGATATACAAACACCTTGAGAAAAACCAGGAAATACAGATGTAGATTAGCTTGATGATCAGAATCTCCTGAGCACATGGTTATCAGGCCTATATTGGTTTCCACTTTAGAACTTGAATTATTATCTATAGGGCTAAGGCTCAGAAATACCATTTTAAACTGCAGGTGATTCTTACATTTAAATTTACACATTTCTTTCTTTTTAAAAAAAGATTTTATTTATTTTGTAGAGAGAGGAGAAGGGAGGGAGAAAGAGAGGGAAACATTGAGCAGCTGCCCCTCACACACCCCCAACTGGGGGACCTGGCCTGCAACCCAGGCATGTCCCCTGACTGGGAATTGAACCCATGACCTTTCAGTTCACAGGCTGGCACCCAATTCACTGAGCCACAGCAGCCAGGGCACAAATCTGTTCTAGAATGATTCAAGATGCTTTGACCCAGAGGAAAAGATGAAATTGATAGAATTAAGCCAAAGGAGTGGATCAGAGTGTTTTCCAAGATGCACCCAAAACAAAGTATAATGATAAGAAAAATGTACACGCTGTACACACAATGCATAGGGTAATGGTCAGAGAACATTAGGACTCAAAGATGTTTTCTGGTTGAATAAATGGACACGTTCCAGTCTTTGACAAGGGTGTCAAGAAACAGTCCCTCCAGGATATGGTTAGAGAACTTTGCAGTTAATTCAATCAGGATCTCGGAATCATTCTGCCTTCGACTTCCTAGTGATGGTTACCTTGGAGAAATTAGGACAGGTTAGCAATCATACACAAGGGGACATTCAAGCACATATCTGGATCTGTATGAATCCATATGTATTTTGTTCAGTTGGGATAACACAGGAAGGGTACCAACAGTGTATGAGTCCTCTTTTGATTTCTTTTTTTTCCTTTTTTCTCTTGGTTTCTTATGTTCATGGTCTCTCAAGTAATCCTCAAAATATTCAGGTAGCATATATTATAATTATCACTTTCAAATGAGGAGAGTAAGGCTGAGATGTTCTGAAACTTGTCGAGATCAAACCCAAAGTTTGTGGAGCCTGGATCAGTGGATTCGATGTACTTCACGGCCATTGCTCTTGGACTATGCTGACAGTTGAATGGTATTTAATGAGAAGCAAGCGGTGTATGTGGAAATCTATTATGTGAGAGTAATCTTACTAACCTAAATTGTACATTGCTCCACACTAAAGCAACAGTATACAGTTATGCATCATTTTTTAATATTTACATATTGGAATGCAAGGCAGATAAGCTGCTCCAAACTTTCCCTACTTATCTTTTGATAGGAAGCAAGAATACTTTAGAAATAGGGATTCTCTGTGGACTTGTTTTAATGTATACTTGGCTTTGGGTAAGGAGCTAAACCCAGACACAGAATGGAGATTCAGTGTTTGAAATGGGCCATTCGCTTCTCACAAACCATAGAAATACACCTGAAGCAAGACTCAAGCTGCTGCTGCTATTCATCACAGCTTTGATTCCGAAAGTTCCCTTTCTAAAGTTTGAGTCTTTCTTTTTTCTTTTTGGAAATAAAACTCACGGTCTTTACATTTGGAAAAGTGGATTTAAATTATAGAAATTTTTCAACTAGAAGGAGCCCGCTCCTACATTTCTCAGGTGGCAGAAACGAAGCCCGTGCAATCATATTATTTATAAAAAAGACTTAATCAATGAGTACTGAAGGACAAAAAGAGACCCTTTTCAGTAATGTCTCAGTTCAGGGTTTGTGAATTCATCAAAGAGTTGACTCATATTTGTATTTATAAAACATTGCCACATCTAAATAACTATATTTCTCTCGATAAATACTTAGCCTATCTTGAGACTTGAGTAATAATATAGGTCCAGACAGGGTATACAGATATATCCTCTTACTCATGCTTGACAGTTGCTAGCAATTTGAATATATTCATTGAATTTCCCTAATGTTAGGAATACACACACACATATAATCAACTATCTCAACTTTGTTAGTAATATTTAAATTGACTAGAGAATATGAACAAAATTTGGGTATGAGACAGTGTAAGTCCTATCTATTAACAGTAAGACAATCAGTTTCTTCATAAACTGGTGTTCAGAAATGATTGCAAGAAGCTCCTTTTAACACGGACAGCTCTGAAGCAAGTATGGACAGAACCACTTTTCCTGAGGGGTGTTCAAACAGCTGAAGAAAGCAAACACTTTAAGAAGTCTTCTTTAAACACGAAAAGAAAATCTTGTCATTGCAGGGCACACCATGTACACACACAGGGTAATTCTGTTACTTAGAAGGCATCCATTTGAGGTCTCCATATAGTGAAACACCCTATGAGCACCTGTTTTATCAATTTCCTCCATTCTCATTCCACCATCTTACTTACTATGGGGTCCTCAAGTCGTTTTGCTGTAAGGCTGTAGAAGTGTTCTCATTAGTTTTTTCCAATTCTAATCCATATCTCATTGTTTTATACTTACTCTTTAAAACTATAGTTTTGATATGTCTGTAAGCCTCCAGTGGCCCCCCATAGCCTAACACATTAAAGACAAATGCTCTATGGCCTTGGCATTCAAGGCTCCCACAATGCAATCACCATCTGCATTGTCTACTTGTTTTCTTGTTCCCTATTCTGCACTCTTATTTGAATGACTTTTTCCACTGTTTGGATTTGCTTATGCTGTTGCCTCTGGATAGAGCCTCTACCTCTAACCAAATCTTACATCCTTAAATCCTTAAATGAGGCTTTCAGGGTTTATTTTCATTGTTGTTTTTTTTTCTTTTCTTAGTACCACAAGGTAGTCTGCCAACTCATCATGCCTTGAATTACTGTGAAGTGGATGCTTGTCCTGCCTAACCTGGGCATCAAGAGAAACAGAAGCTCTGTCTTTTCACCTCTGTGCTTCCTGAAGGGTGACAGGTAGATGGCACTTGTGATGAGGGAGTTGAGATGACTCAGCTAAAGGTATAATCTCACTTGGTATGTTTTCCATGTCATGGGCTTGAATTCCAGAATTACAGGCCATAAGAATCAATATTAAAGTATGGAAAGAATTTCCATGACATTTTGCTCCTTCATTTAGATTGATAATTTCTGTCTAGTAGTAACATAGAGTTTTATATATGTGCATATATATGTATATATGTGTGTGTGTGTGTGTATACACATACACATACATATGTAATTTTACAAATATATGCAATTTTATATATATATGTAACTTAAAATTTTCTAGTAGAAACGTTTTAAGAAAAAGTTAAATAAAACATAAAGTTGAAATTAAATACATATTTTCTTTAACCCTATTTGTCTAAAGTATTTTCATCTAAACATGTAATCAATATAAAAATATTAATGAGATGCCACACATATAAATATAGTTTAAATCTTTGAAATCTAGTGTGTATTTTGTACTTGTAGCAGAATTCGGACCAGCCTCATTGTAAATGCTCAGTAGCCACAGGCGGCCGGTGGCCACCATGTTGGATAGTGCAAAGCAAGAGCACAGATGGCCATACCACTGACTAGTCAATTTCTCAGTTTGAAAGAGATTGTATTCTTTCTTCCTCCAATAGAGGAAGAGTAGAATACAATACTCCTCCTCTTCACTGTGTGTGTGTATATGTGTGTGTGGGTACGTACACACACATATATACATGAATTTCCCTAGATACTTGCTGATGTATGTAAGCAAATGACTATAGAGGAATTCCCAGAGAGTGGGCAATGTACATGATACGGGTATTACAAAGCTTTCTTAAATAACCTTAAAACACTTTCAGGCCATATGAAAACTAAGACTATTAGTTTAGTTTTGAATAAATAGAGCAAAGCATCAAATTGATACTCCTTGAGAAAAATGTAAGATGCAGAAAGATCCACATGGAACACAGATTCTTTTTGGAGTATCATAACACTTCGCCAGAATACGTTAACCATCTGAAAGGTGCATAATCCTATTTTCATAATTTCTACTTTATTTTATTTAACAAACTGCTCTTCAGAGAGAATTTAAGTGATAATGAAGAAGGAGAGACTAGTCATAAAAAAGGGCTCACTGCTTGAATTTCACTGTTGACAGGCCTTGTTTTTGTAACTGCTGATGCTTATTTGCATTCCACCTTGGTTTGCGTACTTTTTGAAGATGCAGACCAAGAGTCTTGACAAATGGAGATTTGATTTATTTAAAAATGTACTTGCTCAGAAAGAAAAAGGACTCATGGACATGGACCACAATGTGGTGATTGCTGGGGGTGGGGGTAGATAAGGGGATTAAATGGTAAAAAAAAAATGCAATGTAGTTACTCAAAAAACTCATTCTATCGTGTGTATTCTTAGGGTCACTGGGGTGTGCCACTCAATGAAAGAAAGTAATTAATGGAAACTAATAAATTTCTCCTCATATGCCTAAAGAGCTCCTCTTTGTATCAGGTGACCTTTACAGATTGTTAAAATCCAGCAGACTATATATGATGCTTTGGAAAGAGATGCCTAGGTTTTGTCTTAGTCATTTTCTTGCTCAGCTATCTGATGTCACTTTTTCCTCTTCTCTGAGCATGTTTCATCAGTCAAATATGCACAAGGAAATCTACTTTGCAAGATAATTCTAAGGTCTAAGTAAGAAAACGTATGGACATATAGAATTGAAATTTATTAGGCACTCATTGGAGATTTGTTCCCCATCTCTCAGTCTGCCCAATCCCGTTGCCCCCAACATTCCACAAATGCTGACTTGGGTGACTGTTGCCATTCCTGGAACTACTATGGTTTCATAGGACCTCCTGAAGACCAAGAAATATTCAGACTTGGAGACAAAACAACCCAGAGTAGACTTTCTGGCAGGTTGATATACATGCAAGTAACTTCAGACTCTGTGGGACTGTGAGCCTGGAGTCTGCAGGGCTACGGGGATGGAGCTCTGTTGGACTTTGGTATCAGTTACTGTAGGACTTTTCCTATCACTTCTATTCACATTCTGTATTGTGGGGGCTTAATTACACATTGCATTCATTTCAGATGGTCTTGTAAATTAGTCCTTTCTTTCCAACTACATTTTAAAGTTTTCGAATGTAACAACCTAGTAATCTACCTTTGGAGTCCCATTGGGCCCTGGGCACAGAGTAGCTCACAGGCAGGCATTTATAAACCACTGTAGTTAACTGACCGACATCAGCAGAAGAATTCCGGTCCAACAAAGACTCTTGTATTGCACTTGGCAAACAAGGTGTGCACTGTTACAATGAGTTACTCAAAAGCTCCATGGAGTTATTAAAGCAATAATGGAAACAAATTAATTAATGGAAACTAATTAATTCTTCAAAAATATCTAAAAATGTTACTTCTCAGTGGCAGAAAAAGGAAATGGAACTAATTCAACTACGAATGTCTGATTAAATGCTGGTGTTAGGGATAGAATGTGCTCTATAGTGTTTCAGGTTTTTTTGAAGATTTTTTAAATTTATTTTTAGAAAGAGGGGAAGGAAGGGAGACAGAGAGGGAGAGAGTCATTGATGTGTGAGAGACACACTGAACAGCTGACTCTCACACACCCCTAACTGGGAATCTGTCTCGCAACCCAGGTATGTGCCCTGAACCAGGAATCAAACCGGTGAACCTTGGGTCCACAGGCCAGCGCTCAATCCACTGAGTCACACCAAGTAAGGCTCCAGTTCTCATGATAACTATAATTTATATATATATATTTTATTAAGAGCTTAAAAGTCCTAACTAAATAGGATTCTCATTTCAAACAAGAGAAAGAGAAAGAGTTCCCATAAATGTTTTACGATATGCCACACCATTAAATATTGTGAATGAATCCTTCAAAACATGCAATCTTTATAGCAAAATTTAGTTTGCCTATCTGCATTATAGTATATATACAAACCTAAAGAATGATTTATCTTATTTTGCATTAAAACAATTTTCTGCCTCAGTTCACAGTGTTCCAGTAACTGTTTTAAAGTTATTTGATTTTTGTTCATGTAATTTTAAGCCATTAAAGACCAGGATAAATGACAAACTTGTACAGTATATGAAAAACCAGTTTTATTACCCTCTGTGCTGCTTTTTCTGCATCTCTCTTTTTCTCTTAGTTGAAAGTTTGCTAGGTATGCATATTTAGTTTCTCTTTTGTGCCAGCAGATTGTCAATGATACTATTGTTGTCCGGTTAACTTTGTACCCTCCATAACAAATTGCACAGTTACTCAGAAACACAGTGACACTTATGGAAAACTATTACCATGTGGCAATGATTTCCATAATTATATACTGAGGTACCAAGCACTGTTCTGGGTGCTGCAGATATAGCATGGACAAGATTAACACAATCCCTGCTTACTAATTTTCTTCTTTTTACTGGGCAGGTAATTTTGCTTGAAATAGAAAATAAATTAATAGTGATAAAATAAAGAAAACATTTTTAGTTCTTGATAAATGCTATAAGGAAAGAGAGAGAGGAGGACATGTTAAAGAATGAGGTGCACTGGGTTAGGGTATATTTCATATCAGGTGGTTAAGAAAGACCTCTTTGAAGCCAAGATAAACTCAGAAGTGAATGATGGAGGGTCCCAAGAAAGCCATTTCAGATGGTAGAAATACCTTGTGCAAAGGCCTTTAGGCAAGGGACCTGGGAAGATGCTGTAGTGCCTTATGTAAAATGGCCTAGTACTTCATATAACTTAAGCAATCGTCTCTTAAATTTTAAATCATCTCCAGATTACTTACAATACTTATAATAACAGAGTCAATTATCTAGAGAATAGGATATAACACATATCCCTTAAGAGGATTGTGTTTGTTTAAAATATAGAATGAAATACACAGCCTTTATCACATTGTACTTCTATGTTTTTCACACACAGAGAGAAGCCCATGATGCATTGTTGAACAAAAGTGGTTTACATAAAAACCTGCATAAGATGTCATTTATATAATGTTTTTGCCAATATATATGAGCCTGCATATAAATATAATGTCTTGAAGGATGCATATAAAAGTTATAAATTTGGGTTGATTTTGTACAATATAGTGGTCAAGAATTACAGTTCTAAAATCAGATGTCTATGTTTAAATTTCTACTACCTAAACAATGTCTCATTGTGGGAAAGTTATTTAACCTCCTGAAGTTGCCCTTTTTAATCTGTAATATAAAAATAACAATGCTGTAACATTATAGCTAAATTTTACTATTATTAAATAATTAAATATTGCTGAGCACATAGCAATACCTAAGTAAAATATATGTGTTTATAATATTTCATTATTATATTATTTTCATAACAGTGGACATCTAGTATTTTGTATGACCTAAAATTTTTTAAAATATAAATTTAATGAAAAACTACAGACTGAATACATAATTAACCATCTAACATTTAACATAGCTCTTTTAAACATTATTCTTATGACTATTGTTAGTACATTAGAATTAACATTTTTCCTCAATAGTCAGCAGCACCCAGTGGCGCCCAGCAACACATGGGCCAGGCCATGGCACCCACACCCTGCCCACCAGCCCTGCCACCGGCGTTTCCCACACCTGGTCTGCGCTTCTTCTAGGACCCATGCTGCTCTCTGAGATGGCCCCATCCTTCAAGGTGTGCTGTTCCTTACAAGTAGAAGAACAGTCTTAGGTTAGGAATTACGAAGTCATGGGTGGGCTCAAACAGAAAAGTGGGGAGTTACACACATGTAAATGTGCTTGTTGGTTATGGCCCAAATCGTTTTTATAGTTTTACTTTACCCTGGTTTTCCTGAGAGCTAAGCATAAACGAAACTAGTTACCATGAGTTATATACATTTCCAATAAAAAAGAAGAATTAAGTTTTCCCACTGACCAAATTAAAGTTAAAACATTTCAGGCCAAATAGGAAACTTTCTTTCTGTGGTGTTCTGGAAAGAATTCTTTCCATCCACGAAGTGACTCCTAGGGCAGAGATTTCACTTATTGGAGCAAGCTGTTGAGTAATTAAAAACCAGCAACAAAACAGTGGTGGAGCCAGGAGGACAAGTCCAAGTGCGTACCCTGCCCCGGGGGGTGCTGGTTCTACCTGATTCTTATTGTAGACAACTACTTTACAGAGACACCTAAACAACAGGCCAACTTTGTATTGAGTAAAAGTAAATAAAAATTGCAAAGGGAAGGCCAAAAAAGGCACTTTAACCTTAGATTGTGATCCCTCTTGTCACTTTGAAAAAAGCGTAAACCTCTGTGAGCCCACAGGCATTGGAGGCTCTGAAATCAGGCAGGCAGCCTGCACTTCAGTCAACTCTGAAAGGCTGCTCCAGTCTGGGGGTGGCAGGTGCCCTGTGCACTGTGCTCCCGCGGGGTCCCTGGCTCTCACACTTAGCCAGGAGTGGCAGGAGTGTAACGAGCCACCAACGTCTAAAATAAAGTATCAAGACAGAACAACCTGTTCCTTGTGTTTATATTATCTACTATGTTATCAAAAGATCAGAGGGAGGGTTGTGACAATTCGCTGTCCTTCCTGCCTTCACCATTCACTCCTCCCAAAATATAATCCCTACAGCACTTGTCCTCACTCTTGTTACCCAAATGTGGACAGATACAGGCAAGAGGTACTGATATTCTCCACCCAGAACACCCGCCTTGTGGTCTCATGCACACAAAATACGCTTCAGGTTTCTTAACTGAGAAAGTTATAAAGTCTACTTTGTAATTTTGTTTTTTACTGCCGCAGTCAACCATGGCCTGAAAATATTAAATGGAAAGTTCCAGAAATAAAAAAAAAAATTCCTACTTCAAATGGGACCTGTGGGACCTGTTCGCCCTTCTGAGTAGCACGATGAAACCTCACACAGTCCCACTCCGTCTGGCCCAGAACACGAGGCATCCCTTTGTCCAGGGGATCCACACTGTACATGCTTCCCAGCTGATAGTCACTTAGTATCTATTTCAGCGATCAGATCCACAGTGGCCATGTGGCAGGCATGAGTTCCAGTGACCCTACCGCAGTCTCACACTTCACCACAGTGCCTACATCATCCCTGTCACTTCGTCTCATCCCTGAGAGGTATTACACCATCTCACACCATCACAAGGACAGTAAGGGTGAACACAGTACAATAAGCTATTTTGAGCTATTATAATTTTTACTATAGTGTTTTGTTACACTTGTGCTATGTTGTTATTGTTGTTAATCTCTTCTTGTGCCAAAGTTATAAATTAAACTTTATCGTAAGTATGTATGTATAGGTGTAAACATAGTACATACGGGGTCTGATACTGTCTGTGGTTTCGGACATCCACTGTGGCTCCTGGAATGTAATTCTTGGGGTAAAGGGGGACTACCGGACTTTTAATATTTATTCTCAGCTGAATGCTAGACACCATCCCACTAATTTCACAAAGAAATTAAAGCTCAAAGAGATTAACTTGGACAAGATGACAACTTGTTAACAATAAAAATGAAGCACTAGGGAATGAGTCTAAATCCCTAAAACAAACAAGTCTGACAGCTCTATATGTTGACACACAGAGAGTCTATTAGAATGTTAAATGTTACCGTAGCTGCTGTTACGCTTTGGAGATACTGCATGGTTTGTTTCTCCCTCTTCTCCCCGCTTTCCTAGCAGTGAGGGGTTGAAAAGCTCTGTTAGCAACATTTCAACTTTTAAAATGCCGACCAGAAAGACCACAGTAATCACGTACCTTCCCATTGGGAATTTTAAAATGAGTTATAAGATCCAAACCTACTTAAACTGGGTCATATTTACAATTGAATCATTTTTCTGTCTCCTTCAGTGACAAAAAAACTTTTTAACCATAAGGAAAATGTAAAGCATGCTGTCTTTCCAAAACATCAGGATGTGAGCCCCACAAACAAATCACGGAGGTATCTATTCACCAAGCAGTTGGCATTGACTTCAGGTATGAATCAACGCGCTTTCTTCAAAATTTTTAACTGAAAAGTGTTTTTAAATTCCTGGGACCAGAATTGATCAAAAGTAAAGTTGCCCTGCTTTTGAAAGCATTTAGAGACGTACATTTATGAGTGTGTGAATACACACTCCATTGCCTAATATCTCAGCCAGCTGCTAAGTGCTTCTTGTCTATTGCTATTCAAGAGAAAGGGGATCTAAAATGCTAAAGAAATGATCACAATCCAGCTTAACGCTAATCCAAAACCAGTAGTAACTGTCAAGACACTTACACAGAAACAGCTTCTATTTGCTTTAAAACTGACAGGGGTGCTCATCTTTGTTCAATGTTCACCGAGCATAAATAAGCAAGCTTTTATTGGGTTCAACACGTAAAGCATTTCTACCCACTAACAGAGTACTTAACATGCCCTAGCTGATGAAGGATCTAGATTTTGTGGGACCTGAAGCTTCTACAATTTGGGGGATGGTGTTTTAGCCGAAGAATACAAAATTCAAGTCCCAAAGAACAGGCTGGACTTTGGAAGTTCCTGTGCCAGTGAGGGGCTCTGAGTGTGTTTTATTTGCTTCATGGAAAATTGGCTTTTGTCTCCAGCAAAATAATTTTTTTTCCATTCTCTTGCATCCACTGATGAAAAACATGTACCTGATTTGTTTGCAAGAGAACCATCACAATTATTTTATGGGAGGATTATAATGAATCTTAGTAAACCAATTTCAGCCAATCAAGAAGACAATTTATATATTATTCAGGGTTCAATAATGACATTCTACTTTTAGTTATTAAATACAATGTGTATCAATTCTTATTTGTTCCATACTTAGCTTTCTAAGATATGCATTAAGAATTCAGAGCAATAGCCTTGGCTGGTGTAGCTCAGTGAATTGAGCGCTGGCCTGGCGAACCAAAAGGTCACCAGTTCAACTCCCAGTCAGGGCACATGCCTTGGTTGCTGACCAGGTCAGGTCCCCAGTAGTGAGCACGTGAGAGACAACCACACGTTGATGTTTCTCTCTCTCTCTTTCTCTCTCCCTCCTCCTCTGCCTAAAATAAATAAATAAAATCTTTAAAAAAAGAATACAGAGCAATATACCTGAGTTTACGGTGTAGTTAAGGGTGTATTTGTATTTACTGGCTAGCAGAAAAAAATGTGAGGGGTGCTTTGTTCACTGGGCTCAGCAGCTTATTCATCAGGATATAAGACACGTAAAGGAACATAGGGTTGGCTCATTTAACCAAATTATCTGGGCTCTTTATAAAGAGTAGGAGACTAGAGCAATATCCCTAAAACCCCCCTAAGTATTCTAGGAGAATCAAGAGTCCTATGAATCAGGGAAACGAGGCCATTGCTTGCATTTTTAAAGTCTCAGGAATCTACATTGTCTATAAATTTTGAAGTCATGCAAAGGGGTCTTCCCACATAAGTTACAGAATAATACCATCAGCTCTCTCATTGTGCTTGGTGCGTGTGTACACAGTTGCTATGCATCTTCCATCGCAGAGAGAGAAAAGAAACAGCATGTTGCAATGGAAAAAACACGAGGACAGGCATTAGAAAAACTAAAATCTAGTTCCATGGCTTCCTACAGCACATACCAGAATCAGCTGGAGAACTTGTTAAAGCACAGACCACTGAGCCCCACCCACGGATTCTATAGGCCTAGATCAGGGGTGTCAAACTCATTTTCACCAGGGCCACATCAGCCTCGCAGTTGCCTTCAAAGGGCCAAATGTGATTTTAGGACTGTGTAAATGTAACGACTCCTTACTTGTTGAGGAGTTGAAATCCCATTCAGCCCTTCAACTGCAAGGCTGATGTGGCCCCTGGTGAAAATGAGTTTGACACCCCTGTTCTAGGGTACAGGATGCACAAATATGCGTTTCAGTTGTGTTCATAGGCAATAGTGGTGGTCCTGCAGAAGCTACATTTTGAGAACCACTGATGTGGTCCCTTGTGTGGCTCCATTGTCTCAGATGCAAATGGCAGTGTTGACCCGGATAAAGTCTAAGGTGCCTTTGAGCTTTACATTTGATAATTCTCTGCTTCCAGCACATCGCCTAGGCCTAGACAGACCTAGGAATCCCATTCTTTTGTGTTTACTAAAATTCTTAGTGCCCTCTGTAAAGTATAAAAGACCCCTTAGTTTTAAAATACAATTTCCTTTTCCTACTCTATGAAAATGAAAGCACACTAATATACTTTTATTATTGAAAGACTCCGTATAAATGCAGACATACAGACAGTGTATGTCTGGCAGAGTGAATTCTGACAGACAGCTCAGATCTGAAGTGCAGAAGGACTGTCAGGAAATATTCAAAGGAACAGGCTTTACTCAGAAATTCATAGAAGTCAAATGGAAACCACCAATATAACAAATTGCTTTTGGAAAATTAAAAAAAATAGCTATATGTTCAGGGTGCATTCAGGGTGGTATGGCCGTAGACAAAACTTTGTTCAAATGCAACAATTCCAAATTGTTTTATACTGCTTTTCGTTTTGTCATCAAATGGCAACTATTAAACTTGATGTCCTCTTTTTCTCTTTCTTTCTCTTTCTTTTTTCCTCCCTCCTCCCCTAAAGAATTCCCTGTGCCTTTTGGTAAGCACATAGGAAGTTTTATGCCTGTAAGTTTTATCAGTGCTTTCAGTGTATGCCAAACTGATTTGCACATCTCTCTGAAAGGTGAAAGGTCATAACATATACACACACGTAAGTGTGTATGTGTGTGTGTATAATTTTATTCAATAAAGTACCAGTGAAAATTCAAGATCTGACATATGGAAAATTAGAAATCCTCCCACTCTATAAACTATCATCTTCATGATACTCACCCTGCTTGTTTGTAAAAAGCATTTTTATATGCCTTAGGTCAGTGTAAAAATAAATCTCTCCTACCAATACGATCCTTTTAAAACATATGCCCTAATTTTCAGGATGAGTCCCAAATTTCCGCCTGCCCACCTTCATGACCCCATGAAAAGATCCCCCTATTTCTCTTCAAGTGGACTGCCCCTCCCTTACAGGAAACACTCGGCCTCCCTTTCTCGTACACTCGGTCTTTGACAGAACATCAGCATCACTCTCTATTTACATAGGACTTGGTGACTGTCGTACAATCTTCCCTAATGGCATTTCTTTAGATTCACAGAACAATCCAATGGATAGGCAGAACCAGTATTGTTATTCCTATTTTCTTCCCAAGAAAATCATAATTTTGAAATTTTCACACATTGCAATACCCTAAATGTAAGATTTGGTTGTCTTCTAGTTCTGTTCTTTTCAATACACTTCCCATATTTTTAAAAAGTGAGACTAAGGATAACCATTTCTATAACAATTATAAATATCAGCTAGTATTGATTGAAGATTGTTACATGTCAGGCACATAAACTCTGACTCTGATAACAACCTTAGTAATTTAGGGGACTAATTACAACGGAGCAAATCGAGGGCAGAGAATCTAACTTGACTAAGAGTATGTGCTAGCAAGTGGGGAAGCCAGATTCGAACTCGGGCAGTGTCACCACAGAACTTGTACTAGGGGTACTAGTGGCATGATCTAGTCTAGAAATATATTTATACATATATTATCTCACAAATTGAAGTGCACATACAATTTTGCAAAGCTGAGGGATCCAAGTTTGGCAGGTTCAACTTCTCTTAGAAACCTACCCAACTTCAAACCCATATAGGGACTGTAGCATAGTCTAGTGCAAAAGAAAACAAAGTAGAATGATTTTTTTAAAAGCAGCCATATTTCTTTTTTCTGGCTCCATTTTGACACCCCATACATCAATTTTGAAAGGATATCCATATCATAGTCTATTTCCAGGATAACCAGGAATTTTTTCAAACACCTCCTAAAATAGAGACTTAAGAGAACATTTAATAAGACAAGGTAACAATGGTTTAAGTATGTAACTTGGCCCCTGCAACAAGAAAAAAATACACACACATATACGTACACACTATTCATTATACCTCCTATGTACCCCATACTCTTATAGTATATATATTCCAGTTTGGGTGACTGTATCAGGACTAGAGTCTTAGTTATCACATCATTTTATCAGATTCAGATTTATCTCTCAAGAAAAAAATCAAAATGATCTGGAAAAATCAAAGCTATAGACGACAGGTGGCAATTAAATGGCTTGCAGCATAAATGTACCCTATTAGCTAGAGTTCCTTGCTTACTGTGTGCCAGACAGAGTTGTCAGTATTTATACGCATTATTTCATTTAATGCTCACAGCAGCCATCAGGGAAGCATATTTTTAAATCAAAGCTAGTGAAATAAATGCAAAGACACTTTGTGGCTTGTCTAAGGCTACATGGCTACAGTTTGGGTGGGTTTCTGAAGCTCAGACTGCTTTGGCCTGAAAACTGGACCCTCCACTTACTAGCTGGGTGACCCTGGCAAGTTGCCATACTATTTAACATAAGATTTCCTCGTCTTAAATAATAGCACCTGCCTCAAGCATTGCAATTCAGATTAAATGAGTTGTAATATATTAAGTATGTAAAGCACTCAGCAAAGTGCCCAGTACACAGAATGTATCTTACAAAGGGCAGATTTATTACTACTACTATAAATTTATGGTTAATGATGTAGCTCATCATAGAAAGTAGATTGCCTTCATCATTCATGTACTCAACGAACAGTCCAAAGTCAAGCACATTTTCCCCTGTGCTTTGCTGCCTTAGGAAATTAAGACTAAATGCATCAGACATTTATTTGTAAGAGGTCATCCTAGAGAGGCCAGTTTTCTTAATTTTGTCAGTGAAAACACCACTTCAGGTTGGCTTCTAGTCCCTCCTGTCTTCCAGTCTTAGTAAACAGTAATTGGTTGTGCTCTCCAAATATTTTGTTAACTTCTGACATAAAATATGCATGAGTTTGAACAAGGAGAAAGTTCAACATAAAATGAAGACTCTTTTAAGAATACAGGTACTGGGTACATGGCTAGGAAGGTCTTAGTATGTTGTACATGGCTTCCGAATCACACCCTTTTATCCCCTTGCCTGCACCTGGAAGAGTCTTGTCAGCCCCGCTGGCACACCCAGCGTCACTGCCTCCCTACCCTACAGCCACTACTTCCTTAGCACGTCTTGCTAACTTCACCCCATACAACAATATGGCTGCCATGTCTACCTCCAGGTCACCCCTGATTATTACCAGGTGACCAAATGTTTCATACATATGAGATGAACTAGCTTCTTGAAATCCTCATTTGCCGTGCAGTCTATGGAGTGGAAGAAAGAACAAGACAAGAAGTAAGGATGCTGTTAAGAATGCTTATACTGCTCTGAACAATGTTTCTTGTTTGTTTTGTATTGGGGTAGGGGACTCTAAGATAAAAAATCACTTGCTATACATTTTGTAGTTAAATATTACTATTCAATACTTGCTTAAAGTTATCGAAATAGGAAGACTCCCTTTTTCTAACCAAAAAGTCAATAATTGCGCAAGCTATGTTTACTCTTGAAAAAATATGCGGAAGTAGTATTAAAATAGTCTCTATGGTGCTCTACTCCACACGCAACCAGTTTTTCCTCAGAGGAGACAGTGAATCACGGGATCCTCTTCCATCAAGTTGAGGAATATTTTTCTTGTCCATGAACACACATTTGAATCAGAAAAAGCTGCAAATAAAACAAACTGTCATCTTGTTCCACTAATTAGGAGAGTACCCTGATTATCCACAAGACAAAGGTAACGACTGTCCATCAAAGAAAAGATATGAAAATATCTAATTCCACTTTGCAACTTCAGTGAAGTGGGTTTTTCCCCCCCTTGGGAAGACAAATCGTGACTCAGCTTCTCAACTAAATCACACATTTTCTTTCCAGATTAGCAGGTTCTGTCAATTTTCTGTGCAGAGGGAGAAAAATTCTGCAGCAACAATACCACCAACAAACTGAAAGTCAGGATAGCAGCCCAGAAGAACTTCCCTCCATCAGCGGTAGGGTCTAGTATCTGCTGGTCCTGGAGACGCTGCAGATGAAATGCTTTAAGATACTGGTGTGGTGAACAGGATGACGCCCACCAGAGGTGAAGGAGATTGGGGGACTGGGTGGAAAAGGTGAAGGAATGAAGATGTACAACTGGCATTTACAGAATACTCAAGGGGATGTAAAGTACAACATAGAGAATACAGCAATAATATTCTAATAACTATGCATGGTGCCAGGTGGGTACTGGAAATATCAGGAGAAAGACTATAAACTTTATGACTATCTAATCACTATGATATATACCTGAAAATCTAAAACGAATACAAAATAATATGGAATGTAAACTACAACTAAATTCATTGCTGCCCAACTAGCCATCAGCAGATGAGCGGATAAAAAAGCTGTGGTACATTTATACAATGGGATATTACTCAGCTGTAAAGAAGAAGGAAATTATATACTTTATGATACCATGGATGGACCTGGAGAGCACTTTGATAAGTGAAGTAGGCCAGTCAGAGAAAGACAAGCACCATATGATTTCACTCATATGTGTAATCTAATGAGCAAAAAACCCAATAAAAATAGAAACAGACATAGAGAACAGATTGACAGCTGTCAGAATGTAGGAGAGTTTGGGGGCTGGGTGAAAGAGTGAAGGGATTAAGCAAAAAACAAAACAAAACACAGATATAGACCACAGTATGATTACCAGAGGGAAAGGGGGTTGGGAGCAGGTTAGTAGAGGCTACAAATGATGATGGAATGAGATTTGACGTGGGGTGGCAAACACACAATACATATGTATTGTATGTATTACAGCATTGTACATCTGAAACCTATTTTTATTAACCAATGTCACCCCAACAAATTCAATAAAAATGTTAAAAAAACTTCTGGAACTTATAAATAAATTTTTTAAAAAGAAAAAAGGATAACTGATTTTTGTTTCTTGTTTTTACTTTTAAAATTATTTTATTGTTGTTTAAGTACAGTTGTCTACATTTACCCCCCACCCTGTTTTTTGTTTTTAATGGGTTAACGGTATTTTGTACTGCATCTGTCTAACTCTTGTAACATAAAACTCTTAGTTCCTCTTGTAGGAGGCTGTACCATTCAAGTACAACCCCCCAGGGTACTGTGGTTTTCCCTGATGGCTCTGATGCACAAAATTTAACCTGATGATGTAAGTGCTGCCTGGAAATCAGCCTTGTTACTCAGAAAAGTGTCCGGGCAGGCAGAGGAGCTTGAATGGGAAAAGGTCCCAGCGGCCTGTGGTCGGCAGCCGGACACAGTGATCCCAGGTGGCTTTCTTTGGCTTTTGGTGCTATGTGTCAAACGGAGCATTAAGTTGTGGCTCATCTCTCCCTCCGCAACCATCAGCCTAGGAAATGTCTTGCACTTCAAGTAAGAAGGGAGGGACATATATGTTCAAAACATGAACAGACTGGCAGATTTTAGTACAAATAAACAACAACATTTTAATAATTAAGATGGATTAGATGTGATTTATAAAACCCTTTCTTCAAATTGCTTATCCTGTTCACTATTTGTGTGTGTGTGTGTCCAACAGGATGTTCTTTCCCAAATTAAGGTACCCATTTACATCAGGAGAAGAACAAGGAGAGGGCCACGAACAATGCCTAAGTCCTAACTCCACACCTTTGTTTAAACAATTGTCCGATGCCATCTCTCCACACCCGTCTTCAAATCCCGGTCGTGCTCACACTGCTGGTGTGACCCCATCTCACCTCTCACCACGCTCCCCTTTTCCCACTCTGGGCCCAGCCAATCTCCCCTCCTGCTGTTTCTCCATCTAATCAAGCTTTCCTTCCTCAGAGATGTCGATCCTCTGTTCTCTCTGCTGGCAATGCTTTCCCGCCCATAGGAACTCTCTAGGATTCGGTTCTCTGTGCACGTGACCGCTCTCCAGAGATCTCCGTACTATCTTACTTGCACACTCCAAATCCATCACCCTGTTGCTCCCCAGAAAAAAATTACTCTTAAAACTATAAACTACTATGCTCATCATCTACTAAAATGCTCTTTCCCCAATGTCAATGGATTATGTGAATTTTGCCCACAGCTTGGTTCCCAACATTCAGAGCTGTGCCTGGAACATACATTCAACATGCCTGTGTCGTAAACCCACAATGGAACAAAGGAAGAGAGGCAGAAATTACTTTGAATTGACTTTAGGCGTCTTACTGCAATTGGGCCTCTTAACTTGCAGTTGTATGGGTCTGTAGAATTCTCAACATTGTGCAAAGAAAAGCTGGACCATCTCTGTGTTCTGTTCTACCTTTGACATTCAGAAGTCAAGTCCCCTCTCTGGACAGAGAAATCTCTAGGCGTTATCAGTCTGTCATAATCTCTCCTCTTCTTGGACTCAAAATTATATTCTCTACATTTGGCACTAAGCATTGTTTCTACTTTATAGTGATAATTAATTACCCTTTAATCTCTTTCATAATAGGTCTTATCTTTTCATGCTTCACTTTTGGAAAAATGCCTGTGGCATCTTTTTTTTTCAATGCCCCCTAATGCCAGGTACATGACAAATCAGTTGAGTGCCCAGTTGAAAGGACACAGGACATTGCCAACCACATTTGTACTTCACTTTGTCAGACAGGCAACATTATTCGCCCCCCAACACCCTAAATAATTTGTTCAAGTTTGGAGTCAGTATTCCAATCCACGGATTCTGATTTTATAGCTGATGAATTTTGCATTCAACAAAAACAAATGTCTTAGCATGCAACCAGAAGTTCTGTGAGGTTTATTCCTTTCTAGTCTGAACTGTGGCTATTTCATAAAATTTTGTAGGAACAATACTTTCCTTTTCAATGGTGGTTATAAAACCCACTAGATAACATGGCTACAATCAGTTTACACACTGGATATATTCTAGCCCAAGTTCATATCCACTTACACGTTTAAACTGCTGGCTAGCTGCACTCATATGAATCCAACAGGACAGCTCACCTTCGGGCTTCTAAATCCAAGGGCAATCACTGCACAGACTGAAAGGGGCAGGGCGGCGCTTGCACACTTTCAGAGCTGACTGTGCTGCTCCGTGTGTTGCTTTACCTGTTCTGTGATATTCACAGAGACCAGGGCCACTACTTCTCCTGGTCCAGCAACCTGAGAAGCCGGTGCCAGGCTTGTGCTCTGTCTCCACAACCACATAGAAAGGGGGTCTCCACTCACCAGAGCTCCTTCCCCAGCATGAGAGGACTGTGAAAACAAGGATCTTATCTCCACAGCCTCAAGACAAAGAGCTTTGGATGGGAAATGTTTTGGGGTTTTAGATTCCAAAGAAAAAAGATGTATATTCATTTGAAAGGGCAGTATTAGATTATAATTTGGAAGAATTCAGTATCAATTTTCTTTGGTGTTTGAATTATCCATGATTATTTTGCAGGGGGCGGAGTGTGCCTTCAAGTACTCACTGAACTGGCAATGGGACAAATGACCTTTCATGTGAATGTTTTCAGGGAATTTTTCTCTTTCTCTTCTGGGTGAAACTCTTTAGCGCAGCAAAAAATGAAGGAAGAGGAATTGTGGATGCTTTTCTCCACAAAGCATGAAGAGAATTTTTAAAAAGGGATTTCATGAACAATTACATTCCTAGCAAAATCAATTCACAAACAATTACACCCCCAGCAAAATCAATTCACTACTAACTATGAGAGAAACTTACAATGCTTTTCAGCATCAGTATGAAAAGCTAAGGAAAAAAACAGGGCTTGACATGATACAGAACTCTACACACTGAGCACACTGTTTGCTTTCAGTGTGTGAACAATCGGTTAATATTCTTGTCATATTCAAACATTGTACCTGCAGGGGGAAATAAAGTAATTGAATTAAACCTTAACATTATGGGAAAATACCTTAAATCTACTGAAGTCTGATGTTACTCATTTAATCAACCTGTTTTATGATCCTTCTATGTTCAAAGCCATGTGTCATGTTTTAAATTGCCAACATGTGCCATTTCAGGGCCTTTGAACCTGTGGTCTCCAAGACTTTGCACGAGCTTAGTTGCACCTGGAGGTTCTCGTCCCCTGTGTCTACCTGATTCCCTCCCTCGCCACCTTGGGACCTTTGTCCAGCTGTCCCTCTTCCTTAAGAACTGCAATCTTGATCCTTGCCCTCAAACTCTAGTCTCTGGTATTTCTCTCTGTAGCACTTATTATTCTCTAAAAGAGATTATACCTTCTTATTTTGTCTGTTGTTTATCTCTTCCAATAGCATGGAAGTGACCCAAGGGTTCTTTTGTCTGTTTTGTTTTCATTGCCATATTCTTTATACATAAAGCTATTCCCAGGGTGTCCCTTATTTATATTACCTTTGAAAATTTCAATTCAGTAGCTGATAATAGTATATATTTGGGTTCTTCTGAGAAACATCCACATTTTTCAAATATTATTGGGAAGAACATAAAGACCTTTATAAAATTATGATGTCTTTTGTCACCCAAAACATTCATTACTACTATTGCTACTATTAATTACTTTCGAGCTTTGGGGAAGGAGTAACATCAATAGAGAAAGAAACTTGTTGTTGCTGTTATTGCTATAGCTGCAATCCAGCAAACCTTAACTTAATGCTATTGTGTGTCATTCGGCCTAAATATAAACATCTCAAGTTAGATACCTCATGATTAAGAAGAAAAACAACTCTGAATCTGAAAGCAACTAAACCTTTCAGAAACTCTCATTTAGAATTAACCCTAGTGTATTCTTTGGCTTAGAAATATACTTTTTACTTGATAAGCAGTGCAGGAATTTAAAAAAAACTCTCTGAAGATTTTATTCAAAGTATAATCCTTACATTTAAAAATAACTCTGATAAAGCCTGGATTACTCTCTCCACTTCAGAATAGGCAATAGTGCACTGTTGGAGCCCCCAAATTCCAAGGACTCCAGCTACGGCAATCAGACAGAGACAGTACGGTAACTAAAGAGGGAAAACACATTTTCAGATATATTCAGATGCCTTCAGATGTATTTATTTTGTAAGTTCCCAATCAAGAAAGAAATTCAGGGTCAGGAATATAGCAGAACCCCAAATACACACACACACACACACACACACACACACACACACACAATACTAAACCAAAAGGAGATTTCCCACTATTTCTTATAAGTCTTTGTTAAGGGCAACTCATGGCTAGTCTAATGTAATAACATAGTTAAATTTCAGATGTCAGGCATGAGCATTCAGTTGGGTATAATTTTCATTTCTCAACCTCATTATACTATATTTGATCTTAGCCATAAGGCCAAGAAGCAATTGGCCTCATTATAAAAAACCACCAAAAACATCTTATAAAAGATGAAACTTATGACATAAACTTCATTAATATTTTACATACTTTACAGTGGTCTTTGCTATTAAACCAGGTATATAACACTTCCCTAATATAAAGTTGCTGGTGGCATTATTTTGAAAATAGCCTGATTTTTTAAATGGCAATTTTGACCAATCTCTTTTGCTTACATAATACAAAGATGACAAAAGCCTCCAAGCTACTTCTCAGGATTAGGATTTAAATACTAAATCTCCTAGCTGTTATTATTTGAGATGTCTCTTTAATTGTGCCTGAGGGGATTGCTTTCCCACATCTTTTTTTTTTTTTAAAGATTTTATTTATTTATTTTTAGAGGGGAAGGGAAGGAGAGAGGGAGAGAAACATCAATGCACGGTTGCCTCTGGTGTGTCCCCCGCTGGGAACCGGCCCGCAACCCAGGCATGTGCCCTGACTGGGAATCGAACCTAGATAGTGTGGTTCGCAGGCCCGTGCTCAATCCACTGAGCTACACCAGCCAGGGCCCACATCTTTTTCTTTTTTAAAAAATCAGCATCTCTCACTGGTTGTGTAACCTTAAGCTAATTGCTTCAGCTCGACAGAGTTTCAATTTCCACATTTGTGAGATAAGGGATAATGCCATCAACTTTGCAGGGCTGTTGATAGGATCAAAGATAACCTACGTCCAGAAACTTGTAAAGTATCTGACACACTGTAGGTCCTCAGTAAAGGACTGCTACTACTGAGACAATTGATCTTGCTATCTGATGCTTAATTTTTAAAAAGTCAAACAAAACATTGTTTTTCTGTTTAAGGCTTTCTAAACACACCATGGCCCTGGCCAGGTTCAATCCCTGGTCAGAGCATATAGCTAGGCTGAGGGTTCGATTCCTGGTTGGGGTGCGAACAGGAGGCAACCGATAAATGTTTCTGTCTCACATCGATGTTCCTCTCTCTATTACTCTCTGTCTCTCCCTCTGCCTCTCAAAGCAATAAACATGTCTTTGGGTAAGGATTAACAGGAAAAAATGTTTTTGGAAGAATTTATTTTAGAAGTGATACTTTAATGTGTAAATATGGTATTGAAAGGAGTTGGAATACAAGAATATCAAAAGCTGTTTATCAGGACAAACAAAACAAACGTGTAAATTCATAGACACAGACAACAGTATGGTGGTTACCAGAGGGAAAGAAGGGCCCGGGGAGGATGAAGAGGATAAAGGAGGTTAAATACATGGTGATGAATGGAGGCCAGAGTTTGGGTAGTAAACACACACAATGCATTAAACAAATGATGTATTACAGAATTGTACATTTGAAACATGTACTCTTACTAACCAACCTTAGACCAACAAATTGATTTAAAAAATAACTGGCCATTTAAAATCAATTGTGACTTAGAATTAAAGAATGGCTGACTAAATGCATTTTAGCCAAAAAATTGTTTATCTGTTATATCCTACTATTTAGTCAGCTATATTGATCATTCCTTATGAACTGATATGACATACTCTTCTTGGTCTTCTAACTGACCTTTATTCTAAAACTGAGAAACAAAGATTTGATGACTTACATGTAAATCTTTTTCACTCTAATGTAGTTTTAAAACTTCACAACTAGCCTTCAGTTAACAATAATGTATCAGTATTGATTCAGTTGTTGTAACAATTGTACATAGTAAGATATTAACAATGGGGGAAACTAGGTATGGGGCATATGGAAACTCTGGAGTTTCTTTGCAACTTTTTCTGTAAAGTTAAACTATCCTGAATTGAAAAGTTTATTTAAAAAATTCAGAACTAAGAACTTCTGGTCAAGGTGGCGGTGTAGGCAGACATGGCTTGGTTGTTCGCACAACCACATCAAATTACAACTAAAATACAGAACAACCATCACTCTGAACCATCAGAAATTGAATTGAATGGAAGTCTGAAAACTATAGAATAAAGAAACCACACCCATCCAGACTGGTAGGAGGGGCACAGACGTGGAACGGGCTGGTCCAACACCTACATGGATAAAAATTCAGAGGGATATCTTGGGAGCAAGGAGTCATAGCCCCACACCAGGTTCCCCAGCCCAGCGTTCTAGTGACTGGAAGGTAAGTCCCCACAACTTGTGGCTGCAAAAACCAGCAGGGATTGAGGCAGTGGAAGAGACTGCTGGAGCCATAAGTAGTTCCTCTTTAAAAAAACCCACATATGGACTCACCTAATGAGACTCACTCCCTCTGAGCTCCAGCACCTGGGTATTGGCTTGAAAGGCACCGATAGCATACTGGAAAAAACTGAAGCATCTGGCATCAAGGAGAGTAGAGGCCATTGTCCCTTTTCTAAATTCTCCCCTCAAAGAGCAGGCAAGCTGGTGCCATATCTGAGACTGCTTCAACCTGGCTAATACTGTTTGACCTGCCTTGGAGATCCCCAGAAACTCTGTTCCACCAATTTACAGCCCCACACAAGTTGTTTTTCCATGTGGCTGGTCTTAGCTCATGCTTCACAATTTCCCAAATCCTATCAAACAAGCAATAGCTGGCCTCAGTGAACCCCAGGCCCAGCACTAGCAGCAGCCAGCCTGGATTCACAGCTTGGCTTCACCTGGGAATCTCTAAGCCCAGCAAAAGTAGCGGCCACCTCAGAGTGCTTTATAGTTGGGGCAGGGTGGCCCCAGGAAAAACACAGGTCAGTGCTGATCTTGTCCTGCATCACCTGGGAAACCCCAGGGCCAGTGCATGCAGTGGAAAGGTATAGACCATACTGGAGCCCCACCATCCTGCCCCTACACAGCTGATCCTCCACAGAGAGAGAGAAGGTTGATGGTAAGTGGTCACAGCCAACCCTTGCACCCCACTGGCCTGGGTAAATCACTCCCATTGATCTGCCGAAAGTAACCAAGACTCAACTACAAGAGGAGGGTGTGCTCAGCCCACGTGAAGGGCACGTCTCAAGTACCCAGCTTGGGTGATAGGGTAGGCTGTGTCACTGGATCCTACAGAACACCTACTATATCAGGTCACACTACCAAGACATGGAGTCAAGGTAGCTCTACCTAATACATAGAAACAAACACAGAGAGGCTGCCAAAACAAGGAGACAAAGAAACATAGCTCAAATGAAAGAACAGATCAAAACTCCAGAAAAAGAGCTAAACAAAAAGGAGATAAGCAGTCTATCAGATGCAGAGTTCAAAACACTACTTATACAAATGCTCAGAGAACTAAATAAGGACCTCAACAGTGTAAAAAAGCTCTAGTCAGAAATGAAGGATACACTAATGGTAATATAGAACAATTGACAGGGAGATAATAGTAGAGTGAATGAAAACAAGAATCAAGTCAATGATATGGAACATAAGGAAGCAAAAA
The DNA here is from genome assembly GCF_014824575.4 of Sturnira hondurensis. NCBI lineage: Eukaryota > Metazoa > Chordata > Mammalia > Chiroptera > Phyllostomidae > Sturnira > Sturnira hondurensis. The sequence goes on from NW_028089315.1 coordinate 3,420,082, forward strand.
ACAACCAGTCAGAGTAACAAGAAGAAAAAAAAGAATGCAGAAAAAATGAGGATAGTGTAAGCAGCCTCTGGGACAATTTCAAGAGGTCCAACATTTGCATAATAGGGGTGCTAGAAGGAGAAGAGAAAGAGCAAGAAATTGAAATTCTATTTGAAAAAATAATGAGGGAAAACTTTCCTAATTTGGTGAAGGAAACAGACATGCAAGTCCAGGAAGCACAGAGAGTCCCAAACAAGATGGATGCAAAGAGACCACTCTAAGACACATCCTAGTTAAAATGCCAAATATTAAAGATAAAGAGAGAATCTTAAAAGCAGGAAGAGAAAATAAGTTAGTTTCCTACAGGGGAGTTCCCATAAAACTGTCATAAAGATTTCTCGAAACAAACTGCAGGTTAGAAGGGATTGGCAAGAAATAGAGTCATGAAAAGTGGGGACCTACAGCCAGGATTGCTCTATCCTAGAAAGATATCATTTAGAATCAAAGGGTAGATAAAGAGCTTCCCAGACAAGAAAAAAACCAAAGGAGTTGATCATCACCAAACCATTATTATATGAAATGTTAAAAGGACTTAAGAAAAATATCAAAACTATTAATAATAAAATGGCAAAAATACATATCTATCAACAATTTACTCTAAAAAACCAAACTAAGCAAATAAGAACAACAGATAGAATCACAGATACAGAAAATGTTTTAATAATTGTCAGATGGGAGAGAGGTGCGGGGGAATGAGTGAAGAGGGGAGAGGATTAAGAAGTGCAAATAGGTAGTTACAGAATAGCTGTGGGGGTGTAAAGTACAGAATAGAAATAAGTAGCCAAAGAACTTATATGCATGACCCATGGATATGAACAATGGTGGAGGGATGGCCTGAGGGAGTCGTGGGTGCTGGATGAAAAGGGACAAAGGGGGAAAAAATCAGGACAACTGTAATAGCATAATCAATAAAATATAATTAAAAATTTAATAAAAATTCAGAACTCTAATTCTATTAAATTAGAATTAAAGATGAAAGATTCAAAGTCTGTGAATGTATCAGTGAAACTTAATATAGATTTTTTAACAGAAGTAACATGTTTCTATCTATAAATCAAACATTTACTTTTTCTTATAATTCCTAGGAATTAGCTTGGCTTTTGTATAGAGGCATGGATTTCAAGGTCATCAACATTCCATTTATAAATCCCATACATTCCTTTGTCTTAACCAACAACTTTATTAGTGCTCGGTGCTTCTGGACAGATCTCACCCAGAGGAAAGGAAAGGAACAGAACCCACCCACCAGGATGGATTGAGTTTGTTTCATCATTGAAATGCTCACTAAAGCCAGATATTAAACATGGTATAGGAGGCTGTGGGATACACAAAGGCTGCAGAAAAAGATCACATAAGGATCAGAGGACCTAAAATTAAGTTAATCACTCCTCTGCCGTGATGAAGTCAAAGAGCGGCTCTAATGAAGATTCTGTTAGGAGGAAAAAACAGTTCAACTAATATTTGTTAGACTACATACGAGTGTGTGACCAAGGGGATGATGCTTTCGGTTATTTATCCAGTAAGATGGAATAAAAGACCATGTTGTTACTCAGTGGTTAAGCAATGGAAGACACAATGACAAATTAAGGTACACTGTCCTTCTCCAAGCTAAACAAATTGTTGAGATAGTAACATAGGGCCTGTAACATCAGTTTGTTTACAATGATCTTGTCTAGGTTAAAAATATTATCACCGATTTTAGAAGTATCATACGGACAGTTAAATATCCCTTTATGAATCTTTTGATGTCTTCCCTGGTTTCATACAAACTTCATACATTCTAAAAATTTTGCTTTCTCCATAAACTTTTTGCTTCATTATTTTTATGATGGAAAGTAAGGCATTTCATGAGACAAGCTATAAAGGTGGTTTTGTTTGGTCTCTGGCTGTTGAATTTCTCATTTATGCCAGTCATTAGGCAAAAAGACTATGCAATCTGGAACTGTTCCTCAGTATGTGATGCGCCAATAATGCCTTTTGACTTATGCATGAAATAAGGATAAAATCACCTCTAGTGCAATCTGTTACATGTATTATTTACACCCTCAAGTGCGTTAGTACGAAATATGAAGATCCAGGGAAAAATCAGTGGGGCTTCCTTGCTTTTCTGTCATACTGGTATCGTTGTTGCATGTTATAGCATACCTAAGGCATTTTTCCTGATGAAATAATTTATGCTGTGCTTTCAAATCCCAAATGTATATATTTGGTTCACTCACTTCGCCCTTCTAGTTCATTGATCTGTCCAAAATGGAATGCTGAAGACAAGACAGAAGTTCTTATCTACTCTCTTGTCCCGAGGTCAGATTAAAAACCATCAATCCATTACAGTGACTTTCTTTACCAAATTGGAATTGGACTTTCTTTTCCAATTCTTTTTCATCTCACCCGACATTTCTTTGAATAGTAACAACTACTCATTCTCCTTAAACCAAACACAACTTTATCATTAAGCCATTTGTTTTAACTACTGAGTTTTTTCAATAACCCTAATTCAACTGAAGCAAAATGTGCTCTTATTCCTTCGTGCATTTAACCACTGATGTCAGCCAATGCATCTTCTCTGGCAAAGAGTGAGGAACACAAGTCTGCCTGGCAAGGACCTAATAGTGGGATCACCCAGGGGGTAGTGGAGACAGATTACAGCTGATGGAATTAGAGTGAATAAATAAATAAATAAATTTTGTTTTTTACTAAGTATGATCCTCATTTGATAACGAAACTTGACTATTTGAATAGAACATTGTGACTTGACTTGAAAATTTTCCTTGTTTCTTGGTCAAGTTTAGCTCTTTATTCTAACCACAAGTTGGATAGGGCACAGTATATTTGGTTAAAAAATGGCTTTAAATATTTATATAGTTATGACATAAAATTCTTTTTACTTCCTTTATTATCTCAATTTGAAAATATCCCATACATTTGGAGATGAGTAGATTAATGCCACACTTAAATTTAATGTCTATAAACGATTAGGCACTGTGAACACAGAAATTCAAAGATTTGATCTTTTGGTAATCTTTATCCAAAAGTTAAGAATTAAGAAACAGTTCTTCGAATTATGCCTACATTAAAATATATAATTTTCGGTATAAATGTGCAGAAGCTAAATAGAACTATTTTTGAAAGTACAAAATAGAAAGCTCGGTAGGACTGAAAACTGCAGACTGAATCTAATTTTTCTACTGTTATTTACTTTAAGTATCTGAGACAGTATTTCTTGAACACTGTAGTGCCCAGCTGAGGTAGGTGCATGTAGCTAAGGACCACACTCTGAGAAGCATGGTCTAAGGGTGTCACTGATACAATTTTCGCATGCCTAAATGAACAGTAAAATGTATTGTGCCACTGTGAGGAGTATTTTATGTAATCCTCACAAAATGAGACAGCATAGTGCATTCACCGTCATGCTTTGCTACATGAAGTCTCTGAAGTCCCAACAGTATATATAGTTTGCCCAAGTTCACACAGCTAATTAAGAGACAGAACTGGAATTTTAGGAGTGTGTGACAGTAACATCCATACTCAGAACCACTTTCTAAGTTTTTCTACTACTCCAGAGCAGATAAAGACCTCAGACTATGTTTCTGTTTTTTTAAAGATATTTATTTATTTATTTTTAGAGAGTGGGGAAGGGCAGGAGAGAGGGAGGGGGAGAGAGAGGGAGAAAATATTGACTTGAGCAAGAAACATCAGTCAGAAGCCTCACGTGCCCTGCCCGACTAGGGACCAAAATAGCAACCCAGGCATACGCCCTGACCAGGAATCAAATGGGCAACCTTTGCTTTGCGGGATGAGTCCTAACCAACGGAGTTACGCAAGTGAGGTCTCTCTTTCCATTACTCAAAACTCATGAAAACAGGAAGAGGCAGTAAAAGGGGGAGTACTGTCATGAGACCTATTTTTTGTAGGTTTTCTGATGCCCAGAATATTATTAAGATCACTGTGCACATCATAAGGATCCTTCCTGACTAAGCTCTCTCATGGCCCTTACGAAGTTACACTTACTTGTGTATACCAGCAGCATTTCTTACTCTGTACTATTAGCAGTATAATAAAGTTTCTTGTCTTCGCAGCTATAATGGCAGAAAACAGTAGCGAAAGAGAAAAGGAACAAGAAGAAGAAGTGGGGGGATGAACGTGACTGTTTCTGTGCCTTGGTTTGTGTCGGGGAGGGGCAGGGGAGAAGTGTGGAAAAGTGTGTGGTACTGTCTGAGCCTAGAGCAGGAAAGGAATAGAAAGAAAGTGAATTGTTCAAGTGACACATTCCAAATATGAAAGGCAAGAAATTAAAAATTCCCTAAAGGTCAATATAACTGAACATATATCATTATTTTTGTGCTGTCCAGCAATAATGTACGTGTAAAAATGGTGTTCAAAAATGTCAGGGAACAGACCCAGAGAGATGGAAGTTTGTGTGGCCTTCCCAAAGAGGTAACTTGATTTCCTGCTTTATAACATAGTTAAAGCCATTTTTCTATTTACTTCTATTTCTATATGTTTACTTCAAGAAAGGCAGTCTCTAGTTGACTTTTTCTCAAGTTTGGTTTCCCAAGTGAACTGAACATCCCCAAACAATAAATTTTTACTCTACCATATAATGAAAAAATAGCTAATGCCAAAAAAACATTTCAAAAATTGGAATGTGTTCTGTTCAGGATGTTATTTTTTAGACAGCTAATCAAATTGATTAGCAACTTTGATTTGAAAATGTTACTCTGCTTATGGTAGGGGAGTCATCTCCTACTCAGCACTTGGAACCACAGAGCTATAAAATATAAAAAGAAAAATATGACAACCCCCTTGTGTTTCTATAGCAACAAAGAACTCCTAGGGAACTCAGAAAAGCACAAAAAAGAGAAGCTATATAACTCCACTTTATTCTCCACTACTTTCACACAATCATGAACTTTTACAAATACCTTTGCTGCAAAAAGAATATGTGTGTAACACTAGTATTTCCCCCTTATATTTGTTTCCTTTTAACAGTTCAATTTACATTTATACATGACAGTTATAACAAACCCACATGAGGCAAGAATCTCTTGTTACATTTGAAAAACAACTGATGCCGTGATGCATTTAAAGAAAATACTAAAGGTCATACAGTGAGGTACTGCCAGACTTTGTTTGAAAATAGAACTCCTCACCATTCATAGATTCAACAAAGGTTTGCTCACTGAGGATCCACTGTGTTCAATCTCAGGATGGCCTTGGGCACCTGGAATGCAGTAATAAATATTATACTGTTCTTCTTTAAAACACACAGAGTCTAATGGAGACAAATACAAGTGAACCAATGATTACAGAACTGTATGAAAATGCATTAGGGGCTACTGGGTCACAGAGGGGAGGTCAAGATGGCGTCCCTTGGAAGTCCTCCTATAAGAGATATCTCATGAGCAAATCTTGGAAAAGTATTCAATAAATAAATGATCAGGGCTTAGTCAAGCAGAGAGAACAAAGAAGATTTGAAAGAAGGAAATTAGTGCACACGGGGTGCCAAAACAAGAGGGAGCATGTCTTCAGGGACAGCAAGTCAGTGAGTGAGACGGGAGCGGAGCGTGTAAGCTTAGGCAGATGATGGGTCTGCAGACTGGAGGATGAAGGACTTTGTGTTCGGAGCCAAGGAGTTTGCAAATTTCCCTAACAGCCATAGAAAACCAGACAAAGATTTTAAGAAGGGAGTGGTGTGGTTAGGTATTGTCCTAAGATCATTTTGGCTACCTTTTGAGGAGGGAATGAAATGGGGCAGGATTTGATGGAATCCATTTTTAGGAGGCTAATACAGGAATCTAGCTGATCAATGATACTGATTAAACTATCTGTTTCTAGAATATAGTTTATTACTCAACACATTAAACCCTAACCAACTATTCTCCTAATCAGCTTAATTTTGATGGTTGGCACATGGAGGAATGGAAAACACCTAGATTACTTTTTGTTACGTTGGTCAAATAAAACAATTAAATAACTCACCCTGGAAGCTGTGCTGTGTTCTGTCAAAGCAGAAGACTTAATGAGGCTTCATCTGTAGAGTTATAACTTTTGTCACCCATTATGCCTTCCCCTTCTTGTGACTGCTATATAATTAAGTGAAATCTCCAAATACAATAAATAACAGTTCAGAAAAGAAGATTTAGATGTCAAAAGTGGTTTGCAGATTTTAAGCAAGGAGCAAATACAATTAGAGACTAAATAATTTGACATCATATTAATTAAAGGTGACAGCAAACAAAAATGTAAGGTAAAATTTTAAAAAATATTTAATCAAGTTAGTCTTTACTGTTCTCATTGTGTCATTTTCTGTTCATAATTTGTGGGGTTTTAGCTATGCATACCTCTTTGGTAGATTCAGACTAACGAAACCTGAAATAACTTTGGATGGAGCTAAACTGTGTTTCTCAGTGTGTACAGTCTACTTGCTGACAGGAGCCCCACTGGCAATACTTAGATTTCTATCAGAACAAATACTGCAGGAGAAACTTTGTGGTGAATAATTGATGATATTTTTATGATGTCAAACTTTTTCAAGGCAGGGAGTAACTGATTCCAGAAGAGCCTGGATTACATGGAATATTTCATACCAGTTTCTAAATAATGACCCAGATTGAGTGAAAATTCATTGGTGTTTTATTTTGTTTCTTGTGAGCTATGGGAATATGATCCCAATAAATGGGGGAGAGTTGACTTGATTAGCCAAAGCAACTTACAGGCAATTTTCTTAAATAAGAGACTTATTTGTTTTTGTAGATATAATATTTGCAAATATGGTGATCTAGATTGAATGACCTTAAAAATTATGTCTGTGAATAGCCATTTCTCCAAAAAGGACATCTAGACGGCTGATACATGAAAAGATGTTGAGCATCACTAATCATCAGGAAAGGACAAGTTAAAGCCACAATGAGATACTACTTCACACCTGTCAGAATGACTATCATCAATAAGGCAACAAACAGCAAGTGCTGGTGAAGACGGTGGTGGTGTATGTTCATTCAGCATTATTTGCAATAGCCGAGATATGGAAGCAACCTAAGGGTCCAGCAATAGACAAATGAATAAAGAAGATATGGTCCATATACAATGGAATATTACTCAGCCATAAAAAGGAACAAGGTCTTGCCATTTGCAATGACATTGATGGATCTAGAGAATATTATGCTAAGTGAAATAAATCAGACAGAGAAAGACAAATATCATATGATTTCACTTATATATGAAATCTAAAATATCAAAGGAAATGAACAAACAGAAACAAACTTATACATACAGAGGATAAATGGATGTTTGCCAGATGGAAGAGGAAGTTAGGAGAATAGGTGAAAAGGGGGAAGGGAACAAGATGCAAAATGGCTAGAAGCAAAAACAATCATGGGGATATAAAGTACAGCATAGGAAATACAGGCAACAATATTGTAATAGCTGTGTATGGTATCAAATGGGTACTGGAATTAGCAGGGTGATCACTTTGTAAGTTATGTAAGTGTCCAATCACTATATTGTACACCTGAAACTAATATAATATTGTATGTAAATTGTAATAAAAAATAAAATAATTTTAAAAATGAAGGCACTGCTTTCCCTAAAAGAAAACAAAATTATGGTCTAGATATGATATGTGATGCAGAGAGCTAAAGGGGTCCACCCTTGTTAAAAACCAGCGTGCACAGAGAAGGCATGCTGGAACGAACATGATCACCCCCAAAGTACCAAGATGCCTCTCCTATTATTATCTAATCCAAGGGTTTGGACATTCTGATTACTCACTACATGTGTACAAAGTAAAAATAAAGGAGAATAGACATTTTGGATAATTCAATTCACGTTGTTTGGAAATTTAAGAAAGCCTACTGTTGGACTGGATGGAGGCCATTCCAAATGACTGAAGGATTCCCTAGAACGTGTACAGAATATATACAGGTCTTTAGCATAATCACCATCTGAGATGAAATTGGCAGTATTTTCTTCTTTGTCAAGTAAGAATCACTGGGTTTCTGGGGTATATATATCAAGATATAAAATAAATGATTTCTAAAGTCAGCCTAAGGTGAGAAAAATGAAATCTGGTCAAATACTAACAATTAGCTTATGCACAGATGTATTACTTCTCCATTGTTAATACAGTTAAAATTGGTCCTCAAATCATTGCCAAGGGAAGAATAAAATATACGATGACTAATTTAAAAGCTGAAGCCAAGACACAATCGTAAAAAGTGAACTAAGGCTCTTATTACGGTTAGTTTCCACAGAGGAAAACGAGAAGTGCTTCAAATAGCACACCAGAATATTTCGGTATTAATGTGAAAAACTATCCATGATATAGTTGAAAGATCCTCACATTGATTATTTTTTCAGTGATACAGAAGGTTGTAAATAAAGACGTCAATAGCTCACATGTGTGAAGAGCACCCTCTCCCAGTCTCCAAAATTTCTCAACTTTGATTCCTTCATCATAAAGCATATTTAAATATTTATCTACTTTGGCAAGTAGAACAAATTCTCCCTGTCTAATAATTGAACCATACAAATACATATGGTTTACTCACTTGGATTAACAATTTTATTTTCTTTCTTACAAATTATTTATGAAAAATTCTTAGTAATATATGTTATCCTTATATTTCAATAGCTATATTAAATTGCCAGCTCATACATAACAATCAATAATAGTCATCAAAGAAAAGTTTTAGCAGAAGGTAATAATCAATTTTAGAGTTCCAATAATAATTTTCCACAATTTCCATTACTATCATAACTAAAATGCATTTACATTTCTTCACAAATAATCTTTGCACATTTAATCACAAGACAGATCCATTTATTTGAGGCCCATGTAAATAACCCTTGGAGCATGGTATGTAGAGTTTTCAACGTGAAATGTATATTGGCTGCAAGTTAAGTATGTATGATGTGGGTATATGTCTTTGTGATAAATTAGTGATAGACACAGCAAAGGGGATGCTCCCTGTGAACTCCAAACTTTCTAAAATGAAGGAATAGCAGACTAGTAGGTATTTACTGGTATCTCGGGAGCACTTGCCAAAGTGTAGCTCTAAATCATGATACTGTATTTCCTGTATTTAAATTTAGATATTTCTTTATTCATAAAGGTTTTATGAGCTTCCTTATAAACTTAATAGTTGACCTCAATCTGTACTTCCCAACAGAAAATAAATATGTACATCATTAGGTTCACATTTTTAATGCTAGATTCTTTAGCATGACAATTAGAGATTTATACTTGAAGCCATGGTTTGCCCATGGATTCTTGATGTACTTGGCATATTTATATTAGCATATAAGATGATTTCCATAATATGTGTTTCAGCTGCTGTGGAGGAGAATGGCCCATACCTGTGGATGTTTAAATATTCTTCGAATTGAGAATCTTACTGGGTGGAATTTGTGAGAGCTCATCTTTTCCTGTTGGCCACTGCACCATCTTCATATTGGATTTTATTTTTATTCATCCAGGAGAGGAACTCTAAATTAGACTTTAAGTGATTGTCCCTGAGATTCTATCTAGGATCCCAGAAGGTAAATTCTGGATAAGCCATGGAACCTCTTTTTTAAATAAGACCATTACAAATGGACCCTAAAAAATTGGGTGAAAATCCTTCTAACAATACAAAATCAATGTCATTTATATTAAAATAGAGGCAACTGTGGAAAATGACAACCTTGCTCATTAACTTAGATTCTGCATCTATAACATGGGTGTCAAACTCATTTTCACCAGGGGGCCACATCAGCCTCGCGATTGCCTTCAAGGGGCCAAGTGTCATTTTAGGACTGTGTACATGTAACTGCTCCTTAACTAGGGGCAAGGAGCGGGGCACTGCCGCCAGGTAGAAACAAGGTGCTGGGCTGGATAAAACAAGGTGGAGGGCTGGATTTGGCCAGCGTGCCTTATATTTGCCACCTGTGATCTATAAGAAGTTTATCCCTAGGCTTTTGGGCAAATAATAAGGACAAACATGAGAGCCATGTTTATCCCAGATTGTAAATACATATCTCGGAAAGATCTCCTTTTGGCATCTATATCGACTGTAAAGTTTTTAATAGAGCTTTTATATGAAAACTAATTTAAATAAAAGAAAATAGTAAAGAAAAAGCAAAGCATAGCATTAGTTTAACCCTTATTTTGAAAATGACTTACTCAAGAAGATGACTTTTTTTCTAGACAGAAATACTTCTTTCTAACAACAATTGCGGCACGACAGGAATGTTGAAATATAATAGTCCTAGATTAAAGAAACTTCATACTTTCACAGGTTAAAATTCAATACAATAACTGCATTTGATACATTTTGTGTCCCCATAGTTTCTACCAGAGACCTGATCTTGAGAGATGCTCATGGGATTTGGGCTCATTTGAGGATGTGCGATGAAGGAATGGAGTACTATTGAAGGTGACAGGATTCCACTGGGATTCTCCGAGCATAGCCTTGGTATCAAATAAACTCAGGCAACTCAATATTGTGACTCTAAAATAAATTAGTAGTGAGTCTGGTCAAAAACAATAATGAAACCCAAACTTCCCCTTAAAGTATATTTCCCCCATCTCAACTCATAGTTTTTGCAAGCTTCTCTTAGAGAGTTTTAACCAGGGTGCTATGTCCTTATCAGAAGGCTAAAACTTGGCACTTGATCTGAAAATGTTACTAAGTCCACTTGGCATAAGCTGGCATAACCTTAGCCTTATCATCGTAAACTTAAGATACTATGACACTTCATCATTCAAACAGGGAATGCAAATTAATGATACTACTTCAGGAAAACAAGATCAGCTTACTTAGGTCAGAGGAAAATATTAAAAGAAGAAATGAAGCATCTTCAAGAGGAAAATCTTACTTTCAAAATGGCTGCCTAGTGTGAGGACACTGCAATGTAGCATTTTTTTTTCCGAAATGCAACAAGGCTTCACAGTCAGAAAATAGATATTAAATAATAAACCCACATGATGTCACTTACAAGAAAAATCTAGCCCTGGCTGGTGTAGCTCAGTGGATTGAGTGCGGGATGTAAACCAAAGGGTTGCTGGTTTGATTCCCAGTCAGGCCACATGCCTGGGTTGCAGGCCAGGTCCCCCAGTGGGGGGGCCACGTGAGAGGCAACCACATATTGATGTTTCTCTCCTTCTCTTTCTCCGTCCCTTCCTCTCTCTCTAAACATAAATAAATAAAATATTTTTAAAAAGAGGAATCTAACGAACAAAATAAACTAATGAGCAAAACAGAATCAGAGGCATGGAAATAGGAAACAGATGGACAGCTGCCAGGGGAAAGGGGTGGGGCAGAATGGTGGAAAGAAGGGGAAGGATTTAGTCAAAGAACATGTACGATAACCCATGGACATGGACTAAGGGGTGGGGATGGACTGTGGGAGTAGGGGGCGCTGTAGGACAGAGGAGAGCAAATGGGGAGCAATTGGGACAACTATCATAGAATAAAAAAGAATAAAATAAAATAAAACAAATAAACCTACAGCAACTAGTACTTATGCTACTGTTGTAAAGCACGACAGGTGACAACAGATATATCAAGTGGACTATATCTGAATCTATATTTGTTTGGGCAGGGATGGTAGAAATGCACAAGTTGATGTTCAATGTTTAATAAAACTTGGTGTCCCAAGGCCTGTGGGATGAAAAGAACCACACAGACCATGGTCATTGTTGGCTGAAGCCAACCGACAAAAGGGATCTGATCTATACTTGCTTCTTGAAATAAAATTCTGCATAAAAAAGTTTTCTATCAGGTAAAATTAAAATAAGAGGCAAACACTTTCAGAAGGTATTGTTTTGGGCTTTCACCACCAAATACTTGAAATTTATACAAGATTCAGCTGAGCCAAAAACTCCTGTAATTTTATGTGAATCAAAGAACTGAGCCTTAGAGGTTTGTCCAAAACTGAACAGAGTTTGAAAAAGATGTTAAAACAAATCTAAGGCCAGCGTACACTGATAGAAACCAAAGTAGATAGCTCAGATACCTCAATAAATATAAAATGGAATGCCAGAAAATTCTTGAGATGTTCTTGAGTTCTAACACAATATAAAAGAATCTTAGACATTACAGTAGATAACTGGAGTATATGAAAACAAACACTGAGGTATAAGAGAGAATAAGAGTAAGAACAGTTATAACTGATTACCTATGATTTCTTATTGGCCAGGATTTATGAGTTTTTAAAACATGTAGTCCTTGAAAGCATACCACTTTCCTCATTTATGACATGTTAAAATACTACAGTCAAATAACTCCAGGATTGGAGCTTAGTCTGTTCTTAGCATCCTATTGGCTTCTTATTGAACCTTGAATAAAATTCCCCAAATCCTTAGCTTGTTTTCTCCTCTGTAAATCCAAGTATACAAACATCACTTCCATCTACCTCATAGGGCTTTTACAAAGAACAAATGAAAAATGTGATAGAAATTTGTAAAGTTCTGTACAAATTCACTATAATAACATAAAAGAGTTTTTTTTTAAGATCTTATTTATTTATTTTTAGAGAGAGAGGAAGGGAAGGAGTAAGAGAGGGCAAGAAACATCAATGTGTGGTTGCTTCTCATGCAGCCCCCACTGGGAACGTGGTCCGAAACCTAGGCAGGTGCCCTGACTGGGACTCAAACTGGCAACACCTTGGTTCACAGGCCCCCACTCAATCCACTGAGCTACACCAGCCAGGGCTACAGAAGAGTTTTTAATGTAGACACAGGTAAGCTAAAGACTCAGAAAGAAATACATCTAATTATTCTCTTTAAATTATAGCTTTTGATTTAGTAGTTAAGATGTTAAGTCACTAAAATAATATGCAATATACACTGTGATTGAAAACATAAAATTTAAATTAAAAAAGATATAAAGCCATTGTATTGTATTTTGTGAAGGTAGAAGCTCTGCTCTGAGTCAAAAACGCCAGCAACATGCAGGTTATAGTCACGAGGACAACAGAGAAAATACAGCGCTCCCCTGGAAGAGACCCGTGGGCATCAGCTACTGGAACACAGTCTTATCCTGGCCACTGCTCTTCCAGAGGACAGGATGAGAGCAAAAACAATTTAGGCAAAGGAGATCATGGAAGACAGTATAATTCCTTTGTAAGGATAAATATGAAAACTTCCACTTCCTTTGGTGTGGAAAATTAAAAGGCTAGAGGAAAAATTGAATTAAGCCTTAATAATATAGAAGTGCATGAATATGGGGAAAAATAATTAAATCACCCACTTTCAGGTGACCACACTTGGTTTCCTTAGGTAGAAAAAAAATAGAAAGGAGCAACGGAAGAAAACAGAATAATTGCACACAGAGTTTGTTTTAAATTATTAAGCTTATTAATGTAAGAGGGAAAATAACGTACACTAGCAGGTTTGTTGGACTACGGAAATGAACATATGCAGTTTTAATGGATTGGCAAAAGAAGCTAGGGCATAGCTCAACCTTTTCAAATTGATTTTAAAAGACTATTATATTCTCATCAGATATCAGTGGGAACTATAATTAGAAATTGGTTGTTGCAAGGATCTGTGTCTAAACAAAGCCAGTTATAAGACCATCTAGAAAAGAATTAAAATTCTCAGTGACCTAGCAACTTCAAAGGTAACTTTCCTAACTGATTATGCTATAAGCTCCAGAAAAAGGCAGCCTCTATTATGCATTATTATAGGTCTTGGCAAATATTTGGTTGATTCATATGAATTTGCAGATGTTCAGCCATATTTGAACTATAAAATTTGCAATTTTGTATGGTTCAACATAAGAGTAGGAGCCTGAGCTCCTACTATTTTTAAATACATATATTGAATAAGTGAATGAATCAGCCTGGTTGCTTTGAGTAATGTCTTTTTATAGCCTATTAAAAATTCTGATTGATAGAGAAATACCCTCATAGATATAAATATTCTAATGCGCTTTTAGGTGTCCTGCTTTCATCTAGCTAGAAACTTTCAAGTTTAAAGCCTTCTAAACTTGTATCCATCATTTATTCCATGCCTATGAATATATCCTGGGAGAAATATAAAACTGGGCTGGGATGGCCAACACTGTTCACAGTGCTGGTAGAGACAAGACGTATGCATCTGAAATAAGCAATGATATTGGATGCAATGACTTGTATTCACATGAGGCTGGACTAGGAAATGATCAGTTGGACCTAAATAGAGCAAGCACACTTTTATAGCATAGGCAGAACTGCAGTTTGTTGTGGACTCTGAGTATAATCTGTGGGCAGGGTATAAAAAAAAGGCATTTTTAGATGTGAGATTGATGAAAGAATGAGCATGTTCTAGGAGGACCCAGGAGGCCATTTCAGCCATAGAAGAATAATCTTCTTGGAGATTGGTTTTGTCTTGGAGATTGAAGGAGAAAACTTTGGATAAATTACATGAGATTTTTCTGCAAGGGCCCAAAGTCTAGGTTTAGAATGTAACATGTTTCTTCATGCACAGAAAACATCTGAGGTTTATTTATTAGCATAAAGCACATAGAAAACCCTTGGAGGTTTAATAGTAGAAGATAAGCTGAGTTTTAAAAAGATTAGTTTAAATCATTGAAAGACTACACTTTCTAAAACAAACCATCTGTTGCATACGTGGGGTTGTTTCCATTTAAATGGTAACCAATTACATTTTCACACTTGTATTTTATACAAGCTTAGAGCACATACAACAGCTAGAATTAAAAGGATCATGTACAAAATAATGTAAACTATAGTAATAGCATGAATTAGGTTAGTTGTTAAATATTATTTAACTGGAAAAGAATTCAAAAGCTCTTCATTTTTCTGACTTTCATGAAGACTGCTTGGTCAGTTAAAACAAATTAAAGATACATTATTTTGTGCGCTTATATGCACAGCATATACACATATACAAATGTTTATACACATTTTTACTTTATAATGGAACTTATGCCATTGTAGTCAATTACCATGTCACGCAGAGACAGAATACTCGTATAGTTTTAGGTTAAAATGAACTGATGAATAACTTGGTTAGATCACTTCACTATTAGCAGCTATGAAATGTACTGGTGTAGGTCTGAAGGAAAGAAATCTGTAAATCAGACAGCACCTCCGAGTTTCTAAGCTATGTGAAGGGGCTTTGGGCAACTTCTAGTAAGGTAAATAGGAGACAAGCTGCAAAAACCTTCTGCTATGCTAAAACAAACAAGCCAACCAAAAATAAAAAACACCTCTGTTTGATATGGGGGAACCAATATTAGAGTCTTATGTTGATTAGGGAGGTTAAAAATCATTATAAAGTCACATTTTTGGCCACCATTCATTGATTTATTACTGATTATACAGATAATATGTGTCTGTGATATTTTAAGAATATTGTAAAATCTAGGTATAAAACATCTCATTTCAACATATGTTTGAAAATGGCAAACCCAATCATAATTCCTTTAATATAATTTCCTATGACAGGACTTGTTACTCAGATATTCATTTTGGCAACAACATAATAAAAGGATTCAAATGAATTATTTTGCTGTTGTGCTTCTGTTTAAATTGTCTTGTTTCCTGTTACAACTCCTCTAAGAGTAGAATTCCTCTATAAATTCTGATTAAGTGTAGGCCCCAGGAAAGAACATCCCCCTGGAATGTTCTTCTAAACTTCTACCTGCTACGTGGGAAAAGGGCTAGCGATTGACAGAGCGATGAAGAACAGCTCACGCCATCGACAACATTTCACAAATCCCCATAAGGACACATTCACTAGTAACCCATTGCATAATTATGATAATGAGAATAAGAGAAACTAAAAATATATATAGGGTTTAGTTTCATGAAAATTGTTGATCTTTATCCAGTAGAGCAGGTCATGTGGGAAGGGGAGGAGGACTGTATTTGTATTTCAAGTAGATTCTTCATACTGTTCCTTTCAGTTAAATTTTCAAGGTGCATTTAAGTGTAATGTGACCCATTATAGACATACCATCGACAAAGGTATCAAGTCCATGCGCCTAGTATCTGCCAATAGAAAATACCACAGGGCACTGATGCTCAGCCCAAGGACAGGGGCAGCAATGTGGGGACTGCCTTGGGGTGGGGAGAGGGTGAGGCTGGGTGAGGGAGGGGAAGGGGAGAAAAGTAGGAACAACTATAGCAGCTTAAACAATAATAAAAATACATAGAAATAAAGACCATCACTGAGATTAAAATGCAAATTAAAGGTTTTTAAAACACTCTGCAAAATATTGAATGTATGCCCACATTTTTAAGAATAGTTCAGTTATGTGATGTGAGGAACACATATAGGTAGATTATCACCATTCAAAATCCAGAATGATGATTCTGTATGCAGACCGACAGAGAATGAACTGAGAGGGGCACCCAAACTTCCACTACAAATTACGTGGAGACAGTTCTCCAAGTCCCTGTAAGCCTCCTTCTCTGCACTAAAGCATCCTCATTCTCTCAATGTTGCTCTGAAGGATGCTGTCCAGGCCTATCTCTATGTTAGTTGCCTTGTTCAGAACCTTTTTGCTTTGCTCTTGTTCCTGCTTGCCCACGTCAGTAAGAAGCGGGTACACAGTCCGGGTATGATTTCTCTATGTGGTCCACACCCACTCTTTACAACAGATGGGGGTCCGTGCTCACTGAGACCTCAGGTGGCAGAAACCTGAGTAGTACAGACATTACACACACTTGGTGGCAGCTTCGTTTAGCCATGCTGTGATAAGGAAACGTTTTAGTAACATCTACATAAGCTTTTTCTGCCGAGCAAGGAGGAGGGAGCATAGGTTGAGACCCGCTATTCTATTTACAGGATCGTAGATGTTATATTTCCTTTACAGCCTAAGATTACTCCACGGTTTTCAAACATCCCTCCCCACACTGTTGATGAATAGTAAACTTGTGTCAATTCAAATGCCATCAACCAATCTTTTCCATGGTATTTATGCAAATGATATTAATCACTGACAGAAACAGAAGTTTTATATACTGAACTCACCTCATTAAGTCCCATCTTTCAAGACTTAAACTCTTTGTTGGTTTATAAATAATATTCGGAATTGCTGCAATGTTTATACATCTGTCAAGTTGACGTAACTGCTATATTCTTAGCTATGTTTCTGGTAAAACTGTCACAGAGGGCAGAGCCAAGTTTAAAACGCTGTTAATATACTACAGGACAACTCTCCAACTTCACTGGGGTTGACATGGACCCCAGAAGCAGCCTCACAGTGTGGTAATAAGTACTTGGCTCTGAATTAAGAGAAACCGTTTTTAATACCAGCTGGGCTGCAGTTGTGTGTGTGTGTGTGTGTGTGTGTGTGTGTGTGTGATGGTGGTGGTGGTGGGGAATTGCGAGAGGGGGGAGGGGATGTGACATCAACTGAGATACTCAGTCTTCTCCATACTCCCATTTTCTCATCTATAGAAGGAAGTATTAGTGGTTGCAGGGTCACAGGCAACAATCTCACATAATATCCTTCTACTACAGATGTGGAAATAGGACCAAGAATAGCCTCGATGTGGCTGTATAGTTTGTCCAAGGCCACACCCGAAGAGAAGACTAGTGCTCTATCTCCCTTACGTTTTACATCCGGTAAATTGGAAAAATTACCGGAACGCGGAATGGTGTCCAACCAGATGGTTTTAACACAGTTTGCAGTGACGATGGCTTCTCTGTGCTACATGTGAAAACGTGACTGAGAAAGAAAACTTTGTATAACAAGATGACGTGCCAGAGCTACAGACCCAGTAAGCCCTGGGATTGGCCATATTACGGGGTAACAACTGGGAAAAATGATTGAAAATTACCACTTTTTCCTGTCTTCCTCCTCCCTTTTATAATCCAAAGAAGAAGAAATATAATTACTTAGAATAAAGATTATGGTTTGCCAATCACTTATACTGGTTGGAAACTGAAGGGATAGCCCAGCATTGCCTCTTATATCTGGTCACTAAATCTCTCCAAGCCCCAAAGTTTTCATTAAAGCCAAGATTAATATCCTTCATATGATTACCAGTGGGATAGACCTGATGCACCTCGAAGACACTGAGCCTTTCAGACATTTTAGCTGCTGATGCAGCTCTCCTGCTGCAGAACCTGCGGGCCCAAGTTCTCCCTCTCTCCATTCCTTCTCCTACTCGTTCTACTCCAGGAGCATTTTCCGGAAAGACTCAGGCACTAACTCACATTATGACTCAGTGGGGAAAATGTTCTGTGCTTACACAGAAACACGATTTTTCTGTCAGCCGAATCTGTCAATTCAGGGGTTTCAAAAAGAGGTTAATCTCGTTTGTCATCTAAACGCATCCTGTGATTAAGAGCGAAAGTCCTGAGCAGACGGGGGTCAAGAGGCTGGAGTGTTTCAGGGGGTGCAGACCAAGCCAAAGCCACTGGCATTTCTGTAGGATGTCACCACCGGTAAAGGGTTATACAAACTTGTTACAGAGAAAAATATTATAGCCACTGTCTTCCATTTTCCTTTTATAAAGCAAAAGAAGAGAATTTTAAAATACTAGTAGAAATAAGCTAAAGGGCAACTAGTTGGCAGTGAAGTGGCACTTGTGAACTAAATGCTTGAAGATTAAACTATTCTACAAAAACCTAAAAATGGCTTAATATATTATTTTTCCAAATATAAAACTTCATTCTCTTTCCTTTTAAGCACTTGGAATGAAAACTACAGAAACTATCGATAGAAATAATATTAAGCAATATAATACAACACTGGAATTACAAACCAAGAGACAAACTTCACTGGTTTTATTTGACCATTACCTTTATTCTTTACAGATTTTCCTAGTCTCTTATTTTAATTTACTTTAAAACTCGAAGTATAATCACAGTTTTATTTAAAAAAAGAGCCCACAAGAACTGTACAAGCAATTGAATATTAATACATTAACACAGGATCAAAGAAATTGCTTAGTTATTTAGCTATTTACATTACTCCTTTCACATAAGAACCCCCACAAAAATATTATACCAGCAAAGCAAAAGGAATAAGTATAGAATCAAACAATGACAATGATGGCTTTAAAATATAAAAGTTATGCCCTGGCTGGTATAGCTCAGTGGATTGAGCATGGGCCTGTGAACCAGAGGATCGCAGTTCGATTCCCAGTCGGGGCACACGCCTGGGTTGCAGCCAGTTCCCAGCGGGGGACACACGAGAGGCAACCACACATTGATATTTCTCTCCCTCTCTCCTTTCCTTCCCCTCTAAAGATAAATAAATACAAATAATCTAAAAATAAATTTGTCTTCTATTAAAAATATATATAAAAGCTAAATTATTCTAAATGTGAAATTGTTTAGAATATACAGCACACATTGCATGTATATGTAATAACATATACATGTATGTAAAGTCTATCTAATTGAAATGAATGACCAATTAACTTGATCAAACTATCAAACCTAAAGATATTGTCATCACACATTGGGTGTCATTGCAATTTTGATAGTTTGGTATTGTGCTTTCAGTCAAGATAAAATCATTCTCTTATTCATATCTTACAAAATCTCAGTTGACTTAATTGAGGTATTAAATGGTCTCCACTGATGTAAATGTAAATGCTCTGTAATAACATGAAAGTAGTTGTGTATAATGTATTCCTGTTCACAGATTGTGTATTTTAAAACTAATATAATCATACCATAAAATCCTTGACGAATCAATCACTTCTACACGTATTTTATATAACACAACTACAGCTACCTTTTGAGAACACCTAGCACCGTGTCCAATTTGTATGCACCACGGTATCACAGCCTTTTAATAACTGTTTAAAGTTGCAGCAAAGAAAACTATAGGTTCCTACTCTGAACCCAGGCTGCATGAAAATCGTTTGTTTCTGTAACAGAGAGCACCCATTTATCTCTTGGGCTAATAAGGAACAGATTTTCAAAGGAAACTGACTTCATAGAAATAAAGCAATCTGGATGAGGGCCAAGGAAGGAATTGTTAGGAATAACTGAAGAGCATTTAAAAATTGTTTTCACATGACTGAAATAATTTGCATTGATGTTATGGAATCATGTAAGCATAACGGAGAGTGAACTATTAAAATTTCAGTTAAGAAACAAATCAGTCATGAATTGCTTACTTGGTTGGATAAGTCTGAAGTAGGCTAAGAATCCTTTCTTCCTTCTACATTGTGACATTTTGGTCTATCCCCTCTGGGGGAAGTTTATACCTTCTGCCTCCTTCTTATCATCAATATATTGTCATGATAATCAGTGTCATACAACAATAGATAAAGTCCTTAAAAGGAACTGAACACTGATTGGTTACCTCCTCTATGCTCCCAAACCAGGGATCAAACCCATAATCCATATATGTGTTCTGCAAAGGAATTGAACTTGCAAACCTTTGGTTACAGGATGACATTTCAACCATCTGAGCCACACCAGCCAGGTCAAAAGGAACCCTTTTTTTTTAAGATTTTATTTTTATTTATTTATCTTTAGAGGGAAAGAGAAGGAGAGAAGGAGAGAAGTATCAATGTATGGTTGCCTCTCGTGAGTCGTCCCCCTCTCCCCGCTGGGAACTGGCCTGCAACCCAGGCATGTGCCCCGACTGGGAATCGAACCGCAATTGTGTGGTTCGCAGGCTCGTGCTCAATCCACTGAACTACACCAGCCAGGGAAACTCTTTAAAATATTTAAACTGGTTTGAATATCAGAGTTGTGTGAGTGTTTTATATAAGTAGGATAAGTCTTAAGAAAATAGTTAATACCCATCTATAGCTCCAAATGGTTTAGAGAGATGTATCCATTTTTAACAGCAACTCAGCGAAGATGAAATTCCTTTCTTATAAGACAATTTTGCTTCATACCCCAACTTCTTAAATTAAAGGACTCTAGCTTATGTGCCTTATTCTCTGCACTGACTATGTGGTAAGATAACAAAATATGTTATTTTTGGTCCACTCTTTCACCTATCCTAGATTTAAGTATGTATCCATTGCATATATTCTTGGAGGTGTAACTATGGACCTAGCACTTTTTCACACTGGAAATAGGTGAAATTAAGCCCTAACAATGAATCTAGCAAACTGCTATACTGTGACTATTATATTTAAAAGAACACAAACAGAAAACAATATTTAAAGTTAACACTCTTCATAAACAATTATTTTTCAGATTCAATTATCCCTTACAAAGGCAAACAAAAATGGATAAAACCAATTTTCTCTATAATGCAACATCAAATTTGCAACATCTAGCTCTTCAATTTTAATAAACTAAAAGTACTTTTGCTTTCACTTATATATGAATATGTAGATACATAAAATTTATTTGATGGAGTGGTTATGAGAAAAATGCAATTAATGAAATAGATAAATGTTATTATAAAACAGTGACCTAACTCAGAAAAACTGATATGTGCAGACATTTGTATAATACTAGCAGTCTAAATTAAGAGCAGATAAAAATTAAACTGTATTTAATGTGAAAATTATGTAATGGATGAAAAAGAGAGGTCAACAAATTTTCCTCTCTTTCTCTCACCATTAACTGAAACATAGTTATTATTGAAAATGCAACATCATGGATGGAACTGGAAAGCATTATGCTGAGTGAAATAAGCCAGGTGTTGAAGGACAAATACCATATGATCTCACCTCTAACAGGAAGCTAAACAACAAAACAAACAAGCAAGCAAAATATAACCAAAGACACTGAAATAGAGAACAGGCTGACAGTGACCAGAGGGGAGAGGGGAGGGAATTTCAGGGGAAATAGGGGAGGGATTTAGAGGAACATATATAAAGGATACATGGACAACAACTGAGAAGGGTGGAAATGGGAAGGAGGGGGGAGCACGGGGGGTGGGATGGGATGGGAGTAATAGAAGACTGTACTTGAAAAAGAATTAAATAAAGAAATTGGGGGAAAAAGAGAAAATTATTAAGGGGATGGTTGTCCTTTTCATCGCTAGACGTGCTAAATGACAATTATGTTTAGGAAATTTTAACATTATGACACAGTTAGATACGGTGAAGTTTTCAGACAATCATCATTTTGCTCAATAACAGTTAATTTAAAAATCCAACTATTCTCCATCAGATTTGTATGAGTGCCCAGAGCTGTGCACCACAGCGTTACACAAGCTGCAAATCCACGGGAGGCCTACTTTGCACTGAACATAAAAAACACTAAGATGTTACTTCTTTGTCCTCCACTGTGGAGGTTATACTTTGGAATTAGGTAAATGAACAGACACACGATTCAGGCCACTTTCGTTTTTTTCACATGAAGCATCGCTAAAATCATGAGGAAAATGGTGCAGTGTGGGAGAGAGAAGTAAGCACTAGACTGGGGGACAGCTGACTTTCAGTCCAAGCTTGCACACTTCCTAGCTGTTCACTCTTAGACAACTTAACCTGTCTAATACTTCATTTCTGCACTTGGAAAATGAAGACATCAAAGTAGAGAACATTTATACACTCGAGTAGCTCAAAACTAAGACTAATTTATCTCTGCATGTGAGAAACATGTGAAATTTGCAAATAAATCAGTGGTTTTCCAACCGGGCTGTTCTTGTCCATCACCTGAGGAAGTTTAAATATTGCTTCTCCCTGGGATTCAGCTCAGAACAATTAAAGAAAACTCTCTGGGAGTGGGTCAAGGCATTGGTATGTCTTAAAGGCTCCCTGAGCAATTCTAATACACCACCAGGGTGAAGGGGTCTGCTGCAGCACACTGCCCCTAATAGAGGCCAGTGTGGTACAGGTGCAAATTAAGAGCTTTATTTTCTCATTTCTGAGCATTCATTTTATCATTTATTCACTAAACTTTTACTATACACCTCTTAGATGCTATCAACACACTATATTCAAAGGATACAAAGACTTTTCTAAAAAGTAAATTACAGCCCCTGCCAATAAGAAATTTATTTCAACAAATCTTATTAAAATTTTTGTGACTGTTGCATTGGTAGCTGTTCTGTCAAAACCAGCATATAAATGTACCTGCTATTGGCTTGAAAAATTACTATGCAGCATAACACATGCAAAGACAGTGGCAAACCTCAGTGCTTCAACTCTGTGTCAGGTATGTTTCCTTAATTCAGTGGTTTTTTTCCCAAATAGATTTTATTTTAGCAAGTGACATTAGCATATGGCATTTCAAAATACTAAATGGAATTCAATCAGGCAAATGCTTACTATTTCATTTTTTAAGATTGGACATATTGGCAGAAGAAAGTTCTAAATGGGATTGATAATAAGATTTTGAAAATCTGGTGTTTTATTTCTTATCATAAAATCTAAGCAGTGATGCTCAAGAAAAGTAAACAGCAGCTACTTTAAATGTATATATTCATAAAGAGGATTCATAAGCACATACATACATACACTGGAACCTCAATGATAAATTTAGTTTTCTTTGGACTTTTCAGCCATAATTGTTACTTCCATTATTTTGGTCAATTTCAATTTCATCAGTTGTGTGTATTAAGTAAATAGTTAGGGCTGTGAAAACATACAATCTAATCGCCTCCCCTAACATTTGAAAAATAAAGTGACATTGCCGTAAAAATGTGCATGTTGGTGTTTTAATACACTGAGCTGCTTCCTGACTTCTCATAGCCAACTCATAACTCCTCTAAGGTCCTCTTAACTGTTTGTTGGTTTAAAAATTGTATTGAGTTAAAGAATAGATACATTTAAAAGATGTCACTGAGGCAGGAGATAGCATAGGAAGAACTCTGAGACTGTACTGGCATTGGCTGGCCAGCATCTAGGGTCCAGGTTGCCAGGCAACACCTTTTAGCACACAGGTAGGATAGATAGTAAGCCAAGGCAAGGAGGAGGAGGGAGACATGTTTCACCCACTAACTCAGCAATCCTTAGCCTGGTAATATTGCCACATGCTCCAACGTCACAAGAAACACTATGTTAGCACGGGAGGAGGGAAGTACTTGAAATTCTATGTATTGTTTCTACTATCTGGGAAAGAAAGCCTTGAAACTATGTACATATTTCAAGCCTTGGAAAGGGGAAGAGAATAGGGCCCACAGTGCCCAAAGAAAAAGCCCATAAAACAACTTTGGTTAATGACCTGTCTCCTGCCACATGTCTCTTTTACAACAGAATGAACAACTGGAGTCTGAAGCGAGATAACGATTCAGGGTAACCCCACACATACCTATGTTTGGGTAGTCACATGCCCCCCTGGAAAGCTGGCACCACCTTCACCTATCAATCAATACGTAACTTCTTCACCCCCATCCTGCCAACTGTATATATCCTCAGAACGAAGGACCTGGGGCTCTTGCCACCCCTGCTCTTGCCTTTCTCCTCCACCTTGGCAAGGCCTGTTCTCTTCTGGTAGAATGCACCACTGATAAACCTTGCTTGCATGCTAAAAGATTTGCTGATCCGTGATTCATTATTGTACCAGCAAGAAGAACTAGGTTTCTCCTGCTAAAATCACATTGCTTAAGTGCTTCAAAGCACACAATTTTGTCTAGTTCATGTAAATGAGGGGTTTGTCTTTATATATTACTTGAGAATTTTAAAGCAATATTTTCTGAATGAAATGAGGATTATATAGTGTTACAAAAGAACAATAGGATCGAGTGCACGGAATAGCTCTACTATTGATTTGTGTTTGTGTTATTGAAGTGTCCGGCCTCATTTATTAAACAATTCAACAAGACATAGCCCCAATAATTTCTACTGTTGACCCCCTTTAATCTGGATATTCTAGGGTTCTGTCTTTTGTTAAAGATCATAGATTCCAACAATAGATTAGGAAATCAAACATTTATTAGATGGCATGAAGTGGAGAACTGAGAAGAAAATGTGGAGCTTATGGGAGAAGGACACTACAGAGCAGAAAGGAGGAGACAATTGCTGAAGAGTTGGAAATTAGGACCCTCTACCTCTTTTTTGAAATAATTCCAACCTTATGTAAAAAGGAACAAGACTAGCACAAAGACTTTTTATATACTCTCCACCCAGGTTTTTATAGATGTTTTAAGAAAATGTTAAGAGAACCATGTTTATCATCATCGAACAGTTTGTGAGATGGATTGGAAGGAAGTCCCAGGACCACTCACTCTGGGGGCTGTTCCCTTGCAGGAGGAAGTAAGGCTCACGTAGAGTTCACGCACAGTGGACAAACAAAACTACCTGTGATGTCAATGGTCGAGGCATCAAAGTGGAATGGATGCATACAAGAGGCTTTTCAAAGAAGGAATGGCAGATTTGGTGGAGGGCCACAATTGTAAAACACACACGAGACATTGCACATCAGATTATAAAATTGTATGGGTAGATGACCAGGAGGAGAATGGTGCTGCTAAGGGCAGTGACCGGTTGGAAGGGTGGCAGTGGGGCTGTGTGTGTGCCATGGGGCTGGCCAAGGGGACCGAGGAAGCAGCTGCTGCTGGTTACCCTTGGCCTTCCCTGCCACTCTTCCCTCCCCAGCTTTTGTTCCACCCACACTGTCTCCACTCTCCCACATCTGTCGGACAGCTGCCTTCTCTGTTTACCCTAGCATATTCTTCACCTAGCATCAGATCTTATCCCTGTTTTCTTATTAAAAGAATAATGAGGAAAAGCTTGTATAAGGCAGAATGATCTCACATGAAGTAAAACACTTTACAGAGCAGTAGAAATATGTCTATTACGTGCTGTCAGGATGAATGATTCCAACTTCACCTGTAGAGTGGAAAAAGAAAAAAACTATATATTCTGGGCAAAGTCCTCTTTCTTTAATTGTTCACACTATTACAGATGTCCCCCATTCCCATCTACCCCCTTTCTCCCAGCCCCAACCCACCTACCTCCCTGGCTTTTATCACACTGTTGTCTGTGTCCATGGCTCTGCATATATGCACATATGTTCCTTGGCTAATCTCTTCCAGTTCCCACCACCCTCTCCCCTCTGAGATCTGTCAGTCTGTTCCATGTATCCATGCCTCTGGGTTTATTTCATTCATCAACTGATTTCGTTCATTAGATTCTACATATGAGCAAGACCATATGGTATTTGTCCTTCTCTGACTGACTTAACATTCTCCAGGTCCATCCATGCTGTCAGAAAGGATAATGGTTCCTTCTTTTTTTATAGCTGCACAATATCTCACTGTATAAATGTACCACAGCTTTTTTATCCACTCATCTACTGATGGGCACTTGGGCTGCTCCCAGAGCTTGATTATTGTGAATAATGCTGCTGTGAACATGGATGCATAAGGGTGCATATATTCTTTCTGATTGGTGTTTTGGGATTCTTAGCAAAGCCCTTTAAGATTTTGCCCCTAGGGCAGTAGTAATTTTCAAACTTAGCATGCCTCAGAACCCTCCAGAGTGTGCATTAAGACACATTGCTTACACTGCCACCCAGAGTTTCAGAGTCTGTAGGTCTGAGGTGAAGCCCAAGAATGGGCATCTCTAACAAGTTCCCAGGTGGTGGTGATACTGCTGATCAGGGGCAACCCCTGGAGAACCACTGGCAGGGGGTGGGTCAACAAAGAGATCTGTTCATTCTGCCCAGAAAGTAAATAAAGCAAGGGATGGGGAGAAGGATAGAAAGAAGAGGGCTCTTTACTAATTTTATTTACTTATCCTTTCTCATATACATAAAGGGAATTACCATTGAATGAGGTGGAACCAAGAGATGTTAGGTTTTTAGAGGTTCCCCCACTGGTAATTTAACCAAGCTATTTTGAGTTTGGTAGAAACAGCAAAATAGAAGCTAATTGTAACTTGGTAATTTGTGTTCATAGGAAATAGAGATAATATTGCTTAAGGGGGGAAGAGGGTGAGAAATAGGTATTTAACTGTGATATGTTAACATTTCCTATCCTTAATTTCCCTTTATCATGAGAGCACACCACAGACCACCACCTATTGCATCAGCATATCGACTTATTATTTTGGAAATATGTTTAGACTCTGTCTAAATAAATTGGATTGACTAAAGCAGATCACACTCAAGTCACAAAGGAATATTTCTAAAACACCCCCAGCCCTGTTAAGTAAAACTTAAATTTGTTCTCTGATAACTCACATTCAAATAAAAGGCACTCAATCATTTTTAAAACATTGACCAAAGTCAGTTAACTCCTTTTTTTGCCAGTTGGTTGCATGATACTAATTTATAGGAGATCTATGTATAGTAAAGCCAACGTAGACCATTCAAACCAAGTTCTAATCTTGTTTACGTTTCAAGAATATCTTCCCCTTTCCAAGCTTGTTTATGTTTCAAACCTGCAATATATTTTACTAGTGCTTCTCAGATCAAATTATGCATCCCTTCACAACTTTAAAAATAAATACAATTTAATCCTCTCATCCTTGGCTATTTTTCCATATACTAAATAACTATAATCTTGTTGGAAAGGGCAGAATTGCCCTTTATTTTCATTTTTTCCTCTGCAGATATAGACAACTTCTCATTGCACAAAATACTCCCTGTACTTAATAGACAATTAGTACTAACAATGAGTTTGCAAGTTACAGATCATACATTTTAATTATTAGAAGTATCCCTTTGCTTACAGTGTTAATGAACAAATAGACCAGCACAATTACAGCTTTAATTGGGCATTGGTAATTCTTTCCAATGGGTTTTTCTTCAGTCTTATTCATAAGAAATCATATAAGTCTGCAGCAATTCCAGTCTTCTGCCTGTGCTCTCCTTTCTTTGCCCTGAGCCGGATTCTCAAGCATGAATTTTACCCAATGTTGGGTTATAGAGAAGGAGAACCGAGTCTGAGTCATAATTTTTCTGTCCTATAGTTTTACGACCTTGGACAGATCATTACCCATTTCTTGTCTTCAGTTTCTTCATCTGTGAAATAACAGGGTTAACCTAGATAACAGCGGCCATCCTTTCACACTTTTAATTCGAAAGCAGAACACATTTTCCAGGCCGGCTCTCCAGCAATGCTGTAGAGGTCGTCACCCACAGCTGGAAATTATCCTGGTAAAGAATTGAAATTTTCCAATTGGGATAAATTAAGGGTTTTTAGTCTTTCTTTAGAGGTCTGTGAATACACTTGACTCCAGAATATAGTATAAGTGATTCCACAAAATATTCAGTTTGTTAGAAGCAGTGGCATAATGGTAAAAGTTGAACCACTGGCTTTTAAAAAACAAAAGCTGTGAGTTATCACAGTTGCTGACTCCATGGCATTGATAACCCCCGCAAGGCTGATTTCCAGCTACAGATGCAGTAACACTGGACACTGAACGTGAAGTTGGGTTGAGGCTGTGCGCAGAACTGCCCAGCTGCTATGAGCCAGATTCAGAACATAAAGAACCATCAACTCTCAGGGCAGGCCTTAGTTCTACCACCATACCTAACTCTGTGTGAGATTTTAAGCAAGTTATTTAATCTTTTCAGACTCTTACCCCAAATAAAATTTCTTACCTATCGAGTGAAAAAATAGCATTCGTTCTGGCTTTTGTGGCTACAATAACATATCCGATGTAAAAGCATTTGGAAAAATTGAACTCCTTTCCAAATGCAAATTACAATTACTACTACTTTTATTGAAAGGAAAATTTCACATGCAATAAGTGCATTTAAAATAACTTTCAACAAACTACAACTACCAATCCTCTTGATTAACGTTCTTTTCGCTGCAAGAAACAGAAATCCACTCAAGATAATTTAAGTAAATTTGAAGGAAATTGGCCATTTTTGTGTCATTTGAGTATTGAAAGCAGCAGGGATTAAGGTCAGCCTTATTTCCTCAGAACTTTCAGATTCTCTAGCTCTGGCTTTCTCCAGTCTTTCTACACAGATACGTTAGGCAACAGCTAATAAGTAGCCCCCTTGTCCCCAAACTCCCTGCCAAACAGCCTAATAATGCACTATGGTTCTCAGTTCAAATTCGAGGAAGAGGGAAGGATAAAGGGTGACAGTGTGGGAAGTTGGGGGAAAGAGGGAAGGGGAAAGGGAAAGGGAGAGATTAATTTATTTAGGTGTTTGCCCACTGAATTTTGGGAAGGTGTACATACCTTTCTCCAACAGGTGTGGCCAGGAATATGATTCACATGAGTCAGAGAGCTGCCTTGTAGTTACAGCAACCACACTGATAGGGCCTTTGAGTGAGAATGTTAAAAATCAGCATCATTACTGTTAACAATTGGATTCTCCTTCTGGGAAGTCACTTATGTTTCTTTGCAGCCAAGAGCTGTTTGCCAATAATGGGAAATCTGAAAAAACATTAATTTAGCACCTGGTGGTGCAATTATGGCTTATGAGACTCAGCTAGGGCATGAATGCCGATTAAAAACTTACTATCACATTAAAATATTAATCAAATAGTGTAAATTCCCTTGGAAATCCCACCAGTAGTAGGACTGATAAAAAATCAACTTCGAAGTCCCATGCTGTATGTAGTGAAGTCAAATGTTATAGCTTAAACAGAATGGAAAGTTGTATGTGGAGCATTTTGACAAAAGCCAGGCTTCGGTGAAGCTGCAGATTTATGATATAGAGTACTGTCACCTGAAATAAAGGGACCTTTATGTCACAAGCCTTATTAGTCAGCACTTTAAACCACAACCCACTGAAAGTACAGCCACCTATAAAGTTAAAGCTACACTGGAGACAAGAGCAGTGAAACAGTTGGAAAAGCTCCCCAAACTCCTGCAGTGTTAGCAGCCCTGAGAGAGAGAGAGAGAGAGAGAGAGAGCGCGAGCGAGCGCAAAGTGTCAAGAAACCAAACCGAAAGAAAATAGATAAGAGAGCCATACTCTGCTAACATGCTGAACAAAAGAGAGATTAATTGGTTTCTAGAAAAGTACATTCTCTCTAGCAGACAGGGACCAGCAGGATGGCATGCCCGGCTGGTCGTTTTTCAAGAATTTCTTCCTTTAATCCAAAATGATGTCACAAATCACAGGGACAAACATGAAAAACTATGACAAGTGGAAAATTTGCTCTGGTATAAAAACACATAAATAAATTGCCTTAGATCTAGAGTTAAAAATAAGTCAGCTCAAGATGGAGAAAAGACACTATTTTAAATTCCAGGTATTACTTAATCGTCAAATGGTATATGAGATTCTATGAAACAGACAGTTAATTCTACGTTAAGTGTTTTATTTTGTTACTTAGTGACCAGGGTTACAGATCGGCAAGGGGATTTTAATTATTGTGCAAGAGATTATATCAAAAAGTTAGAGTTATTTTAAATTTGTGACTTTTATAGGCTTACTGCATATTTAATGTTGGAGGGGAAAAGAGGAAGACTCATTGTGGACTACCCAAGGATCACTTAACAAGACACATGCTCAACAGTGGTTCAATTTTTATACTAAGGTGTAAAACTGAAAACCTTTGTGGAGGAATAATATGTTGTATAATTAACCTGTGTATTTCTTAATACTTAAAAATCTCTTCTCACCCCAGTTCCATCAGAGAATTGGCCCTGTGCTCACTAAGTCAACAGAGGGTTTGGCTGGGCAGAAAAAGAGATGCCTGCAATTCTTTCTGGTTATGTGTTCCCACACCCTAGGCTCTTAAGAAAATTTAGAACACTTACGGAACTGATAACAGAAATAGGATCCAGATAGATAATTAGTTTGGCAAACCAAAACACACAGAAAGAAAGCTTTCCAATAAGATCAAAACGAAATTTCCTGGAGTGGGTGGAGGGGGTGTGTGGGAAGAAGATAAGGGTGTTTGGCCGGCTGTGCGGGCTCACTGGTAGCACTTCCAATGAGGAGAAATGGCTCTCAAGTGCATCTAGACACATGGGGCCCCAGCAAAACATTAAAGATGGACTTTGTGTTCCCCATATGGAAAACAGACAGCCACGGGTGACCACGAAGATGCACCTTACTTTAACCTGTCTGGGTATGTGGCTCAAACACAAAGTGAAGTTCACAAAGGAGATTAAAGACTGAGAAGGAGATTTAAAGAGCACAGCAGGACAGGGGACTAAAACAAGAGTTAAGTTTGGTTATAGAAAATTAAAGTGTATTTTTTTTGCCCAGTCTGTATTGTGAGGGGCATGATTTGCATTTGCTTTATAAAGTACATATTTACTATCTGATGGAAAACTGAAGAGACATTCTTCATGTAATAATTTAAAAATAACAAATCAACTTACCATGATTATAAAATGATAACATGATATAGAACCAGGGAAATGACAAACATCTGAGAGCCCTGGTAAATAGCCACATTCTTGTGGGACATAGCTTACTTGAAAGAACAAAATGTTGGATAAACTATTTGAAAATATGTATCAGGTATATATAAAGGTTAAATTTTTTTACATTCCTATTTCTTACATCATAGTATTATGATGCTAAGAACACATTAAAAAAATGACATTAATGGAAAGAGGAAGTACTAAACATTCAGAAGTATTATCCAAATAGCTAGTAACCAATCATCTCTAGGCTAGTTAAAAAACAAAGCCAGCAAGAAAGACACAAAAATAGTTAGAATTCATTAAATCAACAGAGGCTTTTTGATTCATAATGCCACTAGACTAGAGTCAGAGAGTGGCAAACTCCACTACAATAACCATTCCTCACATTTAAATAGCGCTGTGCAGAGTGTTTGTACATATAAGGTCTGTTTAAATCTTCATAACTTGAAGAAGTATACAGAAAAGCTATATGAACAAATAATATAATTTCAGCTGGGACAAGTCTCTGAAGAAAAATAACAAATAAAAGAGGACTGGAGCTGCACGTAGGTGTGTATTTTGCTGTCTCAGTGGTCGGGAAAGAAAGAAGTAAGATTTGTGCAGAGACCTGAGTGCACCATTCAGAGATGCAACAGAGAGTGTTTTACAGAGGGGACAGCAAACATGTGATCAGGGATCCCAAATAAGGTAAGTGTGGCTGTAAAGAAATGAGTAAGTTAGTGACAGTTCCTGTGTTCAGGAAGACCATAAGGAAGACTGTTACAGGGAGTTTTGTATCTTACTCTGAGTGTGATAACAAGTCATTGAAAAGCTTCAGCAAGGCACAGGATCTGAATTTTTTAAAAATGTGGTAGATGCTATGGTACGGGTAAGTGACTATAGCATGGCCAAGGTAGAAGCAAGGAGACCACAGCAGAAGGTGAGAGATCACAGTGGCTTGGGGGTGGTCGTGTAGATGATGAGTCGCTGTGAGATTTGAGACACACTTTGGAGGTGTAGTCACCAGGACTTGGAAGGGAGTGCAGACAAGAAGTGTTGGGAACAGGAAAAACAGACGAAGTGGTAGTCCATTCTACAGAGATAGAGGAGATTTGGAGGTTGAAGGAAAAACTAAGAATTCTCTTTATCCTGTCCCCTGCATATGAATTCCAGTGCATTTAGGAGAAATACACTCAGAACTTCTACGCCTTTTAATACAGTAGCTATGAGCTGTCCAGAGAATGTCTCTTACGATACTCGCTTTGATGACCAGGTACGTGGAACTGATGCCTCAGGATTCTTTTAATCGTTCTAGCGAATGTTTCTGAGCTGCCTTACTGACTTTCAGTTTACTTAGGGTTAAGGTGAATGGATTAAGGAAAAAAACCTCCTAGACACAGACAACAGTACGGTGATTACCAGAGGAAAAGGGGTCGGGGAGTAGGTAGGAGAAGGTAAAGGAGGGGGCTGTAAATGGTGATGGAAGGAGACTTGACCTGGGGTGGTGAACACACAATACGATATACAAAGGAGGTATTATAGAATTGCACACCCGAAACCTATACAATGTTATTAACCAATGTTGCTCCAATAAATTCAATTTTTAAAAAGGGGGGTTAAGGATCTTCTAACTGAGGCAGTCCTCACTCAGCAGGTTTTAATGCACCAGCTCACAAGGACTTAACTAGACTTCTGCCCAAGTTATAAATAAGCTTGGAAGGAAGGATCACTTGTGCCTATTTACATTTTAAGTTCTTCGCTTGCATGGAGGGACTTGGGTTCACTTCTGAATTTGATTTTTCACTTTACTGAATAAGTTAGAAAAACTGTGAAAGGAAATTTAATGTTTCACTTAAGTCAAGTGATTTTCCTTCAGAAGAAGAGAGCAGGTAAGTTTTAAAATGTGACCTACTAACTTTTCCTTAAAATAATTCTTTCTTGGGGGGTGGGGATATATTTGTGTTCAATTTTCCCAGGCTCCAGTGGTCAGAATACCACTTTCACATCTTGCCACATCCACATGTTACTTACACTTAATGTTTTCTCCCTTTTTAGTATTTGAATGAACATTAAAAAAACACTTTTATATCACCATTGCACGTGGAAATCATGGCCTCTTGTTATGAGGGGGTATAATGACTGAAATAAATACAACTATGTCACTGGGTTAGACTGGTGTCTGCCTGTTTCAGCAGTGACACTGAAAACATTGTTGTTCTTGTAAATAGCACTGCTATGAACACTGGGGTGCACAGGTTCTTTTGAAATGGCATTTCAGGATCCTTAGGGTATAGTCCCAGCAGTGGAATCGCTGGGTCAAAAGGCAGCTCCATTTTTAGTTTTCTGAGGAAATTCTGTACTCTTTCCCACGGTGGCTGTGCCAGTCTGCATCCCCACCAACAGTGCAGCAGGGTTCCCTTTTCTCCACAACCTCGCCAGCACTTGAAATAAGCCAGGTGGTAAAAGAAAAATGCCATATGATCACACCTATAAGTGGGACCTAATCAACAAAACAAGCAAGCAAGCAAAATAGAACCGAGACATGGAAATAAAAAACAAACTGACAGTGACCAGAGGGGAGGGGAGTAATGGGGGAAAGAAGGGGAAGGGTTGTCAAGGAACATCTATAAAGGATACATGGACAAAGACAATGTGGGGAGGGTTGAATGTGGGAGGTGGGGGTGGGTAGGGCAAAAGACAGCAATGGGGGAAAATGGGGCAACTGTAATGAAACAATAAAAAAAAATTAAAAGCTTGTTCTTCTCATTTGTCTGTAGTTGATCTTGAAAGCACCCTCTACTAACACTTGCTCCCATGAGCTTAGAAGTCTCATTTGAAATTAGATTGTAAGAAATATTATGAATATGCTGGCTACCTACACGCATAGCTGTGGGCTTGCTAGCAACAACTTGCAAGCTGCGAGCAGGCAGCTTATCGCAGTTGTGAAACACACTAGGTCATGAACTCAAGTCAGGGACCTCGAGGAAGAGCTAAATTCACAGTGTGGTCACTTTAAAGGTGAATCTTAGTATTATCTCTGCGTTAACTAGAGAAGTATTTGCCTGGAGTTCTTAGAAAAAGCAGGCTGACATCTCTTTCAAACACAAAAGAACAAGTATAAAGGACACATGGACAATAACTAAGATGGGGGCGGAAATGGGAGGGAAAGGGGGAGCACTGTGGGGGACAGGGCTGGGAATACAAGACAGAAAACTGTACTTGAACAAGAATTAAATAAAAAAATAAAAATAAAATAAAAAAAAACAACTCCTTTTAGGGCAAAGGAAACAAAAGGCCTTATATAACCCCTTACTGCTATCTCCTCTAGGACCTACACTTTAATCCAGGACACGGTGGCACCACTGTCTTGTTACCAGACCTTGAAACCTCTAGAAACCCGGATGGCTCCACAATGCCTAGAACACTCTTGTATTCATGTTGTTACGCTAAATGACTATGGTAAAGGGTTCCTATTTGACTCTACGCATTTCAACAAATTCATATTTAGTAAATCATGTACAAGCACTTTTTTTTACTTGAAATAGACTTTACTCCTTGCTAACACTTTATTCCTTTCTATCCATTCATTCTTCAAAATCCGCCTGGGCTTGCTTCCTCTGTGCGGTCCCCTGAACACTGTCACACACTGGCAACACTGGACAGGTCGTTCGACAATTTGATTATCCAGTCGAATGATCTTTCACACGTTTATATCTCCATCTCAGATTGAATATTATGGCTACACACTATTTGTTATTCATCTGCACCCTCCCTTCCTCAGTAATTCTTCACTGTGCATCCGCACTGTTTCACACAGCCATTCCTCAGCTCTGGCTTCAGGAAGGTGCCCTGGAGAAGGTGAAATGTGAGTGGTGAGCTCCCACTGACGAACAGGGGAAATGTGCTGGCAATGTGGTAAACTCACCATGCAGAGGACCCCCTCCCTCCTAGGATGGAAAGGCTGAAAACGCTCCATTAAAAATAACTTTAGAAAGTGCAGCTGAACTTGCAGGAGAGAAAGAAAAACATCTGAAGGCCAGAAATAAGGAGCAGACACGGGAAACCCTGGAGCTGGTATTGTTGCCCAGATTTTTGGCTAAACACAATTGGTTTTGTTTAAAGTTTTTAAAACTACGTAATCTAGAGATACACATGTATATAATAAAATTAAGAGAAATGCAAGGGACTTACTAATTAAAAAATTCAGGAAAATGATTACCCGAGAGTAAGAAATCAAAGGAGGACACATAAGACTCTAAAGCGTCAGTGTTGCTCTGCATCAGCGCTGTCTGATCCAGATTTTACATGAACCACAAACTGAACCACATACGCAATTTTCTGGTAACCGAATTTCAAAAGGAAAAATAAAATTTCTCTTAATAATGTATTTTACCCAAAACACCTAAAATATTATCATTCGACATGTAGTCAATATAAAAATGACAAATAAGGTAAGTTACTTTCTTTTCTTGATAAGAAATCTTGTTTGTGTGGTTTCTTACAGGAAATCTGTATTTAGATTAGATGCCTTTCCAGTGTTCAACAGCCAAGTGCAGTGGCTCATACATTGGACAGCACAGTTGTATACCTCCAGACTCGAAATAGGTGTATGGGAGATTATTTTAATATTTCTTAAGCTGCGCCTACTTTATTTATTGCTTGTACATCACATTACTCTTAGGTGCAAGGGAAAATTTTAACCTTTAGTTCCCACTTACCAATGAAAATGTTTTCTCTATTTGCTCAGACAAAGGTTTAATCTCCAAAATATACAAAGAACTCACTCGACTCCACTCTAAGAAGACAAGCAACCCAACTAAAAAATAGGCAAAGGACTTGAACAGACACTTCTGCAAGGAGGACATACAGAGGATCCAGAGACACATGAAGAGATGCTCAATATCACTAGCTATCAGAGAGATGCAAATTAAAACCACAATGAGATACCACTTTACACCAGTCAGAATGGCTATCATAAACAAAGCAACGAACAACAAATGTTGGAGAGGTTGTGGGGAAAAGAGGACCCTAGTTCACTGTTGGTGGGATTGCAGACTGGTACAACCACTCTGGAAAACACTATGGAATTTTCTAAGAAAACTAAAAATGAATATGCCTTCTGACCCAGCAATTCCACTGTTAGGAGTATAATGTTTTCTCTAAATTCTAGATGTGTTGATGTTATTGTCCCACCTCCTTCCCTCCCTCCCAACTTGGCACATTCTCACATCCTTTGTGTGATGTGCTTTGTGTTACATCTTTGATGATGGATGATTCTGACACACGTCTTGGATTTGCTACTCTAAAGCCCTTCAGGAAAGTTCCTTCAGTTTATTTGGCACAAAACAAAAACTTCATGGACTAAATATTGGTTTCTTTTCTCCCATTTGATGACATAGTTTCAAATAGGCATTCTTGAAAAACGTATTTTTTAAACTTCGTAAAAATATTACTTTAAAAGCTGTAAAATAAAAAGCAGCTTCTGGGTGAGCATTTGTAACAATGATGGTAAAGATTATTTTAAGTAGAAAGCTGTTAGTATATTGAGCATAATAAAAGCACTTCCTTTGTCACCCATATCCATTTTAGACTCAGCTTCTGCAAATATTCATGAGCAATCCAGACTTGTGAGGACACTGCACGCAGAAGCAAAAATATAGGAGCAAAAAATGGCACAAAGGATCTTAGGTTCACCTAGGTCTTTGGGCTCACATCAGGAGTCAGCAAACCACAGCCTGCGAGCCAAATTTAGTCAACTGTTGGTTTTCATTTGGCACATGAGCTAAAAATAGATTATCTATTTATTAAAGGACGGAAAAAGAGTCAAAAGAAGAAGAATATCCCATGATACATGGAAATGATATAAAATTCAAATTCCAGTGTCCATAGCTTTCATTGGTATAAATTTACACTCCTTCATTTATGAAGCCTCTATGGTTGCCTTTATGCTGCAGCAGCTGTGGCAGCAGCAACAGCAGAGGCTATATGACCCATGGAGCCCCCAATCTTTACTATTTGGCCCTTTACGAAAGTTTGCCCACTCCTGGCTTAAATCACCATTTTCCCCAGATGATAATCAGTTTTCCATATAATGACCAAATAAACAACACAACATAAACTTTTTGAACTATGGAAACCATTATTAGAAAACAATGGTAAAGTGATTATTGAGTGTGATGTGAGTTTATTTTCCAGGTTCGTGCTCTGAGCTAATGACAGACAGCCTGGATTTGTCCCATTCAGGGAAAGGAGAAACCAAATCTGGCTACCACTCTGCGATCACCTAACTGTGTCAATGACCTTGGAGGAGACAGAGCCTCTAGGAACTGCTATGGGTCTACAAAGCAAAAAAAATGAAATCAGAATACTGCCATAGTGCTTCAAAGTTTTATAACTAATTATGGAGAAAATCAGCCAAGAAAGAAGCAGTCGAAATGGAATACTACTTGGCCATAAAAAAGAAGAAAATATTACCCTTTGTGACAGTATGGATGGACCTGGAGAAAAACTATGCTAATTAGCCAGTCAGAGAAAGACAAATACCATATGATTTCACTCATATGTGGAATCTAATGAACAAGCTAAGCTAACAAGCAAAATACAGACAGACCCATAGATAGACAACAGGATGACAGCTAAGCAGAGGAAGGGAAGGTTAGGGGGTAGAGGAATTGAGCAAAAAGGAAAAAGGACTCATAGGCATGGACCACAGTGTGGTGATTGTGGGGATGGGAGAGGAGGCTGTAAGGGGACTAAGTGGTAATAGAAAAAAGTACAATAAAAATTTTAAAAAATGCTTGGACTACCACACTGATGTCACCCAGGTCAGTTTTGCGCACTGGGCTTATCTGCAAAGCTGGGCAAGAACTTTTGTACATTC
This sequence comes from Sturnira hondurensis, assembly GCF_014824575.4. Taxonomy (NCBI): domain Eukaryota; kingdom Metazoa; phylum Chordata; class Mammalia; order Chiroptera; family Phyllostomidae; genus Sturnira; species Sturnira hondurensis. The sequence continues at coordinate 3,458,086 of NW_028089315.1, forward strand.
AGTGAGATATTATTGGAGATATGCTTAGTACAGAATAAGCACTTAAATATAAAAAGTATTTGCTGAATGCTGAGCTGAAGTGCAAAAATCACAGCTTCCATGATCCCTATTATACTGGGGTTGAAGCAGAGAAATCCCTGTCTTGACAGTAAGTGGAGATGTTCCCCAATCAAGCACAGGGGTCCTCAACAGATGGCTAAAGAAAGCCTGCTCTTGCTGCCACCTGAATGCAAAGACTGAAATTCAGGCTCGGATGCCTAACATTACTGTTATTTTAAAACTACAAGGTAACTGTCAGGTGAAAAGGAATCAAGTGGCCTCCAGCCTCTCAGTAGCCGGTGCCTTATCACCCACAGGAATCAGGAAACCCTGGGCAGACAGTTTGTGAGCAAAACTGAGACAAAATATTTTAAAATAAAGATATTTTGAACATAAAAATATATCAGTGAAGAATGGGACTATTTAAAATAAGAAAGCCAGGATCCAAACAATTTTCTTTTTGCCCCCTTGATTTTAAATGAATGAAGTAATCCAAGAACAGTCTGCACTTAGGAGCACTAAATTGTCTTTCTAAGTAAGCAATCTGGATAAGGAAATATCACTTTAGCAACAACACATTCCTGAATTACTAGTGATTGACCCTAGCATAATGTTGTATAATAAAATTAGCTAGGTTTTTTTTTAACTGCTCCAATACTTTGGCTGATGATGAGGCAGAGGGAAATGATTTCTGGGAGAGTAATCAGTTAAAGCGAAACTGGATGAGCTGATTCATGACAAACCCATTTTTGGGACTGTTTTCACTAGACTTCTGCACACACTATTCATAAATGCCACCCACTCTCCTCAAAACTTCATTCAAGAAGTACTTGAACATGATAAAAAGAGTTAAAGACATTATCAAAGGCTGTACAAAATTATCTACCTGGAAGGAAAATAGTGAAAGACGCCTATTTCACCAGCTGCTTCCTCAGCACTGAGTCCCGCGATGAGGTGGCAAGTCAACCTCACTACCAACCACTGTTTTCAGTTACAGCTCTCAAAGTTTAGCGCCAGAGTTACATTTTCCCCAGTATCTTATGATCGGTCTCTCTCAATGTGTTAGTTTGAATATTTTGTTTGGGAAAAGAAAAAGGGAAAATGAGAAAATGTATCAACCATGAAACACAAATATATTCTACCTGGTGGTAAAGGCAATATGCAAATATTTCCCAACACCCTACAGTTACACACTCATGTGAAATTAGAAAGTTTTCTGAAATTATCTCTTGCTCCCAACCTACAGAAGAAATAAATGCCACCATTAATTCTTCTAAACCTTTTTAAAAGCAGTAGACTCAGCTAGGAATTAACTACAAATAATAATCCAGAAAGGAGTTGGATAGTCCACTTTCTCTTAAAACCAAATTTGTTGTCTATTAGCTAAGTTTTTCTGCCTCTCATGCTTCATCAGAATAGAAGTGTATTAATTAAATTTTTACAGAGAAGAAAATAGTAGTTATGGTCTTTTGCATACCAAAGGGCACTAAAAGCTTTAAAGGCTTTCACAGTCTTTTGGTAAATGGTGAGGAGCACAAAAAGAGCAACTTAAAAATTATTCAAGCCACTTAGTTCTGAAATGACTAATTACTTGCCAGGTTCTATTTATAGAGAATTCTCTTCAAGAAGCTCAAATTATTTTAGAGATCTAATTGATCTATGCCTTTTTACAGATGTTAAAGCTATTTGTAAAATTGGAATTCCTATAGAACAAAAATTAAAAGCAAAGTGAACTAAATCAGCTGAGTAAATGGTAGAGCTTATAGGGGAATTCAGTTTTGTTCTGTCTCTTCAGCCATGTTCTATACTGTTTTAAAATACATTTTGGGCCCTGGCTGGTGTAGCTCAGTGGATTGAGCACAGGCCTGCAAACCAGAGGATTGCGGTTCAATTCCCAGTCAGGGCACATGCCTGGGTTGCAAGCCAGTTCCCTGCAGGCCAACTCCCAGCAGGGGACGCACGAAAGGCAACCATACACTGATGTTTCTTTCCCTCCCTCCTTCCCCTCTAAAGATAAATAAATAAATAAAATCTTAAAATAATAATAAAAAAATAAAAAATTAAAAATAAAATAAAATACATTTTGGGCCAGTAGAAAGTAACTCACAACACTTGATCCTAAGCATTTTTTAATTTTTAACAGCTTTCTTGGGATACAATTGAATGGCAAAAAACTATACATGCTTACTATAAACAATTTGTTGAGTTTGTATATAGGCATTTTCAACAACTAATTTAAAAACTATTCTATGGCCCAACAATTTAAAATCCAATATCACAAAAAAATGAATAAACTTCACCTTTCATATCAGTCATAGGATTGAAAGAAATTTTGGAGAGTCAATTAATCCACTAGCTTATTTTCATTCATTCATTTACCATATATCAAGTACCTGTTATGTGCCAGGCAATGTGTTAGCCTCTGTCATTTCCTTATCAGCAAAGCAAACACGGTCCTTATCACATCGAGTTTCTCAATACAACGTTATCAAAGTAGGCTAAATTTTTAAAAACTCCCCTAATTTTATATATGCCTAAGGAAGATTGCACATTTTTCATAAGTAATTCATTCAAATGTTAACAGCTTTCACTGGACAGAGAATTCCTCCATCTCTGATATAAGTCTTTCATGTTTTAATCCTATTCACTTTTTAAAATAATCCTATTCAATTTTTCTTACTGAACATTCTATGGACATAAAAATTAATTAGATCAATATGCCAAGGTCATTCATAGGATTTTAGAGTATTATTTAGTTTTTTCCCAGCCTCTTCTATTCTGGATATCAGGTTTCCTCTATCATTGTGAATTTCTAGGGTTTTCATCACATCATGGTGATTCATCTAAAAACACTTATCAGACACATGTGGGCCAGACCCGGTACTAAACACGGATGATACAACTGTACACAACACTGGCTGATCCAGCTCTCACATGATGTTTACACTGGTGTAGAAATTGTTTATGTTTTGTTGACAAAATACAAAGATGAACACATACCTTTTATAAACTTCTCTTCATTGTATTATATTCATTCTATAAACTCTACATTAATGTCTATACTACATAAAATAATATATAGTAAGTTGCAGAATATATATTTACTAGGTATGATATATAAAACTATGTATATTGATCGATTGATCGATCGATAGAGCAATGTATTATTTTGAATTTAGTACAATGCATTAATGGTGATTTATACCCAACTAAACCTATGTTAATGAAGACAGGGAGCTTGCTAGGAATAAAATCTTTTATTGTCATGTCCAGAACGAAATACCCCTTACCAGGATTTATGATATAATATCTGACTTCTCTGGATCAACCAAATCATCTCTAAAGGTAGCAGGTACCTCACAGGTTTGTTGTAAAGACTAAATGAGATTGTTAACTACGAAGTGCCTAAAACAGGATAGAAAAAATGTTCAGTTTTCTCTCTTTCTCTCTGGAAATAAGATTACTGCTAGCTGTGAATTCATCTAGCCATTTTGTCATCTGGGTCATATTTTTGCTAGTTTTGCTGAGACATATCACATAGAATGTCCCATACTGAAGGAAAGAATTTAAAAAAAGGTGATGGAGTTATTTAAAAATAGCCGCTTTTGCTGTTCCTATATCAATGATGATAACAGGTACATTTAACTTTTGGGGGATGAGATTGTATTTAGAGTTTAGGAAGTATATAATGAAAGCTTCAGGATTCAAGTTAATAAGAGAATGAAATGCACTCTACTCTCATGAATGAAAGTATTACTTGACTTGGGAAGAATTTAGTTGAAATTATTTTTCATTTTCTATCAGACGACATTGAATAATGCAATGTTTCATTCAAATAAATCTAAATCTGACCCAGATTTTCTTCTCATGTTTCTCCTAGCTTTACTCCAAAAGTAAGAAAGTTCTTTGATTTATGGCACTTTGGAAAGAGAAAACAGGATAAAATATAAAAGAGTCAGCTTTCAGTCCTGCTTCTGCCATTTATAAATTTTGTGATAGCAGGGAAGTTATTCCAATATTTGGACACCTGCCCCTATGAAACACAGAAAATATATACCTTACTTACAGAAGGTTATTGGAAAGTTTAAATGGGAATGTACATAAAGCACTCAACACTGGGCCCCTGGTCCATATGGGCACTAAATCTTTTTTTCCTTTTTGTACATTCCTTAATACTATTTACCTAGAACAAGTGCCACATTTCAAATGTATTCCTGAGTGGTACATATTACCCACTAGAGCAGTGTTTCTTCAAGTTGAATGGCTTACTCTCTTCCATAAAATATTGCTTTCAGAATAATAAAGAAGGTTTTCTGAATTATAGAGCACATAGCTTTTTTGAAAGGGATCTTTCACATAGAAATCTTCAGAACTCAAGTAAATTCTTATTTTGAACAATGAAGGCAGGTTAAAATATATTTCCTATCAATCCTTTCAGCCAAAAATAATAACAGAACCATGAAAAATTTCAAAGACTATATTACTTTGTTTGGCAACCAGTCACTCTTGACCAGCCTTTAAAATTACGACAGACATAGAATTAAGGGCCAATATGCCATTCTTAGTTTTGTACACAAATAAAATTTAAGAGATACTGACAGCTACACCTTTATTTGCCATAGATTCACCTCCTAATTATTTCTTGCCTCTATTTTTCCTTCTTCGTTTGAAGCTCACTGACCTACTTATTTTAGGCCCTCGTTATCTTCGGCCTACATGTGCCAATTTGAAGGACCTTTTTTCCTGGCTTCTTGGCACATATTCAACCCCTACAATCCATGTTTCCACATTACTGATAGTACAGCAAACTTTCTAAAAGACAAATCAGACAATGCCAGATATTGCATAGCCATTCAACAGTCTTCAGTAGCTTCCTCCAGTGCCTTCACAACTAGATATCAGTGCTATCACAGAGGCAAAATTTGAGGATCCAAGACCCAGAAGAGAAAGGAGGTAGCATTAAGGCTGACATTATATGGTTTGAGTCATTTGATAATTCCTAAGTAGAGCGCCCAGGAGGAAATGGTAGCTGAAGGCTAAGAAATTCAGAGCATTAGGAAATTGGAGTTTAGGGCCTGCTAATTAGAAGGCACCCTAGCTAACATGTTGGTGTTTTCCCTGAGATTCCTGCCAGGCAGCATCCTGAGAGTAAGGTAAGACAGAAATAGATCAGAACTCACAGAGAAGGAAACCTAGCTTTGAGTCACCTCGACCCCTGATCAGGTTCAACTGACCAGCCCTTTCCCTAACAGCCTTCCAGCTGAAAACAAAAATTCTCTCTAAAGAATTAAAACATTAACTAAAGCTTCTAAAATCTTCCTACAATGAAGAGTGAAAGTCAATAAAATGTTATTAGGCATGCCAGAAAACAGGCCCAAATGAAAAAAATAAATAATAGAAACTGATCTATGGGTAGGCTAGACAGTAGAGTTAGAAGACATAAACTTTAAATAACTATGATTAGTATGCTCAAGAAAACAGAACACGCACACACACAAAAATTCAGTGCCATTCTACCAATACCTGATCCAGTCTTAGTCTTGTCAATCTCAGTGAACGGCCAAATGTCTGAGTCCTACCTTTCCCTCAATCTCCCAAACCAGGAAAGTTCAACTAACCATCCTTCAGGTATCGTGTACATCTTTAATGTCTACTTCCTATCTCCACAGCTACTATTGTCTGAGCCACATAATCTCTCACCTGGCTACTTAGCAATAGTCCTAGCAACAGATAATAATTGGTTGCCTCCCATATGTCCCTGACTGGGGATTGAACCCACAACCTTTTTGTGTATGGGACGATGCCCCAACCAAGTTACACTGGCCAGGGCAAATGCTCTTTCCTTAATCCATAACTTTTTTTTGTGTATTTGTTTATTGTCTGCCTCCTTCCACTAAAATGTAAGCTCCATGAATACACAGACCTCCTCCATTTTATTCACTCCTGTATTCCAGGATCTTCAAATGAGACTGAGGTCATAAGAAACAACCAAAAATTATTTATTGAATAAATTACCAAATCAGCGTAGTCAACATAGGTCTACATTGATTTGACAAAAGTTGAAGGTACATTGCATTTCAGCCCTAAGACCTGGTCTGTACCTGATGGATATTAATCCCTCTGATCTTCCTCTTTCTTACTTATTCCTCTCAGAAATCAGTGTTACTGGAACTTAGTTCTGTCCTCTACCATACATTTATTGTGTATTTATTATGTGCAAAGAATGGTATTAGGCATAGGACTGTGCTGTGGATGGCATATTCCAATTGAACAGAGGAGGGGACAGATGAGGGTAATTTAGCAACATTCTTGAAATTAAACACAAGTCATTTTTAAAACAGAAGAACAAAAATTTCACTACAGCTGTTAATTTCATAGAAACAAAAGTTTCCTTAGGTTGAATGGGAGTGAGATTTCACTGGCGTCTCAGTATAATGTGCCAATCATGAGCAATCATAAGCACTAGTATGTGGACATGGCACAACTGATCTGTTCTGCAGTTTGTTTGCATATTTTGCTCACGTATACCGGTCATTCTCCTTTATTGACAAAAAATGGTCCGCCAAAAAGTTAAGGATAACTGAAGTCTACTACAAATTAATAAGGATTAATAATACAAATAATGTCTCTGAATGTTTAGTATGCAGAATAAAATCGCTTATTTTCTATTTTATCCTCCTTAGTTCTTAACATAATCTGAACACTTTACATATGCCATATATAAAGTGCACATAAGTGAGCATATAACAAAGTTATCTCTTGTCCTCCTTATCAGTATATAGAAATGGGTTTATTCTAGTCATTCTCATGGGCAAGAGGGGAAGGCAATTTTACTTCCCAACCGACATTTACCAATGCCGGTGACAAACTTGGGGGATGGGTATAAGTGACATATGGTGGGTAGGAGCCAAGAATGCTGTCTGAGCAGTTTTCTGAAACTTAAAAGCCTAGAACTGTTCTATATGACTCTTAACCATCCCTTTCTAAAACAGACCCAATCCATCTAGGTTTTAGAGAGGTCAAGGAAAGTCACCCTTCTCCCACGGACTTCTGCCGATGCCTCCCAGCTGTGCTATCAGTACCTGCTACCTTGCTGCATACTTTGACGTTTCGCAGACCTGAACTGGTCTCAAGTCTTTGGGAGCTATATGATGGCTTCTTCAAGAGCACACATACCATGCTTTGCCTTTAAGTTTTAGAACAAACTCTCCGACTTTCTTTAAAGTAAAAGAAGGCTAATAAATATTTTCTTGAATGATGAACCTGGAGCAACACCCATGTTTCTAATTTTTTTGTGATAAACAAAATAAAATTTGTAATAAAAATGTACTATTTTTTAATGATTAAAAAAAGAGCATAACAAATGACAGATAAACACAGACAACAGTATGGTGACAGCCAGAGGGAAAGAGGGGTGGGAAGAGGTGGGAGAGGGCAAAGGGGAAATAAATTGGGACAGAAGGAGACTTGACTTTGGGCGGTGAGCTCATGATACTGTGTGCAGGTGACATTTATTGAGTTGTACACTTGAAAAATGTATGGTTTTATTAACCAATGTTACCCCAATGAACTCAATAAGCAATTTTTGACAAAAAGGTATTGACAGTCATTGAAGTATCAAAGTTGAATTAGACAAAAACTAATACAATTTTCTTCAATTAGAAAGAAAAGGCACAACATTCATTCGTACCAAAGGGCACACATATGAGTGTATGGTTTAAGGAATTTCCAACTAATGAGACACAGTCGTGTAATCCCCACTTAGGCCAAGAAATAGAAAATCAATCAGGAGGAGAAAAGTCTCCCCTGTGTCCCCTCACAGTCATTACCCCCACCCTCTTTCTGAAAAGTCAGTCCCACAATGACTGCAACAGCCAGAGAGCAGTTCTGCCTGTCTTGGTCCTTAGTACAAATGAAGCCACGTGATGAATTTCATGAGTGACTCTTTTGCTCATTGTTATAATTTTGAGTCCATCTGTGTCATTGCACATTGTCATAATTCATCTATTTTCACTGCAGTACAGTATCCTATTGTATGGCTGTACCACAACTAATTTATCCATTGATAGATATTTGAACTGTAATTTATCCATTGATAGACAGAACTGTGATGGTCTACTTATACACATATATTGTTTTCAATGAATATTTGTACTGTTTTCAATCTACGGGGATGTAATGGTTGACTGTATGCACTGGTCTGTGCCATTTTACATAGGAACATGAGAATCGCTGAATTTTGTTATCCACGGGTAGACCTGAAACCAACTCTTTATGTTTACCGAGGGAAAACTTAAGTTTTTAAGTAGTCAAAAGTTCTGCATAGATTTTTGACTGCATGTGGAGTTTGTACCCCTAGCCTCTGCATTGTTCTAGGGTCAACTGTATACACATTCCTGTCAGCATATGTTTAGTTTTAGTAGACACTTCCACATGGCTCATAAGGAGAATATAACAATATCTGACCTTACCATATCCTCTCTTGCAGTTAGTATTACTTGTCTTTCTATTTAGCTATTATGGTGTTACTAATATCTTGGTACAGTTTTTAATCTGTATTCCTACTATGACTAATAAGGTTAACCACCATTTCATATATTTACTGACCATATATGGATATCCTTTATTATGGAATACTTCAAGTCTTTTCCTCTTTTGTACTAGATTATATCTTATCGATTTTAGTCCTTATTGATGTATTCTGTATATAAGTCCTTTATATAAAATAAATAGCTCAGTATCTTTTCCCAGTCTGTGGGTTATCTTTTTTTGTTTTCTTAGTTGTTACTTAGGATGAGTAAAAATTCTTTTTTTAAAAAAATATTTTTAGAGAGAGGGGACAGGAAGGAGAAAGAGTGGGAAGGAAACTTCAATGTGTGGTTGCCTCTCATGGGTCTCCCACTGGGAACCTGGCCTGCAACCCAGGAATATGCCCTGACTGGGAATTGAACCGGTGACCCTTTGCTTCATAGGCCCGCACTCAATCCACTGAGCTACACCAGCCAGGGCAGGAAATTCTTGATTTTAATGTCTAATCTCTGTCTTTCCTTAAAATTGGGGTTTTTTCTTAGTAAAACCCAGGGAAACAGCTGGGCGTTACAAAGCTTCCCTGAATGTTGGTGCACAGTTTATGATGCTTTCAGGGCTGATCCTCCACTGGTCCATCGGGACTGCTGGCTTTCGTAAGGGTCTAACAACAGTTACGTCTAAAACCGCTCTGTTGTACTAAATACTGTATTTCAACTTATTGTTAAACTGTATAAAGGAAGGCTTGAAAATTTCTGTTGAGAAAAGTATGATAAAGGAAAAGGTATGTAATATTTTAATTCATTTATTTGCCATTAGTATTCCAATGATATATGCATGAAATGAATATTTACTAACAAACAACCTCTCTAGTCATATGACAAAAAAATCAAATTACAAGATAGAATATATAACATTAGTTTACTTAAATGTACAATACTCCCAATATTTGATAATTAGTCATTTCTTAGAGAAAATTATTAAAACTGCAGAAAATAATTAAAATCTTTTTGACTGTATAATGAGTCAAGAATATAATGCTTAAGAAGTTAGGTACCTATATTACTGCTGGCTAGTGAAACCTGTCTCATAACACAGAATTCCCCCCATTAAATAACATGAGGTCAAGCATCAGATATAACTATTCATCATATACACATGCACATACTTCCAATCACTTTTTGCCAATGAATTATTTTTTTCTATAAAAATCTGCTTCCCTTAGTAATTGTCTTCCTTGGGTTGATTTGGATCTGATGTTACCAGTTATCTATATAAGATAATTTTATTTTTCCTTTATTATCTTGCACCTGAGAATAATTTGTATGTGTAAATACAAATACACTTTTGCTATATCTGCAATTGACTCACAACTTTAATGAAATTATGGATATGGAATCCTTAACCAAGTTCCCATAATGATGTTACTAATTGAGAACCACATTTCCCCATTATAAAGTTGCATGTTAATGATTACCTACTACACAGTGCATGTTACCAGTACAATCAGCACATAAACAAATTGGAGTTTGCCATGTATAATGAAACATAAAACCCAGGGGTTCTATTCAATTATCCCAAAGGGCAGGAAGTTCTTCTCTTGCTTTCCAAATGCAACAGCCTTGGCAGATGGAAGATTACTAAGCTCCAGATCAAAGCCCATCATAAGCTTGTCAAATTAAATTTTTAAAAAATGCATTGGACCTTGGGATGCACATGTTAAAAGACCCACTATAAACTTGATATGGGACTTCTGACATGGCTGGGTCAAGATTTTTTCTTCCTGTAGAGTGCATCGAAAATTTATCAGACTGTAATCATTATCTTTTGTTTCTTAAACAATACACACTTGAGTCCTTTCCAATGAGTGGGTCCATATCTGAAAGAAGGAAGAAAAGCATGCAGCATTTATACTACAAGATTTTCACTTTAAAGTCCCTTTAAGACTTGTGATTAATTTTGTCTTCCCACAAAAACAAAAGGATTTGCCCTGCCTGGTGTAGCTCAGTGGATTGAGCGTGGGCCCACGAACCACACGATCGCAGTTCGATTCCCAGTCAGGGCACATGCCTGGGTTGCAGGCCAGTTCCCAGCAGGGGACTCATGAGAGGCAACCATACATTGATACTTCTCTCCCTCTCTCCTTCCCTTCCCCTCTAAAGATAAATAAATAAAATCTTTAAAAAAAGGATTATCTTCTACATTTGTTTTTCAAATAAAGTACAACAAAATGGTGGTAAGTACTATAATTTCTGTCCCTAAAGCAGTGACACGAGGGTATCGGCAGCTGCCCTGAGTTGCTAAGCACACTCACTCTCTCCGGGAGGCTGAGTGGGAGACTGAGTTGTGGGTAGTAGGCACTCCCCTCTGCCGTAGGCTCTTGCAGTGACTCGGTGATCCACAGTGGCCAGTCCTAAACTGTCAGGAAAACTGGAGAATCCCCACTTTTAAGAAGATGTAGAATCCAAGTATAGCAAGCCAGTGTGTGGAGCAACATTTGGTAGGAAACAAAGGGAGAGACACTTTCGTGGTTGGTTTCTTGGTAGAGCATAATTTGCTTCACTATGATTTAAAAAATAAAATCTAAGTACGGCTTTGGCCAGAGAAGAGAGCCAACATCCACCTTTTGTCTGATGTGAGAAGTATATTTTCTATTACCTTCAGCCTGAATCTGATGTCATTTAAAATAAATGTCCACCTGACGCTAGATTCAGACTGCTTTCCCTGGTCCCCTTTTGGGAAATGTATAGTTACAGATTTGTCCTGGTATTTACATCTATCTTTTCTTCCTCAATATCATCACTGTGGTAATATGATATTTTAGTAATGGCTGACGAATGCTCTGAGAAGACAGAGTCCTGAGGTGTCAGCGCCCACCAGCTCCCTGTGCCCCATGTCAGCTTTTGCCCAGCGACTGTGCCTCACTATCGAACCTGACCTCAAAATATACCACAACTCCTAGTGCTATTAGATGATTCAGATTCACAATAGGACAAAACAACTGAAGCAGAACTTCTCGGGGAAAGAAATGGAAGGAGTTTTCCAGGTCAGTAACAACAAAGACTCTAGTCTTACCATTGTTTCTCCACATCGGTGACAATTGATAATCCTTCATAAACTTTGGAAGCTTTTGACTAGAAATAGTTCATGTTTTCTGTGTGTGTGTTTGTGAGAGAGAGAGGTTGCGGGGAGGCAAGCATGCAAAAGCAATGCTGGGTGTGGTATGATTGGGCTTTCAAAATAATCACACCATACACCCTATACCTGGTTCAGCCATTTGGCATTTGCATGACCTGAGAGAGGTTATTTTGTTTGACCTTAGATTTCTTATGTGGACATGATAGCTTTCACTTCACAAAGTCATGGGAATTCGATGAAATAATATATTTGAAATTATCTAATATTTGGAGAGAATTCATATGTTATTTTCCTTTATCTGAATAATAAAAATAATAAATTGGTATTTGCTTTGGCCAGAGTGAAGCTATCAGATTATAAAGTGATATATTTATGTATGCAATATATGTTACTCAATATTATGGAGATGATTCTAAAAAACAAAAGTGGAAGGTAGGAATAGAGAAAGAGAAATCAGTGGTATCCATGTAAGTGTGGTTCAAATCCCATAGAGTTACAAAACATACTATTCAGATTCTGCAAGCAAGTATTTTTAGAACTCTTTATTTTGTTCTTTGCTTCCAGAAGACATCAGGAGCTTGTTTTATAATTTAGTCATAAAAAAGAGCATAAGTATTTACACACAGTTCAAAATATAATCACCAAATATAACACAGGTTTCTATAAACATTTCTGGAAACTATGCCTGTGAATATAATATACACATCTTTATTGCCACAAAGCACCCAGTGTTCCCTGCATGAGGTGAAATTGTAACAATCCATCAGCTTTTGTTTCTCCAAGAATTAACACCCCAGAGGCACAAGAACCCATTTTGCCATGAGGGATCTTCATTTACTTTAACTTGATTTGAAAAAATAAGGAAAGAAACGGACAATAGGGGATAATGAAGGGATTCAAAGGTTGATGGCTTGATCCTTCTGAAGTGAAGGCAATGAGCACCTGCTGATTTTATTACTGATGGAAAACATAAAGGCTGAATTGGACATAAACTTACCACATTGGCGCACATGAATCAATGTGTACTTAAAGATAGTTCCCTATAGCATGGGGATACACATACAGGTATACATCACCAAGCATTATATACATGCATATGTATGTGTATGTGCATAATGTGTATATGTGTCTAAGTGCATGCACATGCATATACCCGTATCCCTTTGTCCATCTATTTGTCAACCTATCTACTGTATTTGGAGCAAAAAGACTAAATAAAGTTCAAGCCCTAACTCCACTTCTTAATAACTCTGCACTAGACTATAATCTCAAGAACAGGAATTCTGTCCACTGTGTCCACTGTTTTGTCTCTTATGCTTTGTAGAATTTCTCAATAACTGTTCAATAAACATTTCTTGAATAAATAAACAAGCAAGTCCTAGCTGGTATGGCTTAGTGGGTTGAGCACTGGCCTGTGAGCCAAGGGGTGGCCAGTTCGGTTCCCAGTTCAGGGCACATGCCTGGGTTGCAGGCTGGGTTCACAGTGGGAGAAGCGTGAGAGACAACTACACACTGATGTTTATTTCCCCCTCTCTTCCCCGCCTCCTCCCTGCTGTATAAAAATAAATAAATAAAATCTTTAAAAATAAACAATAAACAATAAAGATATCTTAAACGATTTTATTTATTTTGAGAGAGGTAGGAAGGGAGAGTGAAACAGAAGGAAAGAAACATCAATGTGTGGTTGTCTCTCAGGTGGCCCCCACTGGGGACCTGGTGTGCAACCCAAGCAGGTGCTGATGGGAATCAAACGGTGGTGACCCTTTAATTTGCAGCCCGCACTCGATCCACTGAGCTACACCAAGCAGGGCCTAACCAAGAAAAATTTTAATATCTTTTTTGTTTCAGGAACTGTGCCGTCCTCTTAAATCAGGTTTTGAACCTAATTCTTAGGCCCACGGAGGAAGGTAAAAATTATTCCCAAATAAGACAACTGAGGTTCAAAGAGAATGAAATAAAAGGTGCAGAGTTTGATAAGCATCCGAGCCCACATAGGCTTCCTTTCGTTTTGAGTTCTGCTCCTGTAAATTGGGAAGGGCAATGTGTGTACTGTTAGATGGTGGTTGCGAGGAGCAAATTAGACTCGCAGTGTACACATGGTTTGTAAGAAATAAAATGATGTGCAAACAGGAGATGTTATCACTCTGACTTCACATGTTTAGGGGCATAATGTGGTTCGCAAAGCCGACTCACTACTGGAAAATCTTAGAGGATGGGTGTCTGATGGGGAGAGCTTTAGAATTCTCTCCATATCCCAAAGGCAACACAATAAACTCTAGAAGAAAATCTTACTGGTTGCTAGGGGAATAAAATCCCAGGCCCTTGGATCCAATTAATTTGTTATCTATGCACCAATAATGAAACTACTGCCAGCAGACACAGGCCCAGGTCTGTCACTGATTAGGCCACTAATTACACTATGTGCAGACTTTTTAAAATTTGGACTAAGTTAAAGAAAATAGAAAAACTTAAATTATAGTATTTTAAAAAAGACTTTTTAAAATTTTGGAATACTTGTCTAATTAATTCACTGAATTTAACAATACTTAAGGTATACATAGGAATTGTGCTTTGTCTATGGCATCAGAAATTACTGGCTCATTCAATGAAATATTATTTTGAATCAGAGACTGGGTTTATATGCTTTGGCATCAGCTTGCTGCCATAATAAATGCTTTAGGCAGGAAAGTATAGCAAAATAAATGGTAGGGAAATAAATTACCAGAAGAAGTATCTTCAAAATCAGTTCTAAAATTTCTTTTTCCCAGTAATTGTCTACTGTTACAGAACCAGAAATGTAAAGTGCAGTAAGAAATCTCTTTGTTAATTTGTTCAGGTTGAATGAGCAGAAACCAATTTCTCTCCCCATACGTCATGTTTACAAAAGCAGTAGAGGAAAGAGAGGGGAGTACAACTTGACTCTTGCAGAGCACAAAGCAGCTGCTATTATACTGCAGACCACCCATGAACATACGCTCTGTGCATCTTAGTCTTATCATTGCAGTAAAATAGCAAAGTCCTTAAAAGGAGATTCCATGACTTCTACCCTGCTTCAACACGAATAACATCTACCATTAACCGCCCCCAGAGGCACTTCGATGGAGTTCAGAGAATACTCACACTTGGAAGGAAATCCTAACCCTCATCGTTCAGCTGTGTGCAAATGACTTACACCCTCTCTTGCCTTTACTTTCTTTGTTTATAAGGTGGAGATGAAGTCACTTCTCTAATAAGATGAAATGAGATAGCACATCGAAAAGTCGACCGTGGTGCGTAGTCCTTGGCAGGTGCTCAGAGGTGGCAGCACCATTTCATAACCCCTGTACCACCCCCTTTTATTTTATTCATCTCTGTGTTATTTTATCCTTAGAGCTGCCTCCACAGACACATTATGGCACAAAGCCTAATTTGTGGAAATTGAAACAGTGACATTGAACTTAAATGATCAAACTGAGACTTGAATCTATGTTCCAGATTTCTATCATTGTAATTTCCCCTTGGATCTCATTCAAAAATTAATCACTCTTTGCAGACTGCTAGGTCCTGTCAACTGAAGTAGATTTGTAAAATACTTTCTTAGCCTAATATATTGGTTACATATTTTTCATTGGTGTTACAGGGCTTCTTTAATGATTGTGTCAATCAGGGCTTATTGTGTAAATATTCCAATATACTGTTTGAAATGAGTATTCAAACCATGACAATATTGTAAAGGAGTCACCAGCTGTAACATTACTAGTGAATATTAATGTTCTTTTATATTTGACTGGCACTGGAATAATAGCAGTTGTCATGTAGCACCAATAATTTTAACTAGGGAACTCTGGGAAGTCATATAAAATCTTAAATGCCCTCTAGATTACACTTTGGAGTCAACATACAGCCATGAAGTCAACTGTGATCAGTACAGCAAACAGTAATACCGTTGGAGTAATATCATAATAAAATGGGATTTAAAAAAACACATTTCCCCATTTTATTGCTTCCATTTTTATACAAAGTAGATTAAATGCTTTCTGATTTGCTCAGTTTTAGTAAAGGGATTTACGAACAAATTGCATTGCTTTTCAATCATATCAAGTGAAATGAACATCATTGATTAGGAACGAAGAGAGCTAAGACAACAGCAGCATGTAAGTAATGAGCCAGTGTCAGCTTTTTTTGCCTTTTACAAAAAATCTGTAAGAAAAATGTATCTGTTAGCCAGACTCACAAGAGTCAGCCAATCATTCAGATGTGGCAAAACATTTAAGCCTTTAAAAAAAATCCCCCCTCACAAGACAAAATCTGGTTGCCTTAGGAATATTACAAAGCAATTTGCTGGTTTTACCATTAAAATAGAATGCTGCACACATCCTTTGATGACTCACTATTAATGCATGGTATGGCCACGGTCTTGTGCAGGCCTCTTCCCAGCTTAAGTAATTGGAGTTACTTCTGAAAACATCCCCATGAAAGTCCATTTACTAAGACTGGCCACGTGTATATTCTTGTTCATGGAGAAGTAAAACCTAATGATAACTAGGTATACCATGTGGTAATCACTCTTGTCATCAATTTGTCCTAGTATTAATAACTTTCTTGAGTGTTAACTATTTTCCAGGTTCTGTTTAAATGCTTTACAAGTCTTTAATCCATACCATAGCTCTATGGGGTAGTTATTGTCATCACCTCCATTTTACAGATAGAAAAACACCAGGTCACATAGCAAACAACAAAACTAGGGTATGAATTGAGGCTGTCAGAATTCACAGCCCAAAGACTTAACCATGAAACTAGTCTTTCTCAATTGCATATTCCCTATTCCTTATTATAAATGTGAAAATATTTAAGTTTGAAAAACTACATGTTTTCAACTGTTAACATTTTTATTTCCTAAACATAAAGAAGAGAGCCTTTTAGTAAAGGAAGAGAAGCTGAAGGATACAGACACCAGAACTCTCAAGAGCACTTATAATCAGGAAGAACATCTTGGAAGGTATAATTGAAGGCGCTCTATCCTTCCTCTTCCAAGGTATTCTATCCAACACCAGTCTGCCTATGAATCTGTACTAAGTCATTTTCCCTCGATCATGTCTCTCATGGCTGGTGGAGGGTTGAGTCCAACCACCCCGCAGAGAAGTACAGTCAGAGTTCCAGGAAGTGATGCTACTGACAAAATCTTTAACTGAAAAAGATCCATCTCTGAAACACCATGTTCATGATACAAAGCAAGCCAAGAAAAAATGAAAGAATTAAACAAAAAGCTAAGACTACTGAGGTACAGAATATAAGCAAGAATTACCACATGTTTTGTTTTTTTTTCAGAGAATTAGTTCATTCAGCCAAATGCATCTGCTTTGTGAATGGGGAAAAAAAAGGTCTGAAGCATCTTCATTATCCTATTCTGAATTCTTTCCACATGCTTGGCACATCAACAGGTCTGTGCCAGTTAAGCAGACTCTTTGCACCTTAAAAATCCAGGTCACAAAATAAAAGTGGAGTAGCTAAGGAAATTTCCATCACTGATGGTTAAGGGCCCATAAACTAGAACAACTGAGGAGGCACCTCTTCCTTGTCGTGGTGGTCTCCACTTTATAATAAAAGTCCTTATCTGAAGATTTAAGCCTTGCTAAAATAAAAATTTGAAATCTCTGTGTCTTTTTTCTCCTTTCTTTTGGTAACCAAACAACAAATGCAGCTGGTAGCAGCATTTTTGCTAAATATGAACTGTATGATCTCAATTCCAAGTTCTGAACTATTTGTTTCTTCCCAAGCATTTTTAAATGACTGTTTTTCTATTGTTTAGGCATTGTTTTACCATCAACACTAGAAAATATAAAGCTTTCTTTCATGCACTCTACATTCTTTCCATAATAATATGTTCATCCACATGTGAAAGAGAAGAGGTCAAGGATTACAAGGCTGAGTTCCTGGATGAGAAACCAAGTCCATGTGTATTTTTTTTTTCATAAAAGTCCCATGTAGACAAAGGCCCAGAATCTGAAGATTGAAAGGCTGGTTAAGGATTAGCCCGTGTTCTATTTCCATTATAAATTAGGACATGCTGACTTGAACAGGCTCAGAGACTCACCTAGCTCATGCCCTCCAGCCAGGAGCAATAGGACAGGCATGCCAGGGCAGCTGTCCTGAGCATATTCTACCACCAAACTCTCATATTATACAAAACAGGCAAACAATGCTCTTCAATGAGGCTTTTTTTGAAAGTACTATCACCAAAGTCATCTCATGAAAGTTTTGTAAGATGCTTGGGCTTCAGGAAAGATATTCTGATTTTGTTTTGTTCTCCTTTTTTGTATATCTGAAGAGAAAGGACTGAGGATTAAGACGTACAAACTCCAGGTATACAATATGCCAGGGCCAAGTAACATGGAACACAGGTTGTAGAGTGAATAACATCAAAATAACTGTGTACGGAGACAGATGGTTACCATGGTCATTGTGGTGATCACTTTGTAAGGTATACAAACACTAAATTATGTTGTATACCTGAAACTAATATAATATTTTATGTCAATTGTAATTGAAAATAAATTAATAAGATATAAAGGGAAGGGACTGAACGAAGAAAAACACAGGATTCTACGGACACAGACAAAGGAGAGGGAGTGGGGAGCAGAGTGAGCACAGAATGAGAACGTTTGGGGAAAGGCTTCAGCACAGAGCACGGGCTGGTATATTCTAGATGCCCAGTGACTCTCACCCCCCTTCCTCTCTTAGAAAAGGCTACAGTCAGAATCCCGCATGGGATGTGCTAGAAGTTAAAGACTTTAGAAAACTAGATTGAAAAAGATTGAAGAGCATCTGAAATATGGAGCGCTCATCTCTAAAGATCCAGTTCTGTCTCAGAGGAAGAATTTCTATCTGTTGGGTTCCAAATGCACTCATCTTTGAAAAACAAAAACAAAAACAGAAGTATGCAATTAATTTTAATGCTGATTTCTAAGCCAGACAGCAGGGGTTGATAATCAGCAAACCCGGCATAGTGGTTTAGATCGTTAGTTCCAGAGGAGAACTTGGATTCACGACAAAACATTAACCTCTACACTCGAGTAATCATTTCCAATTGCATAGTATGGCGGCGGTTGCTAATAACTCAGTAAAACATTTTATCGATCATCAGCATGATTTCACTGATGGCCAAAGTAATTGTGGGATTTAGAAAACGACATTACTCTCATTTCACAGACTAAGGAGTTAAAGCTCAGGGAGTTTCTGTGAATCACCCAAGGTCACACTGCCATTAAGGAAAGATGACATTGATTTCAGTTCTTCCAACACCAAATACTGTGCAAATTCTAAACCTTAGGTAATTGGTGCAAAAAAGCATAGGTGTATATACATGTGTATCCCCTGTATCTGCAAACAGATCAAGATGCATGCTCTATAATGAAAGGAAATGTTATTTTCATATACAACCCAGTGAGTTACAAATGGCAACTCTCTGCTCCTCAGAGACTGCACTTGGCAAAACTGAGCACAGTATCCTAATGCTTGCATGCCTCTGAGTGCACTTGTATGGTGACAGGGATAGGATTGTTCTGCTTGTTTTTGATAACTTGCTGACACCTGCCTGGTAGTTCGTTTGAGTTGTCAGCAGAACCAACATGATATCCCTCAGAATTTGTCTGTTCAGCTCTAATCTAATGAATTTGAAGTGACTTCAGGTCTGGGTATGGATTTATTCATCCCCAAACGGACTCAGACAACCAATACTCTACAGCTTAAGGAGAGAAGTCAAGGTTATAAATAGTTTTTTTATTTATTTGTGGGTTTTTTTTTGTTTGTTTTGGGAGACATGAAACATTGAAAATCTGATAAAATCTATGACTCTTATAAAAGTACACATCACACCAAATGCTGTGTAGAAATCTCTAAGAACTTAGAGACTTACAAAACCCACCCAGGGACATTTCCTTATTCAGGATAAGCACTTTTACTGTGGAGGAAAAAACCTGTGCCCATATTTGACCAAGATAAAATACCTTTGTACAGATGCTTAAGAAAGGGCAACACTTGCTAAAGAAATGAATTGGAAAGTGGGCAAATCAGCTACTACAGAACGAGGCCTCTCTTCTGCAATCTTATGTAAAGAAAGGGGGTTTTGTGAAAGAGCTAATAGGAGGTCAGGTCTAGAATAATGCTGAGACCTTTTGTCAAATAACACGTACTATGTAAGCTATCCTGGAAATTTCACTGAACTGGGAAATGGACAAGGAGCCAGTGCAAACATGGGAACAATAGGAAGAAACAAAGCGGAGACTCCTGGAGAGGCCCAGGGAGAGAAAGCTTGGCTGTCAGCACAGGGCTTTCATCCGCTGACACATGTCAGCTGTGGTGGAAGGGGTTCCACAGGAACCCGCTGGGCAGGTTGTGTCACGCACTCAGGATGAGAAGTAACCAACAGGCACCTGCAGGAACCTAACTCTGCCTGAATTTCTGAACCGCGATGTAGTCAGTAAGAACATGGGCACTGCTAAGTCAGATTCAGAGATATCAAAGATACAATTCATCTAATGGCTGCCTTTACCCACCAAAACAGCAAACCTATTTGAGCGAAGGAGAATAATTCCAGTTTATTAGGCTCCCTGATTCTGTTATAACCCTTTGGTGACAAACAAATTAGACAAATTGTCATCATAAGCAAAAAGAAAAGAGATTTGCTGGAAGGATATTCTAGATCAGAATCACAGGGAGATTAAACAGCATGACCATGGAAAGACGGGAATCAGGGAAACTCTAAACACTAAGTAAAATAAGTCAGTGGACAAGAAACTCAAAGAAAAATGCAGCTACATTTTTTTAAATCTTTGTATCTCACTGTTTAAGATTCAAGTTAGGCAGCAGGAGAATCTGAGTGACCTAGCTTAGGTCACATGTCCACCCTTCAGAACGACAATGCTGTGGGTGACTGATCGTTCCATCAGGACCACATGGAATGAGAGACAAAGGAGAAGAGTTGAATCAAACAGGGGAAGAGGACCCTTTAGGCAGAACAACAAAATAAGGCAGAGAGTTCCTCCCAGGAGAGAGGGTAGGAGAACTGGAAGGTCACCTAGACCCCGTATAACACCATCAGCTCCAAAAAAGCACGTGTACTATGTGAAGAGCTAGAAGAAGAATCTGGTACTGGAACCTAGTTTCTGGTATCCGAACCTATTTTTTAAAATAACTAAACTGTATGTATTATATATTAAAAGAGAAGTTTAGATGAGAGCCACTCTGAGAAGGAAAGATATTTTGTGTTCTACCTACTGAACCTCAATCCACGTGATTCACAAATAAAAGATATAATCAGGTAGAAAGCACACACGCAGAAGGGTAGTTGTAGGAGATCTTTGGTGGCATTCAACAGTAAGTTAGCTGTCCTGTGGCACTATTTATGGGAAATATTGTTGACCTTCCAAGAGCACGCAGAAATATTATTCTGGAGAAATAGTAAAAATACAGACCTTCATTCAAATCCTCACTGTTTCTAGGAATGCAGATGTATATAATTTCTGACAGGAAGTCAAGAGACAGTCCATATGAGGAAAATCTAGACTTGAATACATATAGTCTCCAAGTAGCAACAGAACAATTAAATAACTGGCATGAACAATAAAAAAACTGCTAAATCAGATAAGAGTTACTAAGTAATTATTAGCCCAGTTTTTTTAGAAGAAATATAATTAGAAGGAAAAGGTGCTTTTCCATGTGTGCGAAATGATACAAACTACTTAAAATTATGGGAGAATTATTCAGTTTGTACTAATGAGCTTACTTCCCTGCTGCCCATTTTCACACTTAAAATGAACATTGAAGACTGTGGAGGAATGAATCTGGCCTTTAAGTGACATAATTAGGTGAAATTACATGGTAATCTCACTAGATAATTTAAAACTCAATTATAGTACACAAAATATCTTTCCTTCTCAAAGTGCCTCTCATCTAAACTTTTCTTATGCTTATTTTCTATCTTATATTTTGATTATTGTGCTGGAAGTTTTTGAACGTGATCTGCAGTTAATTCTAACAGATCCCAAGGTAATGCCGAGTGCTGGCTACGCTCACAGTTCTTTCACATGGAACTATTCTTTATGAATATGCCCTGTACCAGTCGACCCCACCACTCAGGTAACAGATGACTGGGGAAGGTGTGGGAACCAGATTATGGCCTGTCCACAAACCGGTTGTTAGTTTATAACATGGGCTGACTTCAACAGTATAGTCACACCTCGGTTCTTGAACATCTGGGTTCTCGAACAATTCTGTTCTCAACTAAGTTGTTCACAGAAAAAAGTCTCAGTTTTTAAAGAAAAACTGGGTCTCAATTCTCTATCCAATAGCCCTTTCATGTGGATAACTGTATGATCAGTCATGCATCTCCCAGGGGACGAACAAAGGAGATTTGGTTTTTGAACAAATCGTTACTCAAACAGTTTTCCAGAACAAATTAAATTTGAGAACTGAGATTCCACTGCCTTTGCTAAATCAGTATCTTCTTGAAGTTTTTAATGCATGACACAATCAGCAGATGACAAAGTGGCCCTGAACAGTACACAAGCACACATGTGCACACAGACATTCACACACATACACACATGCACATGACAGCAGACATCACGATGTAACAAAAGCTGGGAGGCAGAGGCCAGGACAGTGTTGATGACAGAGCAGAAAAAACAAAGCAAAAGGTTGACAGAATGGCAGAGAATAGTAAAATAGTGGATGATGAGGCCCACTGTTGAGTGGGGCAAGGAGAGGCAGGGATGGGTAGGACGTAAAGATACCCTTTAAGGCATACCAGCTCTCCATGAGCCTCAGACTAAGGGGTTAAGGATACAATTCTAAATGCTATTCTAATCTCCAGGAGCCCAAGTGGGGTGGAAGATAGGACCATTTTCTGCCTTTCTTATTACCCATGTAGTAGCCTTTCTGAAGTTCTTCTGCAATGGTTAAAGATATTAAAGCTTGACTAAATATCTGGAAATAGTATGTGGGACACATTTGGGGAGAGGTAAACTAGTGACATTGGGCAATAAGGTAAGCACACATGAGCAAGGATAATACAAATCAGCTAAAAGATGGTGCATTCATGAGCATTTCATTTTAAAGTGCAAAATACAGGACTAAAGACTTTTACTCATCCATGTTTTAAATAACTTGAGGTGAAATAAAGAAGAATGCCAGTTTCACTCAATATGTAGGTAGATCTTTCCCAGAGTTTTTACCGAAAGTGAAGTCCATATTCTCAATTAAAGAAAAATTAATAGGGAAATGTATTATTCTTGGGAAAAGGGAAGTTAGGGCTCTAATATATAGTGAATATAGTAAGGAATTTCCATAGTGTGTTTTCAATGATGAACTGTTTGTATACAAGATGGTAAAACAGTAAGAAACAAAAAATGTCAGGTTCCTGTAATGACAGAAACAAGTATGCCAGCAACGAAGTGTTAAAATGGTCATTCAGAAAACCAGTGTCTCTACTACACATATCTGTATATTCAAGTCTTCATTTCTTCATTTTCTATTATTTAAAAATAGAGGTATCTTTTTAAATGCTATCAATCTCAAGATGATAAAGTCCCACAGGCATAGATTTTGTCCTGTGTTAAAACAGTTAAAAAAAATTTAGTAAGTGCTTATTTGAGGCCAGGAGTTACACAATGGATGCAGTATTTGTCATTTTGTTTAATACTACAGCACAGTATGATGTAATATTAGTGTATCCATTTTCTAGATGAGGAAACTGAGGGACAGAAAAGTCAAGCAACTTGTCCAAGGCCTCCTGGCTTGTGAGTTGCACGGCCAGAATCCAAACCCAGACTGCAGCATCTCACACCAAAGTCAAGGCTATATTTCAGTGAGAGGCTCTACCACCTTCAGGGTAACAGCACACGGAGGTGTAGTCTGCGTACTGCACAAATGCCTCTGACCAAGAGAGCATGCGGGTCTGAAACCCACTGCGCCCCACACCAGGCTCCCTAGAACAGGGCTGCATCAGCCTGGAAGAAGTGGCGGTTTTCCTGTGCACAAATACTCATTGATTGATATGCCCCCAAATACACCTTTCTCTATTTCACCCACCTTTAGACAACTCCAGCTACCCAGCTGCCTGGACTTGAAGGGTAGCCAAGCATCTCTGACCACAACACTGACCCTTTCCACTGTCAGAACTTGTGCCCTAACTCCCAAAAGGACACTAGAAAGTGCCCTTAACTTATGTCTCTTTGATTTGTCTTACATGAAGCAAAACTATCTGACCTGGAAAAGCACACGAAACTGTTGTTTCAATAACGAAACTTACTGCTCATTTTACCTTTTAAAAGTCAGAGCTCGGCAGAACAGCACGGTAGCTGTCAGGCCCAGCCCTTCGGGGGCAAAAAGCCCTTTCCCTTGGACGTGGTTGATTTTTTAAAGCCAGTATCAGGGTAAATAGTTTTAAGAAATGGTTGCTAAAGGCAAATAGGAGGAAAACATAGAGAAAAATTATGAAGCAAAAGATCAGCCTTAGTGCTGGAATGGAAAGGAACAGCTTCGGAAAATAAAGACTTGATCCAAACTCAGTCACTCTCATAACTGACTGTGCTTCCTCAACCATTAGCAGGTTTAATGACTCAACACCAAAGTCCAGGACAAAAAAAAAAACCCAAACTCCTAGCTTTCCCTTTGCCTATATAACATGTATTGTTTAACCAGGACCTACAAGACATCATTCAGCAATATAAAACAGTACTATACTGCAATGTTAAAATTCAGCTATGGTAAAACTTGGGCATAGTACCTTCTTGAAACACTTCCACAGAAACAATGGTATTTCTCTTGCTAAGCATAAGCATAGCTAGATCATTCCATTTGAATTTAAATTTTATTTTTAAATTAAGTACTCCGGATTTTTTCTGTGATTATTTCTGAAAGTCAAAACTAAGTATTCCTGTATTTTCTCACATTCTGCGAAGTAGGACATGACTGAAATTTATGGACAATTGGATTTGGAGCTCATTAAAATCAGGCACTGTGTCTTAATCCTCTACATAGCCTTTGTTCTCTGCATAGTGCTTAGCACTTAATAGGCTCTCCAAATATTTGTTAAACTAAATAGAACTGCCCTAAGGGGTAGGGAGTGGGAAACTGTCATACTCCCATTGCTTAAACCAAGTCCTTGAAGTCCTAAAAAGGCTTACCCATGCTTTCCAGAATCAGATTCAAAGGGCAAGAAATAGCCATCTTCCAATTTCCACTAATTCATCATGAGGCATATCAGAAAGAATTCATGTCTCAAATGCATCCAGATGCCAACATGCCTACAATTTGTGGATTATTATATTTTCCTATAATATTCCTCTTAATGTTAGTGAAAGGGCCACAGAGAGCCGACTCGAAGTTGATTAGATTGCTCCTCTACACCGTAAGTCCTGTAAGAGGTGGATTCCACTCCAGGCACTAAATCAATATTTCTGAAGAGAAGAAACAGAGTCAGAGGGCAGATACTCCTTAAAGCCAGGACCTGGCCTGTAGTCTAATTGCACATCTGGTCCCCATTGTTCTTCTTAACCAGATAGATCAACCCTCACTGAACACACCCCTGATTAATACTCACCTTTGTAATGATCATTCCTTCAGGCAGTCTCTCACTATTCATTATCATGTCACCATGGTAATCTCTAAATCATGGTTTTCATTTTATATTAAGTAGTCTGATTTCCTCATTACTCTTTGTTTTTCCCACTAAGCTAGAAATTGCAAAAGTTTTTGTTTGTTTGTTTGTTTGTTTGTTTACTGCCATTACCTCAGTACTTCAGGACCTGAAACATAGCAGGTCCTAAATTAGTATTCATGAAACGATTGAATGGATAACTGATGAGTAAACTACTGGGCACTCAAAGAGTTGTTAGGGCAGAAAATCTAAAGAGGGAAGAAAATTACTTTTTAAGTCAACTGAAGATGTCAGGTAAATAGTCATTAACCTAAGAAAACTCTGACATTAAAGTAAAATCTTTTATTTTACCAATAATGGAACTAAACCTCAGAGAGGTGAACTTTCTGTAGTTTTCAAGTAGTTAATGTGGGTTTGAGATGCACATCTCTTTAGTCAAACATGCTTTCCATAAGAACATGTTTTCAAATACAAGCAGATGGTTCACTTTGATGAAAAATGATAGATCCACTTAACTCTATTAGCATCATTTTGCCAATAATATACAGAAATCAGTTGAGATTAAAGTGCATATTGAATTGTAGTTTGATCCAAAAGAGCTTATTTCTAGAAAGAGCCCAGAATCATAACATCTGCATATTTATCATTAAAAAAAAACAACCTACAATGGGGCTCCTAAGTGAATTACAAAGCTGGGAAAAAATAAGTTAACAGTGTTTTCCTAATCTAGAATACATAGCACTAAACATTATTTATAATTACCATCCTTATTATCAATCACAACACTTGTAGAAAACAAAGTCCTGAGCAACTGATTATTTAGAAGAAACTGTCATCAGCAATGGTTTGAACACAGAGGTATTTCTAGAAAGGTTCACTCAATGAGCATCTTTAGGCAAGAAGGCATATCCTTGGAAGCCAAATGCTTTCCACCTCTCAATTTTGCCAAAGATGGCTCTGTGCACATTTCCATTAAGAATAGGGTCCAAGGGTGGTTCTAAACTCTTTACATACAACTGTCACTAAAGGTCTTCTGTCCTCATTAAAGCCTGTTGTGATGGCATAGATGGACCTCGAGAGTATAACGCTATGTGAAATAAGCCAGTCAGAGAAAGAGAAATACAGTACCATATGATTTCACTCACATGTGGAATCCAATGTACCAAATAAACAAGCAAAATAGGAACAGTCTCATAAATCCAGGAAACAGACAGACAGCTGTCAGAGGGAAAGGGATTTGGGGGGCTTGATGGAAAAGGTGAAAGGACTGAGCAAACAGAAAACAAACTCGTGACACAGCCAACAGTATGGTGATTACAAGGGGGAAAGTGGGGTGTCAGCAGGTAGAAGGGGGTAAAGAAAGGATAAATGGGGACAGAAATAAACCTGACTTTAGATAGTAAACACACAGTACAATATACCGGTGACATGCTATAAAACTGTACACTTGAAACCTATATAATTTTACTAGCCAATGTCATCCCAATAAATTTAATATTTTTTTAAAAGCTGACCACATACTTTTTAAAATTAACCCATGAAGACATGTTCAACTGTGTTAACACAAAACTGTTCTGGCTGCAACCCAATTGCACCCAGTCCCAAAGTAGCTCTGATTTAGCTCCTAAGATCAGACAGTTGCCTCTAACTGCACAGAGATACAAAATAAAATGAACTCTACCCTGACACAGAACAGATACTTCCATTTAGTCAATGATGAGATGAAATTCTAACAGGGCAGAGTGCATTTACATAAACGATATCACCAATCCTGAGTAGAACTTCACTTTTGTCATTTGTGAAAGTTGTATCAATGCACCCCATGTATCCTACAGACACAAAAGCAAAAAGTAGTGTAATAACTAACTGGAGATTCTCATAGTAGACACTTAAGTATGTTGGTGAAAATAAATTACTTTAGATGACTTGAAAATGTATTAAGTTAAGCCTTAATTTATACAAAACAGCTTAAATGTTGTGTGCTCTCTTAATTTGCTTTTCAAAATTTTTAGCTATATGGAATCCGAATTGGGTGGACAAAATAACAACTATCTTGAATCATACCTATGTCAATTATAGGACAAACTACTGCTTTCCTTTGATACATATGTTGACTGAAGTACGTCTTAAGCCAGCTAAATATATATTTACTATTTCACTGAGGACACTTTTACAACACTACCAAAGCTCTGCATTACTGTTTTAAATTTCTTTTCATCATAAAGGTAAATCATTGTATTTTAATAGAATCAGCACTTAGCATTTTCTATCTTAGTTTATGAGATACATCTACTGGGGACTGGGATAATAATATGTAAATTAGTCCTTTTTCACTTTTGAAATATTATTTGGACTCCATTTCTTCATTACTTTCATAAGCCTGGTGGTGGCCTTTTTTCTTGAAGTTATTGCCCTACATGGAAACATCTTTCTTCCAAACATGAAATGAGGCTGCAGAAAGAAATCACCCTATAAATAGTACTCAAGTTCAGAGCCACTATAAAATATTCAGATATCTGTACCTGAATAAAATGTTTTAGGTACAGATATTCATTTGCACATCTAGTGGACTTTACTCCTTGAATTGCTTTAGATGTCATTTTGAAGTCCACTGAAAATCTCATGGCTTTAGACTTTAACAAGCAAACAGATTAGATGAGAAGTAAAGGATGCAACACCATTCAAATAATAGGGTCTTAGTTCAATTAGCTAGCAAATAAAATTATCATTTGTGATTACATTTTTGCCAGCCTAGGAATATTTACCATCTCCATTTGTTCTGGACTGTTAACTATAGTTCTCTGCATATCCGTTATTGCCAGAGCAGTAAGAAATGGTCTTACTTCACATGTACATTAAGTTGTCCTAAAATTCCCCAACTATCATTGATGCCATTTTGGGGTTTGTCTCCTAAGAGGCTTTTTACTAAATTAACAAATTCTGACAATATTTACCCATTTATTAAAATAAGAGTTGCTTTTTTCTTTTGTCCCATCAAATATATATTGCAAAGAAAAACTTTATTCTATCAAGACTAAATCAAAACAACAACAAAAGCAGACACTTTTAAGGTCTGAAAAAGATCTATGATATGAACTGGCGTCCATTCCAATAAGGCTGTTTCAAAGTCAGTTGCACATTTCTAAGAACCAGGATTCTATAGGCCTTATAATTATGGGATAGCTCTTTAGAGGTATATTTTTAAATACTTGTAAAGAACTGATGGTCTTCTAACAATGGGGCATTCACTTAATGATTATTGAGCAAATGATGACACATTTTCTCATAAAATTTAAAGTCCAGTGGGTACATCAAATAACACATGACTGCCTGTCATGGTGTTAGATAGGCCAAGATTTAATTTTGAATTGTGTGCCTTTGAGAGATGCCTCTTAAATCTCGCCCAGGCAACTTAGTTTATGGTAGAGAAATATACCCAGATGCAGGAGCAAGAAAGCAAGGAGAATGTTCTTTATCTTCAACTTTAATTTTTTCTAAAAGTAAAATATATATATATATATATATATATATATATATATACACACACACATACATGGGAAGTAATCAATGGGTTTCTATTTTAATACTTAAGAAATTTCTTTATTCTTAATGTTATTGCCCATGGCAGTCAAAAGCAGTAAATTTATCTTTCATCCTGGAAACATGAGTTGTTGCCTGATCAGATTTGTTCCGCCTACCCTGTTACCATTATTTTATCTGTATAGAATAAACTAGCAATAACAAAAAGAAATGAAATTTTAACCACTCTTTGTACTTTTGAATTCCCTTGGGTTCTTTTGACATCAACATCAACCGACTTCTTTTGAACAATTCCATGCTTTAAGGGCTGCTCTGGATTTGGGGGAAACTCGCTCAGGGCTGAGGGTGGAAATCAGAGGATGAAGTTTTATAGTGAGAGGAAAGAATAGTTAAAAATGATTTAAGCCCTGGCTGGTGTAGCTCAGTGGATTGAGCGCAGGCCTGAGAACTACACAATCGCGGTTCGATTCCCAGTCAGGGCACATGCCTGGGTTGCAGGCCAGTTCCTAGAAGGGGACTCACTAGAGGCAACCATACATTGATATTTCTCTCCTTCTCTCCTTCCCTTCCCCTCTAAAGATAAATAAATAAAATCTTTTAAAAAATGATTTAAAGTGTAAGAACAGAGAGGGGTTGAAAGGGTCAAGTCAAAGTCAGGGGAAGCATTTCAAAATCAGGGTATTTGACAATTAATATTACAATGTATTTTTATAGTTAGAAGAACAATAGCTATTGTTTTTTATAATGCAAACTACAAGAAAGTAAGGTTGATTTATGGTGATTCACATACTCTAACTCAAGACAGGGCATAGTAGGGGACTTCAAGCAGAGAAGAAATGAATTGGTAAGCTATATTTATCAAATTCAAGTATTTCTGCCTAACCACCTCTTAGTGCTTTTCACTTACACTCTCAAAATAAAAGTTCAATGAAGTACTCTTAAAGTTAATTCAAACTATGGTCCAATTAAATAACAGTTTAAGAACAAATACACTATAAAAGTGTGATCATTTATTAATTCATTCAATTAATATTAAAGCACCATAACAAACAAAAGAAACCCAAAAATCTTGAGGCAAAGGCTGTACAATTCTGAAAATAGTGACTACCAACAAAATTCAGTAATAGCTGAAACTTGATGTATTAAGAACCAAACTCAGTTCTTCCCTTTTCTTAGATTCTCGGTAGCACCACCATCATTTCAAACAAAGAATCTTAGCTCATTTATTCTCTCAAAAAAAACCCCAGATATTAGTGTTTATTCAGTCAAGAGCTAAAAATATTCAACCAGTAGCTAAAAAATTATTACATGGTAATACAAATGAGAAAAATATTATTGTGTGCAATATAGTTGTTTTGTCATACATTATCACAGTAATAATAACTTATTTTCAGAAGTTAAAATGCAATTACAAATAATTAATCCACTAATGATCATAACCTAAATATAAAAAAACACCTTTAATTATAAAATTGGTCAAAATAGATGTTTGACCAAAATATTTTTTTCTTTCTTTTTTGTATCTGGAAAATGAGAAAATAAAAAAAATTAATAAGTAAACATGATATTGTTTGGTTAAAAACTTCTAGACCTAAGTGAATGAAATTGGGTAATATTTTAGGGAGAAAATGAAGAGATAACAGGTGACCTAGAGAAATAGGCTATTTTTTAACCTATTAAATTACTTTTGAGTGTACAATTCAGTGGCATTAAGTACATTCATAATGTTTTGTAACCTATTTCTGGAACTTTTTCATAATCCCAAATAGAAAATTTGTACCCACTAAACAATTAAGCCCCCTGATATACCCCCTCCCTACATCTAGTAACCAACATTCAACTTTCTATTTCTATGAACTTGCCTGTTTTAGGTATTTCATATACTGTTGAATGTTTTCAAGATTCACCCTTGTTGTATCTTGTTATCAGAATAAGGAGCATTTTTAAGATAAATGAAAAGCCAGAATGATGTCTGCTTTTACCAGGCAAAGAGTTCACACAGAGAATCTTATCCCAAAGTGATGCTATACACAAAAATTAAACAGATAGTGTAGACATTTTTAAGGAGAAAATGAAGAGATAATAGGTGATCTAAGAGAAATAGATCCTTTTAAAATAATCCTTTCAAAGAAATATATGAAATAGTCAATTTTAGCACATTCTCTGCATTCCAAGGTGATTAAAAGATCTAGTGACATTTTCTCTACTTGGTATGCAACCTAATATTTGTCACCTGCCATAATCACCCAGCATATTTATTCACATTTTCATTCAAGATTCAAATTGTATGCCACCCTGAAATTACTCTAAAACACATATCTGATCATATACTTCCTATTTAACCTCTTATAAGTTTAAGTATCTCTTGAGGCAAACATTTGATTACATTGACAGTGTTTAAGTACTTTTAGGCTCAGGACTCTATCCATTCATTCTGATTCCCTTTACTATCTGTTTATTTTTTCTCTTTTATTTAGTCAATCAAAACCACATGGGAAATACAGAAGCACAGAATAAAATTACTATTACAAAAATCTGCACTTAGCACAAAGGGAAGTTTAAAAGTAGCCCCTTTATAATTTACTTGATTAACTTAGAATTTTAAATCAGCTTATGTTTTTTTGACTCTCAGTCATCTGAGTTTTGCTAATGATTTTCTGGATCGATTGCAAGTGATCATTTGGCCACATGTTGAAATACAGCCTCAACACTGATTTTTCAAAGGTGGATTATTTGGTTGTATTAATTAGATTAGTTCTTCTAAGAAGTAAGAAAGAAAAATAAAACTCTAATAAAGACAGATTCTAAGAGTTAGCATTTGCCTCTCAGAAAATAAACAGACTTCGAAGAGAGTTTTATTCAACTTGGTCATTGGCTTCATCAATCTGTACTCAAAACCCTTTAAAACTAACAGTTCTATGGCTATAGTCCAATAAGTTATTCCCTTGTCTCAATTTTTAAGCACATACACATTGTGGTTGAATGGAATGAGGCCAGAAGATAAACTGACCTGACCTAGATCAGATAATCGCATAAATGTTTGCTGAATTGAAATTGGAAAAGCTAGGACCTGCACTGCATTTGGAATTATGAAACTGAGTCTTTCCCCAAGAAAGTAATTGTGTTCATTCTGTCTTCATAAGGAAAGGGTAGTGGTTTAGAGAACAAAAGAAAACAAAACTGGATAATTTTTTTAAAGTTAGTATATAAAAGACCAGACTGCAAAATCTAGCAGTAATGAAACATTTAGCGATAGCCCATTCTATGTGATTTTATGGGAATGTGATTTGGAAATGCTTTCAAACTTTGCAGTTAATATGATTATGCCTTTCACCAAATCCTGGCTGAATTAGCTGCTCATTCACAGACATGAAAAACAGCTAATTCATCAAGAAAATGATAAAACATAGCATTAGTTATAGTACCACTTTTTCAATCATTTAAGAGACACCTGGACAGAGTACTGAGAGAACGAAAATCCAGGAAGTCATCAGAGCCATGTTCAGAAACATTTACAAAGTCTTGAATCAATCACTGATTTCTCCCACTCTCAGTTTTCTCATCTGTAAAATGGGCTTTGCAGCCTTGGTGGTCTCATTAGGCTATATTTTTATAACTTTGCTTTTTAACTCTGGGGAATGTCATAGTTTTACCAGCATTCATTCATTGAAATCCCCACTTCTCAAACTTTCCCCATCTAAATGTCTTTTGAAATAGGAGAGGGAGTACTGCCCCTGGGAGGTCTGGCAGCACGTCTCAAAGTGATTAGAAAGCTTTTTGAAGTTGATGACTCTATCTTAAAATTCTTATATTTTATAGTCTACTAATATCTATGCATAATATAAAAAAACTTCACCCCAAATCGTCAATAAAAATTGATTTAAAGGGATCCACCTGACTCATCTTGAGACCTCATGACTCTCTCACATATCATTGAAATCATATAGGATTCCCGTGGGAATCCCATCATTACACTGTGTTTTCTGAGGGTCAGTGTAATGCCGCCTCTCACAGCTGATGCCAACGCTGTCCATTATAAAGGACAAGGGCACGGGTTTTGAAGTCAGAGTCTTTGGGTTCAAATCCTCGATCTAACACTCAGAAGGAGTGTGGTCTTGGGCAAGTCACTTAATATCTCTGTGCCTCCGTTTTCTCATTTTCAAAAAATAGGGATAATAACAATCCCTCTTTGATTGTTGCGTTATATGATGTGATAAGGTGGAAAAAAATTAAAACAGTTCTCAAACATGAAAAGCATGTAACTCATTATTATTATTAGAACTGCTTTTAAAAATTCAAACTTGCTCTGAAAATCAAGAAAATAGGTTGGTCTGACCATTCTCCCTGCTCCCCACCTATTATCTCAACAATGATGGGAACTGAGAAAATTTTACATAAAGTTAGACAAAGAAAATAAAATCAAAATACATATTGAAGGTAATAAGCTTACTAATTTAATGTCCAGTAGACAGATAAAAAAGAATAATGAACAGATATTTAAGAAGACATTAGGAAATGTAAATATCCAGCAAATTATGATGAGGAATTATTATGTTTTTATCAAAAATGTTTTAATTTTGTTATTTGCCATGGAGCTGGAAGCTTTTTCAATGAGACAATCGAATCAGTCTTTCCCCGGATCTAGGAGAGTTGGAACAGCTGTTTGGTTTCTACACCATATTGGAAATCATTCAACACCAACTTCTTTGCAATTCCTCAACCTAATTTGCTTAAATATGAAATAACTACTTTCTGTTTATGAGGTACAAATTTGAAGTAAAATGAACTGAAAGTTCTTGGCCTATAATTTATCTACTTATTCATATTTTAAGGATAAGTGAGGGAGAGAGAGAGACAAAAAGAAATATCAATCAATTACCTCCTGCAGACCCCCAACAAGGGACCTACCCCACAACCCAGGCTGGTGCCCTGATTGGGGACCAAACCTGAGACCAAACCTGAGACCACCCAACCCACCGAGTCACACCAGTCAGGGCTTAGCTTATAATTTAAACAGGAATACCATCAAAGTATTTGTAACCACTTTACAGTATCTCAAAATAAACAAATATTTTCCTTTCACTAAATCACAAATACAAATCCTAGACTAGTTTATTAAATATGGTGCTAATTACTTATCAATATAAGAATGGTTTTCACTAGAGACAATTCTGAAAATAGAAAAATAATTTAATGATTCAAAAACTTTCACAAAATTAACCTTTTGGCATATTTCTTTTAAGTTACCCAATATATTTTGTCCATTTTTATTTACCAGTATATATGTTAGTATCTAGCTTTTCTTTCATGTCAGACACTTTACAAGGAATTAAGTGTGCATACATTATACTTAACATATTAAAATAACACTTTTATTTTAAAAATTTGTTTTAACATATTTATATAAATGACATGTTTATATAAATATTAAAAGCTGCATAGCTATCAGATACTCTCTTTGTCTATTATTTTCTTGCATTTTAACTATTTCTGAAAAACACCATAGACAGGTTTCATTGCTACATCTAGGCTTATTTCCATAGACTAGATCTCGAGAAGCAGAGTTTCTGAATCAGATGGTCCAAATAACTTTATGCTTCTGTCTAGAACTACATAACTCAATTGCTTTCCGAAAATATCATTTTGTATTCACCAATCCATAGTTCCTACGTCTGCACACCTGCACAACACTGTCACGGAACCTGTTTTCAGGATGACCTATGAAAACGGGGCAGTCCTTTCATTGACTCCTTCTCAGACTGTTCTGAAGCTTGAACAGTCTCTTCTACATCTTACAAGTGACAGGCTAGTTAACCTGTTTAGCCTTCAAATTCTTCATTGGTATGAAAGATACATTAGTCTGAAAATGATAATGTGATACAGGTGCTTTGAGGATTATATAATAAGGTCAATTACTGAACATAGTGCTTGACACAGAAAAGTCCTCAATAAATATTGAGGACACCTAATGATTCTTGAATCCTCTTTTCATCATCTTAATCTGCTATTGTATATTTAAACTGTGCAGCAGGTAAATTTCACTTTGGTTACTTCATTAAATATGTATTAGTAAATGCAGTAAATTAAACACCTAGTGGGCAAGGACTACAAATGTGGAACCACTGGAAGAATCGCTACATAACTCATATTCGCTCTTATTTTAGAATCAGAGAAATAATGAAATTAGTGTCTATACCCTGAAGACAGCTCTCCTTGCTATAAATGTAACTTTGTTCAGAGACTCTAATGGGAAATCTGGCTCAAGGCCAGAGGAAATACGCTAACGTAATCCTGTCTGAAGAGCAGAGACAGCAGTCAAAACAATTGTTTCTTCTTGTCCAGAAATCAAATGGACCACTTGTACAGGAGGGATTTGATTCTTGGGGAAAAGTGTCCCGGTGACCATCACCAAGAGTGGAGCCAAATGGTAGTAGAAGGGGTAGTGGCCATCAGTGAGCCCCCATTCAGTTGACCGATAATAAATGGGATTAGAACTTTTCTTAATCAAGTGAAAATGAGTAAGCAGCTATTGGATATTTTTCAAATCCTTACTCCCTACAATTCTTCAGTTCCACATGCCCTGTTATTTTCCATCTGAATGAGTCTCTGAGCATCATTCAGTTTTATTCCCTACCGCCTGCCTATACCATCCTCCCACCCCTCATCCTGCATGCACTGATTTATTCTCCATGGTGCTTCCAGATAATGCTTTTGATAAAAATAAAATTCAACATGTTATTTCCCTATTTAAAATCCATTGGCTAAAGAAAAAAAAAGAATTCTCTAAGTCTAACATAAGTTAGCACAGTGCTTTTTAAACTCTCATGTGATCAGAAGCACCTGTAGGGCTAGTTAAATCAGTTTCTGAATAACTAGGTTTCGGGTGTAACCTGAGAATTTGCATTTACAATAAACTTTCAGTAGTTGGGGAAACAAACTGAGAACCAATGAGCTAGCAATTCATGTCTACCATGGTGGCTCCTTGCTCGGCGCGGTGTCCTTCAAATCCTAAACTGCTATAGTCCTCAAATTTCATCATGCTCCTTCTTGTCTCTGTGTTTCTGCACACGCTGCTAATCTCTAGACCTGGCATGCTCCTAGCCTCTGCCTGCAGGTTAACTGCCACCACACCCTCTTCCGTGTTCCCGTGGTAGCGCGCATCTCCTTCCCCACAGTGGTGCCCTGATCACATTGTGCGTAACTGCGGTGTTGTTTCCACTCTGTGGTGAGATCCTTGAAGGCCAGTCGTCTCAACTTTTGTCCTCAGTGCCTAGCAAAATGCCTGGTAGGACGGACTTCAAAGGTTTCTTCAGTGACTGTTGGTAACTCTCTATCAGGTACAACGACTCTAATACCTTGACAACTTGCCAATGACAGTCATTTTTAAAAATTCTATTTCCTGTAAGTGATTCATGGGAACACCCTGGAAGAAAAAGGCTCATGGGCTAGTTGTCCAGGATAGAAATAAAAAACTGCAAAGACCACATTCCTCTCAAAATGTCAAAGAGAGAACCTGAAAGGAATGAGTGAGTAGAGAACACAGCCTGAAGCTCTCGGATAACCAAAGGAAAGGTGAACACAGAGAGCCAGTGGAGGACTAAGGTACAAAGGACATTGTATGGTGACCCCAGGCAAATATTTTTATTTTCTAGTTTATGGAGATGATATGTGTACATGTGTTTATATTTTTGATGCCACAGCATTCATCAAATCACACTCTTGATATTGGATAGGAAATTCAAAGATTAGAATCCTTGCTAAGCACATCAAGGCATGATTATATTTCAACTCAAAGTGGAAGTCTGCACAAACAGCATCTAGCAATAAAAAAAGATGTCAAAGTCTACTGCATAGCTGGCTTATACTGCTGTCATCAACCAAATAGAATAAAACAAAATACTTCAACTCCAATTATATTCAGAAAGAAATCTAATTCCTGAATGTAATACGTTTTTCACACTGCCAATGCTAAGAACTTATTATTAAAATGTCTTCCTACTGTTATATCAATTTAGCATGTACCTAAAACTTCCTAAAGGGCAATAGTTAGAAATGAAACCTTGTAGTCCACTTAAAAAATCTGTGGTGATCAAAATACATCTAGAGAACTGTCATGTTAAAATGTTATATGTAAAGCTCAAACTCCATATATTAAAGAAAGAGCACCACTACAAGAATCAATTTTTAGCTCTTGCTGGTGTGGCTCAGTGGATTGAATGCCAGACTTCAAATCAAAGGGTGGCCAGTTTGATTCGCAGTCAGGGCACATACCTGGGTTGTGGGCCAGGTCCCCAGTAGAGGGCACTCAAGAGGCAACCACACACTGATGCTTCTCTCCCTCTTCTTCTCCCTCCCTTCCCCTCTCTAAAAATAAATATTTTTTAAAAAATCAATTTTTAGAAAACCAGGCATACTGCTATCAATATTTTATACATTTAGGCGAGGCTGCAGGTCACTGAAGTCAACCAGAGCTGATTGGTGTTTATCCCAGGTATCATGAAAGATGCAAATTAGACTGAGAAGTTTCCCAGTGACTCCACTGATTACAATGTAGTTTAATTGTAGTCATGGAACAATGTACTATTCATTGCTGGTAGAAAGGTGCTCAGCAAGTGATACCTGGACTAAAAGAAATCTGTTTGTCAGTTTTTACAATTATATTAATATGGTAGAGATAGATATTCAGCTTTATCTGATTCATTTTCTCTCCGAAGCCCTTAAATATTAGAAATGGAAACAAACCAAATAACTAAAGTAATTTTTAATGATAGGATATTCATGATAATAGCCATAATGTGATTTCTAATTTGTATCCAATTACACAGCGTTTATTTGGCAGTAAAATGCTCTTAGAAATTATATAATAAGTCACGAGCTCTATTTTCCAGGTAGTTTTTGGCTTAGCTTTCCCCATTGGTGAGTCAAGCTCCTTAAGATCACCCTAGCATCAATTTAAACTATTTTCAGTTAGGTTCAGCTCTTCCTTCAGTTTTTTCTGTATTCTGTTTGTTAGCAGCTAGTCACTAAATCCAGCCTAGACTCTAGGGGAGGGACTTACACCAGCGGTGAACATGGGGAGACAGGATTGCTGGGAGCCACACCAACCTCAGCCACGGCAAGTCCCCATTAATCTCTGATTCCCACTAACTCCTATTTTATGTTAATATGTTAATATTTATTTTCTTTGACTCTAGGGTTCAAAGTATGAACTTATAAATCTATATTTCAAGATGCTTATGTATTAATAAATATAAAATACTGAAAAATTCCTCTCTCCTTGCAAAAAAGAAAATCCCAAACTTTAAATCTCCTGAGAAATTATAATTTTCCATAACAGAAAGATGTCATTTTTCAAACTATAATTTATAAATGTACTCTCATTTTAAAAATTACAGGGGACAGGGTTTTAGAATTTTTAAGTTAGAGTTCAAATGTTACATAGAATTCTAAGATTTTTAAAAACTGATTTGAACGGGTGTTACTCACTTGGCATATTTGTAAACTTTGCTTACTTTTAATTTCATATGTTGCTTTTTCCTTCTCCACCTAACCATCCAAGCTACTGATGCACGTTCTCCTTGCATCCTGCAAATGCTCTTTAACACCCTTTCAAGATATAATTATGCACTTTAACAAATGCAGGGAAGAGTTAAAAGCCATGTGGTGATCTGAATACTAATTGGAATGTAAACACAGATGACCCCTTCAAAGAACAATATTTTGCAGGAAAAATAACCACCTTATTATAGAATTTAAAAGTTGCAGAGTGGCAAAATGGTGGGCACTGGGGAACTGAGTTCAAGGGTTTAGGAAGTCAAATCATTTTGGTAAAGGGGCAGGACACTCTGTTTGAAGACAATGCGCCTTAAATGATTGTTGATGTCAAAATATATTAAGTGAGCTTAATATTTCCTCCATCAGTATTGAATACTTAAAGCTTCGCTAGTTCCTAAAGGGAGGCTCAAACAACAGAGGATGATGAGTTCTCTCCAAAAAATTCAATTTTGAGATTATTCAAAAAGCCAGTAGGGCTTTTCACAGGTGGTCAGCCCAAGGCCCAAAAGAATGAAAACACCATGCCCCCTGACAAAGCTTAGGTATTTTTAAATGAGGAACTTGAGAATTAAAAGCCAAAGAAGGCATTCTATCAAGGGATTCAAAATATCAGGAGAGAGGCTGATAAGGAGGGTAATTGACACGTATGCAAAATGAAGAGATGAAAAGAGACTTCCGGTTCTCAGGAGGACTGTTTCTAAGGAAGCCTGGCTGGGGAGAGCCGGTCTTGCACGTACCTTACTAACGGGTGTGAATAGCTGCCGCCCACGTAAGCTGCCCCTGTTAGCAGGCTACTGTGCTGCGCCACAGCGCTTTTGAGATATGACGCGACACTAAAATGTCTTATTTTCTCCTTAAGGCCTAAAAAAGTGTGAACATAGTTCAAACCCGTCTCGAAAGGAAGAAAAAAGTACCCCTATGCCCCCTTTGTTTCCAAACAAGCCTTTCTCCAACTCACATAATATACAAAAAACATGAACAAAGACAATGTTCTTTAACACGCCCTGATATTTAGCGACCAGACAACATTTTCATAGAACCTTGAGGGGGGATGCTTAGGAATCTTGCCTCCCTTGAACAACAACAACTTCAGTCAGTTGTTATTATACTAGGAGATTTGCATGTGGGCTGTCATTCTTCGTAATATCATTTTCTTATTGTTTATTTAAGGATCCATACACGGAGAAAGGCTTGTGAAACTAAGCTATGAAAGCAATCTAATTACTTCCAAGATTTGGTACACAGGCGTTTACTGCAAATGAGTTCTGTCTAGCCATCTTCAGGGGAAGATCTGTTATTCAAAACAGAAAAAACCTCAAGGCAGAAATCTCATTGTCCAATAATCATGTGAAAAATTCCAAGTAGTTTATTTCCAATGATTGGAACCACAAAAGAAATATTCCAGATATTTATCAATGTAACTATGGGCAACCAACAATACAAAGGATAACCACGACATTACCTATTTCCCCTGTATTGGAAAATAAAAGAAATATCGATTAAAGAGGCTAATAATATGGCTAAAAGGCACCTCAATATGAAGGGAGTCTATTTCACTAGAAATGTTGATTGAAAGGCACATATTAGATTCTCTATTTGTCTAAGAAAACGGTTGGCTCTGTTTCTTAGTAATATGGAGCAGCATTAAGCTTAATGTCTCTAATATCCAAAAAAACTAAGTATAATTTCTGTACAAAGTAAAAAAATATTGGCACTGCAATTCATATTTGAAAACATTCTTTTGTTCAGTGGATTGAGGAGAGACATAAGTTCATCGTGCACATTCCGAAATTCCCAGGATTCACTTAGAGAGGAACACAATATTAAGCAATGAATCTCACACACGGGCTTACGGCTAGCAGGCACTCAGAAATTCAAATAAAATAGAATATACATTAAAAAGGTTATCAATTAAAATAAGCATGTGATTTCTCTTGGAGAACCGAGAGAAGGAGATGGCCTTTAGATAAAGACCATGATTTGAATGCAGAGACTGCCTGCCAGTAGCGTTCAGGTGGAAGGGCAATTTGTTATTCCCTATAAAAGAGCATCACCAAAGCAAGTGCAGGTTGAATATTACCGAATTTAGCTTTATGCCACAGCCTACTTCAAATAAGGAGTTTATCTCAGTAGCAAGTTCAGTCAGCTCATCCATCAGAATCACTCTGACCTGATTTCATGCATCAGCAATATCTTCAGAGTCACAAGTACAGTGAAATAAAAACAAGACTTAAGAATGTAATTATTCTACAGTTACTCCTCTTTCATTTTCAGGGATCAAGTCTTG
Source organism: Sturnira hondurensis (assembly GCF_014824575.4). Classification (NCBI taxonomy): domain Eukaryota; kingdom Metazoa; phylum Chordata; class Mammalia; order Chiroptera; family Phyllostomidae; genus Sturnira; species Sturnira hondurensis. The sequence continues at coordinate 3,498,810 of NW_028089315.1, forward strand.
TGGATAAAAATGCTTAGATTATTAGTTTTCCAGATTAGCTCAATACCGAGATGAGGGAGTGAACCCTTTAAAGCAGGGGCGTCAAACTCATTTTTATGAGGGGCCACATCAGCTTCGAGGTTGCCTTCAAAGGACGGAATGTAACTTCAACTACTTAACAGTTAAGAAGTAGTTACATTTATACAGTCCTAAAATTATTTCAGCCCATTCAAGGCAACCTCGAGGCTGATGTGGCCCCTGGTGAAAATGCGTTTGACACCCCTGCTTTAAAGGTTCTATTAAAACTTGTGTATAAATGAAAACATTATTATGATATCTACAGATATTGCCTTCAGATTTTTTATGACTCTACAGAAAGCCTACAGAAGCAGTAATGAATCGTCCCAATACAATACCATTAAGACATCTTAATGGGTGAATCTAAGAAACAAAAATGAACAAACGAAATTGAAACAGTCTCATAGGCCCAGAGAGCAGATGGGTGGTTCCCGGAGGAGAGGAGGGGTGGGTGACTGGGGGCAAGAAGTGAAGGGATTAGGAAGTACCAATGGGTAGCTGCAGAATAGTCACAGGGATGGGAGTTACAGCACAGGGAATGTAGTCAATAATATTCTAATACCCATGCATGGTGCCAGGTGGGTACTAGAAATATCGAGGGGGACACTTTGTAACGGACATGAGTGTCTACTCTAACCCCTATGCTATATATCTGAAACCAATAAAAATGATATCAGATGTAAACTGGAATTGAAAAAGAAACTTTTTTAAAAAGAAGTTTTTGTGGTGTAGTTGCAGGAATTGTAGTTGCCTGCCTCTATGGCAGTATTTCTGCTTTGAAGAAGCCAGTGTCTAAGAGGCTGCCACAAATTGAATTCTCCGTTCTACTACAAGTACTTTCTCCAAGCTTCGGGCAGTTCAACACAAGCTTCCCAAGAAATGTAGAAAAAGTAAATTAAGTCACAGTTCAGACTTAGAAAGACCTGACAACTTAGTGAAGGAGACATTAGCATAATTCAGAATGAGATACAAACAAGGAAAGGATTAAAAAAAGCAGAAGGAAATTGAGTAGGACCTATAAACACAGACATGAGTTTAATAGGCAGAAACTGGAAAGAAAGATATTTTTAAATGGAAGGTTTTCTAAATGTCAAGAGTACCCTGCACGAAAATACCCAAACAGAAGAGTTTCGGGGAACTTGAGAAATCTATTGCTCAAGTTATAGAACAATTAACATAGTTATCCTGGCACAAGAAGCCATCATAACAAACCATGTACTGATTTCATTTTTTTACCTGTCAAACAAATCTACGACATATATTATCGTACTTACGCCTTACCACAACTCATGAAATATGCCTTATTGTTTCTATTTCACAAATGATGAAACTGAAGCTTAAAGAAGTTAAGCAACTTGCCAAAACCCAAAACAAAGTCAGCATTCAATTCAAAGGCGGGTGACTCAAAGGCCTTGCTCCCACCACCATGCTGCCTTGCCCAGGGGGACGCGGGAGGCAGCAGCCACGCCTCGGGGAGCTCAGTAAGTTATACAGGGGAGCTACACAAACAGGTGCTTCTCTCAGAAAGATTAACTGGTATCATGTCCAGGGCAGATGTAAGTGGAAAGAGACAAGGGATCCACTGTGACCCCACAAGGGAGAGGGAAAGTATTAATGCAGACGAGCCAGGTCGGTGGAAGCCTAGATAAGGAGGAGGTGATGGACACGAAACCACTCTCCGTTTAGATGCTTTCTGATTCTCCTTCAGAAGGCATATCCCCCCTTTCTGTCCCTTTTATCTCTTTATCTCTTCTACAAAAAGGCAAAGTGCAAATATTTATTGAGAATCAAATCAATACTGCACATTGCTTATTTAATTTCCTAGTTTTCACTTTAGAAATTTAAGTGCACATGAGTTAAATAACTTGCTTAGGGTAAATACCCAAGCACCAGAGCTGTCTTTCAGACACGGGTCTAAAGTCCATGCCTCTTGCCACGGTGCCACAGTCTGTGGAGATGAGTAAAGTTTGTGCTGGAAGAAACGGGGTGGGGGTATTGAAAGGGAACGAAGGAAATCATTCCAATTCTGTGTGTGTGTGTGCATGTGCACACACTTAACGCCTGCATCTAAATTTTCCAAGATATTTCCAAGAATTCTTTAAAGCAGTGTTTTTAAAGTATAATCATAATTTTTAAAAAGCCATTTTCTCCTCCAAGAGATGTGACAAGATTATTTCAGATGAACTCAAAATGTTTCCTTTTTCCCCATGATATATAACGTTTATTTTCTCTAAAAAAGATCCTTAAATGCTGGCAACCTTCTGTGGTTAAAATGAACATGATGTTATTTATACTCACAATTTGCTACTGCATTTGAAAATCATTTCAAGGCTTCATTCAAAATACTAAGCAGATAATGTTAGCACTAACAGGGAAAAAGCCTTTCTTTAATTATTAATGAATTCTGAAGTTAATGTGATTTCTCTTAAGAGGAATAAAAATAGACACTGGTAGGATTATGCCAATAATGAGTTACTTGGGATTTAAAAGGCCAAGTAAACCCATAATTAATAAGAAATTTTCCAATAAATGTACACTTAAAATATTCTATTGAACCAAAAATCTGAGTAGTAAAACAGTATTATGCTATACAAATATTCAAGTTTCCTTCATTTTTATTTTTCTCTATACCATCCCTTTATATCAAACTAATTTTTGTTGGAAAGAATATTAATTCTAATCTGTATGAGTTTACTAAATCCCATATTCATTACGCATTACACATATGTTTCTTACTTGATTGGTTTTCTTCATTTATAAATACATTCACAAGCTTTGACACTAGGTGGGTTTTCCCCTGTTTCTTTCAATCCTTCATATACCTACCCACACACTGGAGAGAAAATGTTCAGAATATTTCACTTATTTTTTTAGATTTTTTTCAACATTTAGATATACCCAGGTTTGGCCTCCATAAGTAACAATTAATTTTTTAAGTTAAAAAATCTTCATTTTCTTAATAAAAATTGCTTATATATATTTCTTAATAAAACTTTTGAAGTTTGTCTTTTCTTTATCCTTTTGGACTATCCATTGGATCCTAAAATATATAGTAGCCACTTACTTAGGAAATTTTAAGGCCTATAATACTATTTATGAATCTTTTCATATTATCAATATCCCCTGTCAATACCATCCTGTCAGTATTCTCAATGCTCTAAATGCTCTGTTTTGAAAAAGAAATGTATTTTATAAGCTTCTAAATACCATGAGACCAAAAGTGTACAGCTAACTCCACCATGGTCAAGTCCAGAGGACTCACAGCCACTGGCCTTCAACACTTTTGTTTTAGGTCCCAAGAAGGTGACCTTAGCTCAGCTATAATACCATCATTCTACTTCAAAAGATGATGCTTAAAGAACTACAAAAACATGGACAATAACTAAGGATACATTTTTAATTATAAGCCCAAATTATAAGCCTGATGTGAATGTCATACTCTTGAAGGGCCAAAATTGATGGAATTTTCCTGCTGATGAAAGCAGGCACAGGATTTCTCTGTCAGGGCTGTTAAACTCATTTTCACAGGGTGGGGGGGGGCGGGGAGGCACATCAGCCTCCTTGTTGCCTTCAAAGGGCCAAATGTAATTTTAGGACTGTATAAATGTAACTACTCCTTAACAGTTAAGCAAGAGCTCACGCAGGTAGAAACCAGGTGCCGAGGCGGGTAAAACAAGGCAGAGGGCGGGATTCAGCCCGTGGGCCTTGTACTTACCACCTGTGCTCTAAACAGTTCTGGAACGACTAGCTTAAGAAGAACACCTTTCGAGAAGGAAGTATATCAGAAGGCGGTTTATCTGTACTGTGACTATCAGTTTAAAAAGTTCCTCCTAAAATTTGAAAACTATCCTGGATCATTTACCACACGGACTAATACATTTCCCAAAATGTTAACAACTGAGTGAAACAAGTTTGTTTGCCCAAAATGCTATAAACTTATATGACTAAATAACTTACTTGGAGAATAAATCTAATGCCTACCTAACTAATGCTTTGACTAGGCACTACAGCATCAATGCCATTGTTGTATGGGAATCAAGCTTGCCGATATTTAATTTTTTAAAGTGATTCTGCTGAGCAATTTATTTATTTTTATTTTTTAAATATTTATTTATTTATCTTTAGAGGGGAAGGGAAGGAGAGAGGAAGAGAAACATCAATGTATGGTTGCTTTCTCATGCATCCTCTGCTGGGAACTGGCCCCTGCCAGAAACTGGCCTGCAACCCAGGCATGTGCCCTGACTGGGAATCGAACCGCGATTGTCTGGTTCGCAGGCCCGCACTCAATCCACTGAGCTACACCAGTCAGGGCCCTGCTGAGCAATTTAAATCAACCGACTTAATTACTCTATACATTTTAAGCTGCCTGTGACTCAACTAAGTAAAACACAATACCTGGGTGTCATGGCAAACACTGGGAAAAACTTTTTATTCAAATGCTCTGAATCTCTGCCAAGTCAACCACCAGATAAGCATTACTGTTGAACATATTTGTAGAAAGACAGCAATTATCTCATCACTACCTGCTATTCCAATTTAATCAGCCCTGTTAACAAAGGGCATGCACAACAGTCCTTAATTCAAAGTATTTGAATTAAATATATTTGAATACCAAGTATTAATAGTCTAGTTCAAGTTCAAGGAGAATATGCACATCAAGAACAGAAAAGAAACCAATTTTTAATAAGCAAAAATTGAGCAGAAAAAAATCAGAAGACAAGGAGAGAAAAAGGCATAATAATGTCACCATTCAAGTGAAAAGCTTAACTTGAAAATGAAAACAAAATTCACCGACCTTGATCCAAAATAAAACCTTAGGAAAAACTGAAGCACATAGCAACTATAGACAAATGATTAACGTCCAGACTTCAGGGTGGGCATTAAAAAGAGGAGCAGTGTGATCTTACCTTTTAAAATATTCAGGAAGAGAGGAAGAAAGAGCAAAATGCTCAAGGTATTGTATCTGGGTAGTGTGGTATAAGTTATTTAAAAATGTTTATGTGTACACACTTTCTAAACACTGTTTTTATGATCAAAAATAAGAATAAAATAAAAAAGGCATGTTAAATCATTTCAAGTAAGTATTAGAAAAAAGTCAATACTAAGATATATTTCTGCCGCTTTTATATTTATCTACTATTGTTTGTGGCCTAAGGCACTCTGATGCAAAAACACTAAGCACAACCAACAGATTCAGAGAATGAGAAAAAAAACCCTACATCTTTCATTTAGCTCTTTCTCTTTCTTTTTTAAAATCTAAGATGCATAAAGTATATTTTAATTTTTCAAAAGATTTTATTTATTTATCATTAGAGAGGAAGGGAAGGAGAGAAGGAGAGAAATATCAGTGTATGGTTGCCTCTCATGAGTCCCCTGCTGGGAACTGGCCTGCAACCTAGGCATGTGCCCTGACTGGGAATCAAACCATGATCGTGTGGTCCACAGGCCCGCGCTCAATCCACTGAGCTACAATAGCCAGGGCAAGTATATTTTAATTTTAAAAAGCTCCACACATCTAGAGCTCATTTCCATTTTTATTAGTCCTAAAACTAATTAATAGACAAAGACACTCCATTCTTAATGTCTAAGATCTCTTCCAACTCAAATTTAAGTTTCAGATGTTTAGCATTTCAGAAGCTCTATTTTGAATATCTTGATAGTCTTAAAACTCCATCTATCACATTTTGTGCTGCACATAATTTGGGCCATTTCACAGCAATGATAACCTCATTTCCTATTTTCTCAGTAGTCCACTCCACTTCACGTTATGGTCAAGCTTCAATGGATAACTTTTATTGGTTGTATGTCAGTGGCAAACTCTATTTAAATTGCTAGATTTCTGCCTATAAGTGTTAAATGACAGTGAAAGGCAATGAATACAAACAATTTCAACAACATGGGGTCACTGTAACTTGCCATAGAAATTGCTAACTTCAAACTACAGATGAAAGGCCAGTGTTGGGCCAGAGCATAAGGAACTTGAATCTGTTGTGGGGTGTGGTCAGGGGCAGCATTTTGCTTATTCTTATGAGAAGGGTGGCCACCACCAACATCTTTATCCAGGGAGAATGTGGTAAGTACAGAGGAGATTAATGTTCTCTCCTAAGACAGTCAAAGGAGAAAGAGAGTAGACACCAGAAGTCTTGAATTTCCAAGCTGCACCTTAGGATAAAAACTATAGGTGTCATTAGTCTAGAATATTACTTGTGAAAATAACTGACATTTTAAAGCCATGCCCAATAGCTACTTATTTGTAATCTGCCCAACACCTTCATGCACCAGGTGCCCACTCGGAACTGCGCATACAGCCCACAAACACACAAAACCTCTCCTGTGGAAGTCCTGAGAATGTTGTGCAAGAGAGATGTGATGACCACAGAACTTCAGCCAACACAGGTACATTCTCTTTACTTCTTCACAGTCCAAAGCAAAGCCTCCAAGCTGAAGTATTGTGGTGGAACGCCCAGCCCGGGTGATCTAATCACTGTTCTTTATACCCTTACTAGTACTTTGGTTTTGACGTTAGTGTTTCTTGTACCAGTTCATTCTAAGTAGACATCTGAAGAGACTTTGCTGGGTAATAACTGTGGTGGAAGGACAAGTATCTCGGGGTCTGGGACCCTTCCAAGGACCTCAGCCCCTGGGACATGGCCAGTTCCCTTCCCCGCACTTCTCTGCCTCTGGGTTTCAAATTGCTACTCCGGTTCCTCTATGCCTCTTTTTAGGCAAGTAATGAAAGTCCCAACTACCCCCAGGACCCTTTCACACCTCTGTCATTTTAGGTATGACGGTAACAACAGCTGTCCCGAAGAGGAACCGTTCACTAAACGTATTACATGCCGGTTTCTATACTAACCCTTTCATTTCCTTATTTAAGCCTAAGACATTTCTTTAGCTCATCTTTGTCACAGTCTCCAGGCAGGCCCTTACCATTTTAAAGGCAAAAACTCTGAGGCCTAGGAACGTTAGATTATTTAACCGAGGGCACACAGCTAGGAAGTGGCAGACAATCCAAACCCAGGAGGTGTAATTCCAGACCCTATACTCTGACCCCCTCTGCTCTTTAATTTTGGCACAAGCCAATTTCTATCTCCTCCATAAAGCTTGGCCATGCCAGTCCAGAGTGACTTCTTTCTTTCCCATAATTTCTCTATTTCTTTAAGCCTCTTGCATGCCATCTATTCTTTATTCTATCCATCTTTATCTTGGATCTCGGACTAGGTTATCAATATTCTAATCGCAGGGATATGCCCTCTCTCAGTGATGCTTCCAGATGTTCAGCAGTGCATTGCAAGAACTGGGTATGAGTCTAAGAAACTCTTGATGAAAGAGTACAGATGTGAAGGTGTATCTCCTGATGAAAGAGTACAGATGTGAAGGTGTATCTCCAACTATCAACTGCCTGCAATAAACATTGAGATGATGTGGTTCATTGTTTTATTGGGGACTGTTAAGGAGAGTAGTACAGTTTAGCAACCCCCGATGTGTAGACTGAAGGAAGTTTCTTAAGCTCTCTAAAGTCGATTGCCTCACCTGTGCAAATGGTGTTACTTTTATCAATTCCTATGGTGCGGGACCATTGTGAAGATCAGAAACACTACATGCAGCCCTGTGTATGTACATAAAGGTAGTTTATGAAGAATCACCAGTACGCAGATACTCAAAGTAACCTTGTATTCAACTAGAGCAGTAGTTTTCAAACTGTGTTCCCTTAGCCGAACTGAAAAACAAAAATACCATAGAAAAACTTTATCCAGCAGTAGGAAGGAGAAGGAACGAAGAGTAAGGAAATGCAGGGCCNAGACTGAAGGAAGTTTCTTAAGCTCTCTAAAGTCGATTGCCTCACCTGTGCAAATGGTGTTACTTTTATCAATTCCTATGGTGCGGGGCCATTGTGAAGATCAGAAACACTACATGCAGCCCTGTGTATGTACATAAAGGTAGTTTATGAAGAATCACCAGTATGCAGATACTCAAAGTAACCTTGTATTCAACTAGAGCAGTAGTTTTCAAACTGTGTTCCCTTAGCTGAACTGAAAAACAAAAATACCATAGAAAAACTTTATCCAGCAGTAGGAAGGAGAAGGAACGAAGAGTAAGGAAATGCAGGGCCACTGGTTGGGGCCCCTGGAGCCAACTGCTCCCCAACTCTGTAACCAGAAAAGTCTGTTCTTACAAATTTTAAACAGAAGCACTCCACAAAATACTTTTGGAAATATAACAAGAAAAATCAGTTATAAATATAGTTTGAAAAATGCTGTCTGATCTCACTCAAAAAACTACAGACAATGCTTTCAAGTCAATCAGATGTTCTATTGGTAAGGCAGACATCCTTCAGAGAAAACAGGCGGTAAAGAACACTTAGCCATAGCCCTGGCTGGTGTAGCTCAGTGGACTGAGCAGGGGCCTGTGAACCACACCCAGTCAGGGCACATGCCTGGGTTGCAGGCCAGTTCCCAGCAGGGGATGCACGAAAGGCAACCATTCATTGATGTTTGTCTCCTTCCCTTCCTCTCTAAAGATAAATAAATAGAATCTTACAAAAAAAAGAACACTTAGCCATAGAAGACACTGCTCGGCTTCCTGAGTGCATGTCATTTCTCGACCCTTTTCTCCCTGCCTTTCTGGAAAGTTGTTACTGACATTCTATGATCTACTATCACATTCCCAGTGAAAATTGATTTATTCAAGACCCCTGCAGAAATTATCTGGCTCAGTTCCTTACCTATATCTTTCGACACTCCAGGCCTCAGACTTCCACATGTCTCAGTTCCAAGAAACTCCCCATTTTTTCTTAACGACTATAATTCATTGATGCCTTTCATTCTTCTAATTATCACATGCTAAGATATATACACACCATCTATAACTGCCTGGAACCCTCACTATGAATGAAATCAGGCACTATCTATTCTGAAGTTAAGGGCCTTTCACATTATTGGTCCGATAGACTGGATTGAACCCAACAGTGAGAAACATCCCATGTAATCAGACATCACTAATCCAGCTGTTCTCTTGAAAATGCCCATCCACATTTGTTTTCACCTCCTCCAAACTACACGCATTACCACGGAAAAGAACAACAAAAACCTGTGCTCTATTTCACTGCCAATATTTTAGTCATCACCCTCAATAGACCTAAAAGCTATTCTTGTTAACATGGCCCAACATCTCATGATTTCTTTTTTTTCCTGCCTCAGCCTGTCCTCCTAATTTTACTTCTCATTAATCTTCAAAAGATTATGTTAATAGTGGACACAGCGCCGACACTCTTCCGCTAGCGTTGTGTCTCACTCCCTAAAAGAAAAATGCAACTTTTCTTAAATACTAGTATCTCTGCTCAACGGCTCCAAAATAACAAGGAAAAAGTGACGACACCAAGAGTAACACTATGTTAGTGCCAATTACTATGTTAGTAATTTTCTTTTTAAATACTTCGGTATAGATGATTCAGTGCGGGGCGGGGAGGGGGGCGGGGGAGTGTGCACGTGAAGGTTTACACACACTGAGAGTACTTGTGGTATAGATCAGTGGTTCTCAGACCAAAGATGCATCAGAATCACCTGGAAAGCTTTTCTTTTTCTTACAGATTGCTGTGACCCACCCTCAAAACTTTGTAAATTAATTGAGGATGCCAGAGAGTTTGCACTTCGAACAAGTACCTAGTTGAGACTGATGCTGTTCTAGAGACCAAATTGTAGAAAACATTTGAAATTCCCTAATCCACACTTCAGGTTGAGTAGTAGGCATACGTGGACCTTACTGAAGTGTCTATACATCTGGGGAGGGAAGGAGGAACACTTACAACAAAAGCTTAAAATCCTGCCACCTAAATTTGTACCAGAAAGTTTGGATATGAACTAGCTTTAACATACGTCATGCCCTTGGCCTCCATTTTCTCTTCTGGAGAATCAGGGACAACGCCTCTCTCAGTTACTAGATTGGGATATTTAAGGATCGCCGTAGATGATGCACGGATGACAGATTGTAGAGTATAAAGTATTCCTGCCATGATTACTTCAAACCTTATCCAGTCAACAAAGGACATCCCATAAAAAGAGTGAGCTGCTCAGATTCACCAATGAATCGCTGAGTTTATGTTCCCCCCAGTCAGAGAAACATTTGAGGGAGAAACAAAGGTGAACATATTTGCCGTGACTCCGTTTTTTTCTTCTCCTTTAATGTATTTGTTATATAACAAAATAAAAATATTTTTAAAGTTTTCTTCCTTCCTCTTTGATGTTTTTGAATTGCTGTTTAACTTTTCATAATTCCTACTTAAAGAAATTCATTGATTAATAGATTTTGCAAAAGAAATACGTAGCGATTTGGCAATGGCTCGCACGTTGCACAGTAAAACTTCATTGCATGAAATACTCACCTGTGTTTCAAGGTATTGCGCAGTTAGACCCTGTAATTGGTTTTGCTTGCTTGTGCCTTTAGATTTTAAGCTTAGAACCCTCTCTTCACTGCGTTACAAGAGTCACCTTTTGTGACAGAAGTACTCAATGTGGGCACATGTGTCACAATTTAAATACAAAAATTAACATACTGTATAGCTTTTTGTGGAAACAAAGTCTTTCCCCCAATAAATAGCCCTATAGATGCATTTGTGCTTACAGCAGAATGAACCCCAGCGGACGAAAGTTTATGAACCACGAGACGAAGCTTGTGATGGCAGCAACACAGCACGACAGTCCCAAGCTCATGGCCCACCCTCTTACTGGCTATGCGACATGGGATCAGTCGCCAAACTGCTCTGGGTCTCCGTTGCTTCAGCAATAAAATGGCGGTAACAGCACTAGCTATCCCAAAAGCTCGAGTCTAGTGCACTTCTAAGAGCTTCAAAGGTTACCTTTCCTTATTTTTCACTGTTATGTTTGAACATTCATTAGGAATCCATCAAAATCCACAGACAGGAAAGTTTCCTTACAAAAAAGATGACAGATTATACAGTATTAACCTATGTTACTGCTTTGCTTTTTATTCTTTCAAACAGCTCAATAAATACGAAATGACCTCTCAGCAAGTTATTAAGTGATGAGTGAAAATCTGGTGTTTCAAAAGCTGACACAAGATTGACCTTGTGGGGACGTTTCCTATAAAGCAGGTCTTCGTGGAAAAATGACTGATTCTGCAGGATTAAAAAACTCCTTAAAAAATCTGCCTCACTTGCCTGTTGTTTAGATTTACTATTAAGTTATCCCTGATCCTTTAAAAATAATAACACTCCATCAGTTAAAGCCTGACTATATTCTCTAGGTACAGGAACACTATGGTGCTCAGTGATTAAAGGAGGGAGGGAGAGGGTCCTGTAGTTAATCTGACCTTAAGAAGGAATTAAGTGCTACTGCCTTCCCTTGACTATGGGAATCCGCACCACACACACACACACACACCACCAAGAAGCATTACAAACCACGCCTGTCGACCAGGCCTAGTCAATACTGGACTCAAGTCAGTTTGGAAGTGATTAAATAAAAAAAATTCTGACTGTAACAATTCCCATTAAGACTAGGGGGGGAAAAACCTAGAAAAGACATTTGTAGCTGAATAACTGTTTTCTTCTTCTCTGAACTTCACTTTTAATCCACTTAAACAACAAAGGAAAGAGATTAAAGAATAGCTTCTATACATCCATTTGTTCATGTCCATCTTTTACACGGCAACATTGGCACCTAGTGAATTGATTCCTTTATTAAAGAAACTTATTTCTCAGGGATTACATAATTGAACTTACGCTACTAATTTCACAGCATTTTTTAATAGACCATTGTGATTCAAAAATTATTATGAAGAATATTGTCTAATTAACTCACTCAACAATTGCACCTACTTCCCAAAGATACTGCTATATAATGCACTGCTTGCTTCATCGTCCAGGGCGACGACAGTTCCTGGGGAGTCACTGAATTTTTCCTTCTGTAATCAGGGTCATGTTTCTAGTCCTCATCAGCTTAAACTTATTTTGTGACTTCTCTCCTTTCACAATTCTTGGGAGAAAGCATGCATTAGACTGGGAGAAAGCAAAACTGCACTGTTCTCATTGGCCTCTGCAAGGCAGGACGGGGACTGCTCATCAGCATGTCTGCCTCCTCTGCTTTTGTGGTGCAGGGAGCACCACCACACGCTGTGGCTCCTGCTCGTTGAAACCCCAGGTAGTAACTGCACACATGACAATTGTTTGTATTACAGACAATGCTTCTTCATGTTCACGTGTGGAAATATCTTTATCATAAATACGATGCTCCGTGGAACTCAATGATGGTATTTCCTAAAAAGTGTCTAATTGCATACTTATTGATTCAGTCCTCTTGTGGAATTTTTGAAGTTCCCAAACACTCTGAGGACTTCATCTAGTATTTCTTTTTATTAACAATGAAATTGGCATTCATTTCTTTTGTTTCTTTACCAATACCAAACACTGTATGTCGACTTTGTAGGTCTAGCAGGGTCTAGCAGAAGTAACGCCTGCTTGACTGTGTTTGGTAGGGTAATCATTTACAGTTTTAATTTGAACATTTCACCTAAAATATCATATGGTGTGCTTGAGTGTGACATTGTTATGATACAGAATTTCAGGCTTCTGATTTTGTAATAACAGATTTTGTAATTAAAAGGGGGAGTTATTTGTGCCAGACCCTGTATTTATAGCCCCTCAAGTTATTTAAGGAAAACATTTTAGTTAACCCCCTTCCCCATTTATCTTTTTTAGGTTTCCGACAGCAGCTTGTTCTGAGTCTGGTTGAATAGTGTGATGTTTCAAACAGAGCTACAAGGGAATGAACAAGCCATCTCACCACACAGACTCAAATTTACTTTAAAAATAAACAGAAAAAATCCAAGCCTTTTTAACTTTGTTCTTAAAATGTCCACGACACAGTGAAATGTCTTAATTAGTCAACTTCCCCCTATGCAAATATCCAAGAAAAGTCTCAATATGGAAACTTGAGAGTATTCAAAGCAAGGCAGAAAAATATTTTTCCAGATGTTATTAAAGTCATGTTTGTCACATCTCTTGCAGAATATTTAGATTTCTTCATGTTAGTACTGAAATATTTTAATGCTGAGGAGTTTTTAAATACTTGCTATAAATAATTTAAAGAGAAATAATTATTCAGATGTTTCGTCCAAGTCAACTCACACCCATGATAGACATACTTTGCAGATAACTCTCTATGGTGATCATCTTAAACTGGTATCCAGATGTTTTCCTACAAAGAGAGAGACCTTTTATTCTTGGGCTTTTAATGAAGACTATTTGAATGAGACTGTTAGAATAATTCACTGCCTAAAGTTTGGGGCACTGTGAGCTAGAAACTCAAAGTAACAGAAGCAGGCTTCCATTTGGCATCCTCAGGGAAAAATACCCATTCATGTACAGCTGAAGTTGGAGCTCAGAGCCATATGATTCAGACCTCAAAAAAAAAAAAAAAATCCCTGTGTAGTTGTGATAGCCAGTTCTGGAAAATCCAGGTAAGACAAGATCACATAAATGTCCTTGTAAACTCATACACAGGGTATGTCCCCAAATCCCTCTTTCATTGAAAACTAAGTGCTCTTTTCTTTCTATTTTCAGGTGTCCAGTAACTTCAACTTTTCCACTGTTGTGATTGTAAAGAACCTGGGATCCAGCAGGAAGGTAAGAGACCCAGGGTGGGTGTTAATTGATCGGGTGTTAGCTGTGAGGGCATGAAAGTCAAGTCACAACCAGGAGTGACCCTTTAGGGAAACACGCTAATGATCTGCTTCCAGGTATAGGAACAGAGTCATAAGGGGTTTTCAAGGGGCACATTGGAAATTCCTGTCCTCATGGGGTTTGGAAATGGATGGTAGAACTCTTCTTTGTGTGTAGGACCTCTGAATATTTAGACAGAGTGAGAAAATTCAAACAGCATTGGAGACATCATTGGGTGTTGAGGAAATCTAATAAAACAAATGATTTTTTCCTCCCTAGAGCATCTGGCATGCTTGTGATTCAGCAGACACCACGTGGCCATCTTCACACCACAGTGTTAAAGAAAACATGAGCTTATTTCAGCTGTGAATGACCTCAAGGCATTTGTTACATTTTTCTTTCCAATATCATGTTAATTATATATATATATTTGTATACATAATATATATCATTATATATGTATATACATTTGTATATAATTATGTGTCTATGTGTGTGTATGTGTATTTGTACCCGAATTCCTTAGGGGAAAATCAGTGGTGGTGTTTTATAAGATATATAAGATAGCAGACTGTGAATATAGATCTTCATCATATCATGCATGTTTTCTTGCCATATTACCAAAAATATTATTTGGGCATAAAAAAGGGAAAGAAATCTTGCTATTTTTGACAACAAGGATGGACCCTGAGTGCATATAAATGAAATGTCAGAGAGAAAAATAAAGATACTATACGATCTCTTTTATATGTGGAATGAAAGAAAGAAAGAAAGAAGAAAAGAAAAGAAAAGAAAAGAAAAGAAAAGAAAAGAAAAGAAAAGAAAAGAAAAGAAAAAATGTGCTCAATCTCATAGAGAGAACAAATTGTTTACCAGAGGTGGGGTGGGGGTGAAACTGGTACAGGGGTCAAAAGGTACAAATTTCCAGCTATAAAATAAGTAAGTCCTGGGAATGTAATAATGTGCAATGTGACAAATATAGTTACTAATACTGTACTGCATATTTGAAAGTTGCTAAAGGAATAGATCTTAAAGTTCATATCATAAAAAAAAGTTGTAAGTATGTATGGTGACCCATGTTACCTAGACACTGTGGTGATCATTTTGTAACATATACATATATCAAATCATTATGACTAAACTACAGTAATATAATGTTATATGTCAATAATGCCTCAAAAAATCAAGCTATTTTCTCTATTCTAAACCAAAGAAAGCCTACAGGTGTTAGAATCGCATTCATTAGCACGGGAAGTCACTGGGATTTATCTGTGGCCTGATATAATTTTAAAAAGTGCTGTGTTAAACAAGAAACTACTCATTTACATTGAAGAGCTCTTCAGTGCCACCTAGAATTTAGTTAAGACTGTGAGATTAAAAGTACATTAAAATTTCAGATGGGAAGGAAGCTGAGAGACTGGATTAAAGAAGGTAAAGGAATTAGCCAAAAACATACGTGTGATAAGTATAGTCACACAAAGATGATAAAGGAAAGGTGGTGATATGCGGGTGGAAAGAGACTTTGCTTGGGGCAGTGAGCACACGATGTCCTGTGCAGATAATGTATTACTGAGTTGTACACTATATGATTTTGTGCATCATGCCACTCACAATAACCTCAATTTTTAAAAAAGCATCAACATTTCAGGCTGACCTAGGGAGAAACAAAGTAGAAAGGAATCATCGACATTTTTGAGTATCTAAGAAAGGGGACAGTGTTGGGGGAAAGGGAGTCGCCAGCCAGGTAATTGAGGAAAAAACAAAAACAAGCCTGAAGGGATGAGCCGCTGGAGAAGGGGACAGGAGTCAGCACGATCCTGAATCCTGAGAAATGATCAGATCAAAACCACATAAGGATATTTTAAAACATCACATGCAATGAGTATGATAGCATAGATTGTAATAATTTGGCAAAAGCAGTACCTACAATGGAATCTAATCAGATTTATAAAGTCATCAGACTGCGGGTATAGTTTGAACATGAGTTTAAATTGATATTTAGGGACTATAGTCACAAGTAGAGTACAATCCTAAGGATGGTATAGGAGACAGGACAAAATGGCCCTGGCCTGTAAGTAATTCCATATAAGTTCTTATACAACATTCAGAAGGAAGTGTCACCGATAAATATTTTTCTGTACTCACACACAAAACCTTTTCACCTAAATTACATTTGTACACCACCAACTCTAGGCTTTTTTCTCAAGTACATCGCCCACATCGTAAGTAAGCACTCTGAAGAAACACACACATGTGTATTTGACACATAGCCAACTCTGTATTAAAGAACATACTCTATCACTAATTTCCATTAATAAATGATGTTTGACCCCCCAAATGATGGGATTATAATTCTCATTTAACACCCAGGTTCTTCTTGTTCAATAAGATGCATAATGTCCATTTAAATTTATCAAACACAGGTACGATAGAGGCTATTGCAGATTAATAGCATTTTGTAGGATCCTAATGAGACAGTTCATTTTTTACAAGGTAAAGCATTTATCTTACAAAAATATTTGGCTGTAAAATTTATTTAAATATGCTATTTAGCCTATTTAAAATATTGCTTTAATAATAATGTAATATTGAGTTTTGAATTATTCATAAGTTAAGTGCCATGTTGACCTTGATAATTAACCAACTGCTGACCTTTGAGAATTCTGTAGTTTCAGTTAGGTTAAATGAGCAATATACAGGGCTGAAATATTTTAAAAGTTTTAATATTTGTAAATGGAAAAAATTAGTATTCACAATTCTGAGAAAGCCTGTTTAATCAAAATACTCTAGCTGAATCTTTTTGCCATAAAACAAATATATTTCTCATGAAAATGAGTATAATGGTAAAATCTGTTCATATGATGGAGTCATGACTATTCTCTTTTGTAGTTAAGGCACTTTTTAAGTGAGTTATAGCCGGGGCAGAATCTGTCATGGCTCATTGCTCTTTGTTATTCTTTGAGTTATGTAATTACATAATCACGTGAAAAAAAACTCAGTGGTGCCCATTCATCAAAAGCATTCTACGCATTTATTTCTTTTTTTTCAAAATTTTTTATTTATCTTTAGAGGGGAAGGGAAGGAGAGAGGAAGAGAAATATCAATGTGTGGTTGCCTCTCGTGAGTCCCCTACTGGGAACTGGCCTGCAACCCAGGCATGTGCCCTGACTGGGAATCGAACCGCGATCGTGTGGTTTGCAGGCCCGTGCTCAATCCACTGAGCTACACCAGCCAGGGCCATTTTATGCATTTAGAGATCAAGAATCAAGTGCCAAGAAGGGCTCATCTTCTAAGGGCCCCAGCTATAATGAAAATAAAAGGAGAATTCGCCAAGAAGGCACGTGGGATAATTTCTAGGCCTCTAGCTGGCCATGCATTCTTAAGTTCTTTACAACCTGAGTTTCAATGTCATATTGTCGATCACTGCCATACTTCTGAGCGAAAAAAAGAATATACAAAATCCTCAGTGCCATCCAAATAAAACTAGCTGATATTATCAACATCATTTTTCCAGTAGAGTTTTTTAATGGCACGACCTGAAAAGCTACTTGTGATTGTCATCCTCCACAAAATAAGGTGGCAAAAGAGCTTTTGGAGCATGAAGGACACCTGTCTGCCCAAAGGTCAAAGGGGTCCTCCGCTGCTGGCGGCATGGGCAGGCAGCTCCGTTCCCCATACACGCGGTACCTCCTGTAGTCGGGAAGGAGTATCTGAAACATTTTTTTCCTCTCCAACTATTGCAGCTGCCACCGAGAAATAAAAGTTGCTAGAGAAATCATATACACACATATATGTAAAATTAGGGAAACAAGCTGCTTTACCGCCCTGACTTAAAATAAGCTTAATCAGTAGAGAAGAAAATGGCTATAATAGAGTGCTTGATGAGCAGCTGAAGACAAGAATATACTCAAAAGCAGTTTGAGAATTCAGGATATATCTCACTCGATGTTTGAATGAGCTGAACAGTTCTCCTCTTAATTCTTCTCAACTACTGAATGAACAAGTAGCACTTATGTGGGGAATATAAACCAAAATAGCAGATATATAAAAATTATTTAAATATGATTCTGAGGATTTAAAGGTAGGAAAAGGCTATGCTCCTGCTCAACTTTCATTTATGAAATTCTATCATTATGTAACTCCTAATTTATTTTTAAAAAATACTGTTCATAAGTCAGCAATGAAATTTAAGTGAAATCAGCCAACTGATTAACAATCATCCTTTAGTAGGAAAACAAATATATTGACTATATTTCAAAGCAAGATTAGAATATGGATTTTAATAAACTCACAAAGATGAAATCACGAAGCACCTTAATGATCAAATGAAAGGCGGTACATGGAAGTATATGAAAAATGAAAGCCTTACTCTTGACGGTCGCCGTGCGGGTACAATTGTAAAGAATGGCCAACTCCCCGAACACTTTGCCTGGGCCCATGGTGCACAGCTTCACGCCTTCTTTTGTCACTTCCACTTTACCGTCTGAAAAGAAGGAAAAACATATGATTTTAATTTTCCTTTGTGTTCCATTTTATTTGTTAATTTTCCAATATGCAATGAGGAGTGCTAGGCTCATTTTTAGAAACACAAAGCAGTTACCAGTGAAAACAAAATCATCGCCGAGTGGAAGGCAGGAAATGAAATAAAATAGACATATTCCTCCTTAAATTAATCACAGATAAGGTTTGAGAGGAGACCAAAAGGAAGCTCCAGAAAGAGATGGAAGCAAAAATGTAAACATATCAAATCATTCCAAATGTGATATTAGAAAACTATGTTAATTCCAATTAGAATGCCATTTTGAATTGGAAAGGAAAATGCAGTAAGTGGGTACATTTTCTACAGCCCACTTCATACTTGTGAATTCCAGTTTGAATAAGGCTGCTGTTGTGGAAAGGGAGATTACTTTGACCCCTGGGCATTCCTTAATTGTAGCTTGTAGTGTCTTTTATTTTTAAACATCTTATCTGCCTTGAGCAAGGCTGTTTTATCTGCTTCCTAGCCTGCCACCTTGGCTGTAAGGAAGGACAAGCAGCAAGGGTGGAGGGAAGGAAAGAGACACTCGGAATGTTTGTGTTCCACAGAGGACCTGGAGCATGAAATGGTAACGGAGGGAAAAGCTACAGAAGCATTCTACACTGGATATACACTCTCGCCTGAAGGAAGAAAAATGCTATTCATGAGGGAAATGAAAAAAGTTTTTTTTAAAAAAGTCATAGCTATGTACACAAGAAATTCTATCACCTAACACAAAGAGAGAAATAAAAAGTAATAATCTATACTAGACTTCATCCTCTTGTTCTATTATTTCTCCAAGTTACTTTTCCACACTCTACACAAGAAAAGGCTAATGCTTGTCACAAGTTAGTGACTGAAAGGCACTGAGGCTACCAAGTTGTTGTTGTTGTTTGTTTTTTTTTGCAGATTTCAGGCTCTCATGTATCAGCTTCACAATTGTTCCTTTATCTGTGTGCTTTCTGTAATATTTAAATCTTTAGAGTTTTGGCTTTAAATTCACTCCCTTCCTCAAAAATCAATCTAGTTTTATCTAAGCAATAACATCTGCAAAATCACAATTGATGTACTAATTTCTTTTTTCAAACACCTATTGAGGTAAAACCTTAAATACAAAAAAAAAACCTTTTTAAAGCAGTTTATCCACATCAGCAGACTGTGTTCTATCTGAAAAGCTAGTTCATTTAAATGTCATCAGTGGAGAGAAAATTCTGCAGTAATCAGGATAAAACTCCACACAAAACCTATTCACTACCCTTGAACTGTGTGCAAACAAGCTATTGAGGCATGAATAAATCCAACAATTCAAAAGGCTTGGAAATATTTATATAGACCTGGCCATTCAAATAGTCTTTTTTCCCCCATGCCTTACTTCTTGACTGCAGTGGGAAAAAATCACTGTTTTCTTGATAGGTAAATCAAAATCTTCCCAGTAAATTCATATTTTCATAAGTTTGAGATTCCTCCATAACATTCCCGCCTTTATTTCAAAGACAAGCCTTTTCCCCTAGAAATTTCATCTGCCACTCAAAAATGAAAGATAGGCTCAAAACATAACATGGTTAAGAAATTTATTTGTTGTTTGAAGTCAGACCAGGTGTTGAATTCTGGTTCTCTTATTGATTCCTCACTAGCCTTGAGCAAGTTGTTAATTTCTGTATGTCTCAATTTCTTAGTTAACAAAGGGCATAAAAGAAAAGCACCTATCTCAATGTGATACAATGAAATGAGATAAAGCAGGTACAATGCTTAGCACAGTGCCTGGCATACAGCAATTGGTCAATGAATACTAGCTCTTCTGATTGGTATTATTTTCACTATATTTGTTTCTTATCATTTAAAAGGAGGTAGGGCTGATTAGTTACAGTAGAACATAATATCACAGGAACCAAACAAGGTTGGTGTAGAGTAACAGGTTTTTGTCTTTCAAATGGAGAAAGTACCCTTTCAGATTCTTTCTCCACTTGGTGGGGGGAAAGTTGAGCACTTTCAGGTTCAAATCTCTTATCACACCCAAAAAAGGAACTAGAATCTTAAGAAACCACACTGATCTACTTGAACAATACAATAACTTTGTGCTCTTCCATAGTTGGCCATGTCTAACCATCGAGTTGGCCATACTTGGAGTGCAAATGTCTAACCAACATTTGGTGCACAGGCTGGGACAGAGGTAGCTTTACGACTGTGTTATTGCCCTGTATTATTGCTTTACCAACTATTACAAAAAATGTTGACTTGAAGCTCTAGCCTCACTTATATTAATAAAACTAAAAGCAAAATAAAGAAAGCCTAAGGAACTTTCATACATAACTTGTTTTGCACAAGTCTGCTTCTCTCTTTGGCTTCCATAGTTAAAAGTCTTCAGGGGGAAGGGACCCACAGGAATAGGACCACCGCTCAGAATCTTGCTGTACTGTTTGAGGGTCACACCTTCTCAACCCATAGCCAGCCTAAATAAGTGACAAGAAGAAACATCAGGACTTGTTGTACCTCAGTGCAGTCTGAAAGGAAGTCTGTGGACCTGCCATACCAATTAATTTCACTAATTAATGAAACCCAGAAACTTCCTCCCTCTGGGAAGTTGTTAATGTTCCTCTACCACAATGACCCTCTGCTGGGTCCTGCTGCCTCTTACTTCCCTGAAAAACCATGATCATACAACACTGACCTGTTTTAACCTATTAGTTCTTTTACAAGAACTAATCTTGTAATTGATCATGCTTCCATTTCTCATGTGACCTCTAGAAGGCTCACAGCCAGAATTGTATGACCCCGCGATTTGAAATTTATGCATAAGCTTACTTCTGGTTCCAACTCATTTTCCTGATTTATATTTGCCTAATTTTTTCATGTCTCACTCATTTTTTAAAAAAAGATAGAAATAATTATATATGGAATTAGTGTTGGTAACAGAAGGTTGTATTCGATAGTAATTAGAACAGCAAAAAATCAAGACTTGCTCAAACAGATTGCATTTGGAAATAGAAAGTTAGAGGTAAAACATCTTCTCCAGGTTAAGTTAAACACTGAAGACTCAATATATTCACAATAGCCAAGGAAGTAAAGGATATAATAAGAATTGTCGAAAAGTGCTGTATTTTTTTAAACAACAGAGAGATTTCAATGATAAACAGAGACATAGTGCTTGCAAATATTTCCCTGAGTGGTAATTTAATCGGGTACCCTTCCTTGCACCCATTGTGGGAATCGGGAGTAATCTGGAGAGGCAGGATGGCTAGGTGCTACAGAGGAAGGTATGTGTGCACACGGCAGTCCATGAGAGCTCTCTCAGAGACACTGAGAAACATTCTGATTCGCAAGAGCCCAGTGGGTTATTGATGTGAAATGTGAATTTGGTTAAGCTCATTTACCATGCCAGAAACTAACCCTGAAGCAAAATTAGAACTGATTATACATTTATAAATGACTTCCAAATATGGTCTCTGTGATTCACTAAAGATAACTAAGAATAAGACAGTTAAAACTTGACTCATACACTCAGTGATCCCCACTGCCACCAAATTCACTTCATTTAGAGTATTAGGGCATCTTAAAGCCACTTCCCTCATCTTAGACTCCTGTCTTTTCCACTCTGTGGTTAATTACCTCTGAGGTTTGTTTTGAATGGACTCTATTTGCATAGAAAATAGGTAGGGCCTGGGTGTGGTTATTTTGGCTGGGAGGGGAGGAATGCAGGTAAAACATACCTAGCATGCTTTTCTCAGAGGCCCACATCAGTGTACAAACAGGCCATACTTGGAGGTTTCTATGTGATGACAATTGTTATTAACTTCAGGAGGGCATTTTGATGAATTTACTCCAGGTCAACACTGATGAATTAATTTGTATTTCTTTAAAGAAATAGGAGAGATTGATCATCAGGTATTCATCACTGTTTTAACACTTCAGTTTCATTTTCAAATATGTTAGATTTCAAATCAACTTTTTTAAGAGTGGCTGAAAGATATTTTCAGAACATCCTAGTAAAATTCCAGGTGTTTTCCATGATTTTGCCTGACGAAACATTGACTAGAGGTTACTAGAATTGTTATTTGAAGAAGTAATACTATTTCAAAATAAGGTTAATCTAGATAAGGTTACTTATTATTACTTGAAGAAGTAATAATATTTCAAAATAAGGTTAATCTATTCTGCTTCTGCTCTTTTTATTCTCTTTTGCTTTTTTTCAATGTGATAGTATCTTGCTGTTATTTTTACTAGGCACCATCTCTACCAGGGAAGAAAAGCAAAGAAGCATTCAAATCATTCTTATTTAGATTTTGCTAAATTGTGAAAGTTGTTTGCATGAGAGATGTTGGAACAGTTGGTTGAAATAAGGTTCATTTATAGTTTCATTTAGCTCTTTTATCACTCCTACCATTGGCATGACTAACTAAAAGCTCTCTCACAGTGACTTGAATGCATTTTTTAAATTCTATTTCACTTACCATATGCCCATTTATGATCTGGAATGGGCTGAGTCATAAGTCCTAAATCTTGCCACTTTGAGCAACAATTAACCTACCTCCTGCTTTTTGGCAACACAGTCACATACCACGTTTATGTACTCTTTATTAGAATCAGAGGGCCTTATAAATACAAGGAAAGATTGCATTCACAGGGAGACCCAGAATCTCCCGGCTTTATTTTTATGGGTTTTTCACTAACCTGTGGATGTGTGCCATAAGAACTTTCATAATAAGGCAAACCAGCTTAGAGATTTATTACTGGCAGGCTGAAATAGAATGACCGGCAATCATCTCATTGTAAACACTGTGCCCACTTCCAACAGTCTTGGTTGGAATACTCAGGACTGAACACTAAAGGGAGACGGGTGTTATATCAAAGGTCCCATCTAAACAAGGCCTCCCATGCCTTTTCTAAACAAATCTGTTTGACTGTCCTTCCGGGATTTCGGAGGTCTGCGACCACAGCCTTTACTGCGCATTCCCACACAAGGGTTACGGTAGTTGCTAGATTGAACCAAATGTAAAATCTTGTATTTGAGCTGCACTGTCATCAGTATGGATGCATTAATTACAAGAGATGGGTTAGTTGACAGGTCTGCTGTCCTTCTCATTCATCATCTTTCATTTTTATCCTCACCTGAGGATACGCTCACTGATTTTAGAGAGAAAGGAAGGGAGAGAGAAAAACATCAATGTAAGTAAGAAACATCGATGAGTTATCGTCCATATGTGCCCAACTGGGGATCGAACACACAACCTAGGTATATGCCCTGATCAAGGATCGAATTCTTAACCTTCTGGTGTATGGGATGATGCTCCAACCAACCGAACCACCCGGCCAGGACCATTTTCCAGTTTTATTTAGATATAATTGACACAGAACACTGTACATGTTTAAGGTGTAAGGCATGAAGACTTCGCTTACATATTTTGCTAAATAATTACCACAATAAATTTAGTTCATATGCACCATATACAGATACAAAAAAAGTATATTATTTTTTGGCTGTGATGAGAATTTTTAGGACCTACTCTCTGATATCTTCATAGATTTGGAATACTATTATATCAGACTTGCCTTGCAAGGTCATTTTAGATTGGGGTGCAGTCATCTGGGGAAGAAAGGAGAAACTGATGAAACAGCTATGGGCTAACTAGAGGGAAAGCTATCCCATAGCCCGGAACAGATTATACTCTTAGGTCTCCTGCAAACCTGTACTTCTGGTCAGTCACTTATATATGTCTTCCTTAAACCTATATAAGAAAGAAAAGGGTGGCTTAACTATAAGATGTAAGTCTGTTTCTTTTAATCATTTTTATTGTTATTCTATTACAGTTGCCCAATTTTTCCCCCTTTGCTGCCCTCTGCCCATCCTACCCACTGCTCCCACAGTCGATTCCCACACTACGGTCCATGTCCATGAGTCATTCATACATGCTCTTTGACTAGTCCCTTTCCCTTCTTTCCACCATTATCTCCCTTCCCCCTCCCCTCTGGTCGCTGTCAGTCTGTTCCACGTTTTCCATGTTCCTATGCCTGTGGTTCTATTTTGTTCATCAGATTCCTCTTATAGCTGAGATCATATGGAACTTATCTTTCACTGACTGGCTTATTTTGCTTAGCATAGTGCTCTCCAGTTCCATCCACGCTGTTGCAAAAGGTAGGAGTTCTTTTCTTTCTGCTGTGTAATATTCCATTGTAAAATGCAGCCCAGTTTTTTGATCCGTGGATCTACTGATGAGCATTAGGCTGTTTCCAGAACTTGGCTATTGTATATAGTGCAGCTATGAACACAGGGGTGCATAAGTTCATTTGAATTGGTGATTCAGGATTCTTAGATTTAAGAACTGCAGTGTGTCAGCACCTTATCAGTTTGCTGTTTAAAAAATGCTTTCAGATCCAAATGAATATGGACTCTGTAGATCTGAATTCCCATTCCTTAGATAAGGTGTTAACCTTGAAGACTGAAAATCATTCTATGGCCATTGAATAAAAGCCTGTGAAAAACTGCTCTGTTTCAGTGTTAAGTATTCACTCCAAAGTTTGCTTTACCCAATTCTAGCTGGGAAGGCAATTTGCTTATTATTTCCCATTACACATAAACATTTGCCGTAGGTTCCTTTTTCCTAAACTATTCATGTTATCATTGTAGTTTCTTTAACTATCAGATTATTATATTACTTTAACGAACACCAAGCTTCCTATTGAACAAGTCATAATTCTTTGATTTTATCATGACAATAATTACTAAAAAGCATGAAAGTAGTAGTTTTCCAAATGAAATGAAGCAGAATCTGAGGTATAAGAGGTTAGTTGAGGCTGAAGCTACACGAGTAAAGATCTTTGTTAGTTTTTCCACCAATGAAGCAAACCTAATTTCCCTTCTGTTCATGACTACTCTAAACATGTTTGACAAAATTTTTTATTATATTAATCATAATATAGATTAAATATAAAATGAAACCTTAGTTACAGTGGTAATAAGAGAATCAAAACCATATGAGGTATCCTGAACTGAAAAGAGAGAAAGAGAGAGATTAACATGCACATCAAGCTACTTGAAATCCACCCCCACTTTTATTTTTGGTTTCTCACTCTAAGGTCATAGGGCATACAAATATTTCCACAAAAGAAACCTAGCATAGGAACCTATAATAGGAAACTAAGATCTAAGCATTCTGGGTATACAGAATCATCTGAACCATTAGAATGAAAGTCTGGAAGGGGGAACATGCATAGCAGCCCTCTGTCCTTGGAGATATTTAAGGAGTGGAGAATGTGCTGAGCCTCCTGGAAACAGCTCAACCATTTAACATGAACAGGATTCTGGAAGGACCTGACAAACATTACGACTGTACTCCTGATACATGTCATGTTTTAAAATCCTAGCACTTGGAAGTACACAAGAAGCACTGGATAAATGTCTGTGGACTTAATTCAATTTCTAGTGATGAGGAAAGTTAAACATCAGGCAGAGAAGAGATGCATACAGAGGAAAGGAATGGGAAATAGACTAATCATCCCCTGAATAAATGGTAATTTAATTGTTCCAGTTAAGTCAAGTTTTTTAAGCTTAATTTCAGCAATGTGCAATGTACTCTTGCTCTATTGTTTCTAGAGCACACAAGCACCTTCATTTAGTCTAAATGATGAATGGCTTTCTGTTTTTCCTTCATGACAGGTGAATGACAAGACTTGCAGGTGCTTATTATGTAATTTTTGTTTTTGCTACGTTTTAATATTAAGCACTGGAGAGTTTATGATGTAACACAATGGTTCTCAACTCAGGACAATTTTAACCCAATGGGATAATTAAGCCTGTCTGCGGACACTTCTGGTTGTCATGACTAGGAAGGTTCTACTGGCATCTAGAGGGCAGAGGCCAGGAATGCTGCTCAACATTCCACAATGCAGAGGGCAGCCTGCACAGCACAGAAAGTGTTATGCATCCCAAACGGTACGTAGTGCCCAAATTGAGGAATGTTGGTGTAAAGTAAACCTATGCACATAAAAAATAGGTTTAAAGAGGAAATGTTGCCTTCCACTGTGTTATTTTAACCTCCACCAGAAAAAAATAGCTACCTAAAAAGAGGTTAACACCAGGTTGTCATGCTTAAGGAAACAATGTTGTTATCAGATCGAATAAAGCTACAAAGCTACTTTACTGATGCAGCAGATGTTGGAAGCAACCTAGGTGCCCGTAGGTAAATGAATGGATCAAAAAACTATGGTACATTTACACAATGGAATTCTATGCAGCAGAAAGAAAGAAGGAGCTCCTACCTTTTGCAACAGCATGGATGGAACTGGAAAGCATTATGCTGAATGAAATAAGCCAGGTGTTGAAGGACAAATACCATATGATCTCACCTTTAACAGGAAGCTAAACAACAAAACAAACAAGCAAGCAAAATATAACCAAAGACACTGAAATAGGGAACAGGGGGACAGTGACCTGAGGGGAGAGGGGAGGGAATTTCAGGGGAAATAGGGGGAAAATTTAGAGGAACAAATATAAAGGATACATGGACAACTAAGAAGAGTGGACATGGGAGCAGGGGGAGCATAGGGGGGTGGGATGGGATGGGAGTGATAGACAGAAAACTGTACATGAAAAATAAATAAATAATTTTTTACAAAAATAATAAAAAAATTTAAGATAAAAAAGAAATAGAAGTAATTACAGAAATTTTTGAAGCAAGACTTACAAGGGTACCCTACTGACATTAGAATGGGGGCCTTTTTCCCCAGACATCCTTGAGAATATGAACTCCTGCTTCTATCACCGACTGTCTGTGGGATCTTGCATAAGTTATTTAACTCTAAGCCTCGACGACCTCACTACACATTTGAGATAGTCCAATTTTATTGCATAGGGTCGTGATGATTTAATTAGACAATGCATGTAGCAAGATAAAGATTATGTAGGTTAAAAGTAGTTCTTGAGGAAATTTCCTTTTCTTTTTCAGAAAAAAAATTTGATAGGTAGTTTTAAGGAGGGTGAGGGAGGCCTCCAGGTCTTGGTTTATAAAATTTAGGAGTGGGTAGCAGTAGAATGATAAATGAGCAGAGGGAGTGAAGGGAGAAAGGAGATGAGCGAGAAGCTGCAGATTTCGAGGAAGAGGCCAGTAGGAAAGCCAGGACTTCAGTAAAAAGGGATGTTTAATGTACAACATTCAGTTATGTGTTACCGGAATTAATGTCCTCTCTCTCTCTGCAAACTAGTGCACCTCCCACTCATTTCTCATGTGACGGGTTCGGGGAAAGGTGGAAGCACGAGGATGATTCATTGCTCGGATATATCGAAGAACAGGGAGGCAAGGACGTGGAGAGGGAGTGATAATAGGGAGGTGAAAAGCAGGAGATCTGGAAGTAATTATGTCATTACAAGAAACTAAAGACTCAAGAACTTGCAGATATTTCAGGGGAGGACACCAGTCTTTTCACGGGAAGGAACTTACTGAGAACTCACTCCAGTTTAGCTAAGTCTGCAAAGGTTAGAACAAGAGATCTTGCTTCAATCAGAGATGAGGTCTTCTTTGTCCAAGTCCATTTGACACCTTTGTTTAGGTTCATAATGGCTCTTGGGGGTCAGAAAAAGAAGTTTTGAAGTTAGAAGTTCGAAGCTGGTGTAGTGATTCTCACTGCTTTGACAGATCAGAACTTTTGGCGCACGGGTTCTGCATCAGTGTGATAGGGATGATACAGGATTCATATCAGAATAGGGAGAGAGTTTGGTGGGTGATGACACTCTCTACAAATATTAGTATCCACTAAATAGCTGAAGAGGCAATCATTTAATTCCTGCAGTGTCTGGTTGTAAACAGTAGGAGGTTAGTAAAGACCCCTGGGTGAATAATTGGGATATTAGTAAAAACGACTGCTACGGTGATCACATTTGTGGGAAAGGCTCAGAATTTCATCTTAATAACATTCCCCACGTAGTCTGGAAAAAGAAAAATAACAATGATTAAAATTATCAACTTCTCACTCCATTTATTCAAAGTATTTTGGTATTCTTAGAGTGCAATAATATCTCACACCTAGAATTTTTCTCTGAAAGTTGAAACTATCTGTGCTTGAGGTGACACATATTGTTTCCCTCTACAAGTGGTTAGGATTCTCCAGAATATACAGCGAGCACTTATCTGCCTTCACAGTATTAAAAACAAGCAGAGAAAGAATGAAGACAGAAATAAAGAATAACCACACACCTTGCAAAATAACCTGCACAGCTATAAAAAGGTGAAATAGAATGCTTTTGAACCTACACTCTCAAAGGCAGTTGCACCAATGGTCTTGGGCAGGTTAGAAGTGAGAGGGTTTGGTTTGACATTTACTGTCCACCACACACTGAGAACAAGCGTATTAATCAGATTCCACCTTATTTAACAAGAGAAACGGTGAAAAAAATGACCAAACCCTCCTCTAGTTGGAAAAAAAGGAAAAATGGCAGAATAAAATAATGCAGAAAGAGTTCATCAGTTGATAAGTGGATAAACAAAATGTAGAACATTATTCAGACATAATAAGGAATGAAGTGCCGATACATGCTATAATATGCATGAACATTAAAACACGCTAAGTGAAAGAAGCCAGTCATAAGGACCACATATCGTATGATTCCATTTATCTGCAATGTCCAGAACAGACAAATCTATAGAGACAGAACATATATTGATGGTTGCCTAGGACCTAGAGGAATGATGGCGTAGGACACAGGGTTTCTTATGGGGGTAATGAAAACTTTCTAATTTTGACTGTGGTGTGAATGCACACTTTGTGAATATACTAAAAGCCACTGAATACCTTGAACAGGTAACTTGTATGGGATGTCAATGTTATCTGTGAGTAACAGAGTAAAGAAATAAATTGGGGTCAAGCTGCTAAATTGCCATTATCTAGTAGGTTGAAGCTGAGGAAACACTTCTGTTCTTGTCCTAACTAGCCTGGAAACTTAAACTATTGAACTTTGCAGTCCTGGGTCAATGCCTGGACACACATTAGTTTAGTCCATTGTGTATCAAGACCTGGACATACATCAATCAGACCCCCAAATAACTCCCTGCAGGACGCATGTATCCAGACCACCTGACATTCACCTGACATCAGCATCCAGAACACTGGACGCAAGCAGACGTCCTGGCACCCATCCTCCAGACAGCCTAGCATCTGACTGAAAACTACCTTGGACCTACCCTAGGGCTGAGAATGCAAGACTAATTATTCTCAAAAATGCTTTTTTGGTATAAGAGCTCTCAGCTTTTTTTTTTTTTCAGAATACTTCAGGTTTTTTGCCTAGTATATTTCTGGTTTTCAAGCCCTAATACCCTTGAATAAGTCTTTATCGTTTGTTTCTAGCCAAAGCCTCCAGGTTCTTTCTGAGTTCCTTGAACATCTCAGTTAAGTTATTAAAATATCAAGGACTTAGCACAGGCACATAGTAATTGTTGAAATGAATGCTAAGACTCAGGAGCCCTGGCTGGCGTAGCTCAGTGGATTGAGCGTGGGCCTGCGAACCAAAGGATGGAGGTTTGATTCCCAGTCAGGGTGCATGCCTGGGCTGCAGGCCAGTTCCCACCAGGGGGCATATGAGAGGCAACCATGCATTGATATGTCTCTCCCTCTCTCCTTCCCTTCCCCTCTAAAGATAAGTAAATAAAATCTAAAAAAACAAGAGTCAGAAATGCTTCGGTATCTCATTCAAGTGATCTCTCTCCTACTCCCTTTAGGACATCCACATCGATGCTTTTCACCACGTGGGACTGCATCTTCCTTCCAAAATAGCCATTGATCCCTTCCAAATTTCTCTATGACTACTGTCACAACAACCATTTTTGAGTCATGCAGTTAATAACTACAAATACTTCTTACCATCAGCACACTTAATCCATCCAATTATTTTTATTCCTTAACTAAAACTACCTTAAGCCCTCCTTCACAACCGACCTAGTTTCTTTCCCAGAGTCTCTGCCAACAAACTACAGAAAGAGAATAAAATCCTCTTTTCCAGACAAACTACCCCCCCTGCTAAGAAATTCACACTAATTTCTCTGGTCGCAAAAGTAAAACTCTTAGCATCGTGTGTCTAGTCTTTCCATAAACTGGGATTTTCCCTGAATTAAACTGACTCTGAATCTTCATGTCTGTCATCCTCTTATTCAACCTTTAGGATCTGGCTCAAAGGTTCTTAACCTAACAGGAACTGAAAGATCTGTGAAATGTTTTTTATATATCTTTATTTTTACTAACTTCTCATTGAAATGTAGCATTCCCATAGTAACTAACCATATTAGTTCAATAATATTTGTGATGATGTTACCATTAAAAATTATATTTTATTATGACAGTTGCTCAGGTATCTTTAAAAATAGTTCATGCTTGTCACTCCTTCAAATTGATGGTAGTTATTAGACTTAGGAGTTCAGTTTTATTATTTAATGTTTTAATGAAAAATACACATGTATTAGTGAATTAATTTTTTTTTCATTTAGTTAGTATTGATGACTATCATTGATGGCTCCTTCTCAGAAGGAGAAGACAAAGTAGCTTTAAAACAAAACAAGGTAATGTACCACAGCTTTTTTTATTCACTCATCTACACTTGGGCTGGACCCTTGGGCTGCTTCCAAATCTTGGCTACTGTAAATAACGCTGCCGTGAACATAGGGGTGCATATACTCCTTTGAATTCGTGTTTCAGGTTTCTTCAGATATATTACCAGCAGTGAAATTGCTGGGTCATACGGTAAATCCATGTTTACTTTTTTGAGGTAACTCCATATGTTTTCCACGGCAGCTGCACCAGTCTGCGTTCCCATCAACAGCGTACAAAGTTTCCCCTTTCTCCACATCCTCACCAGCACTTGTTGTTTATTGATTTATTGAGGATGGCCATTCTCACTGGGGTGAGGTGGTATCTCACTGAGGTTTTAATTTGCATCTCTCTGATGATTAGTGATGCTGAGCATTTTTTCATATGTCTGTTGGCCATCTGTATATTTACACAATGGAATACTACTAAGTCATGAGGAAGGAGTAAATCTTACCCTTTGTGACAGAATGGATGGACCCGAGGAGCATTTTGATAAGTGAAGTCAGTCGGTCAGAGAAAGGCAAGCACCATACGACTTAATGCATATGTAGAATATAATGAACAAAATCAAGTAACAAACAAAACAGGAGCAGACTTATAGAGAACGCATTGAGAGCTATCTGAGGGGAGGGGGGTTGTAGGGTTGGGTGAAAATGTGAAGGGATTAAGCACAAAGAACAAAAACGCAAAACATAACTCCTCATGGACACAGACCACAGTATGGTGATTACCACAGGGAAAAGGGTTTGTGGGTATAAGAGGGGAAAGGGGAAATAAATGGTGATGGAAAGAGACTTGACTTGGGGTAGTAAACACACCATACAATATACCAATGATGTATTACAGAATTATATAGCAGAAACCTATATAATTTTAAAATAAACAAAGTAGATTTGTTTGTACTAATAGGAGGTGATTGTTAAGATGCAGTTGAGTAAAATGAATCAAGATGCATAAACAAACAAACACACAAACAAAACAAATTATCCTACTTGGTCTGAGCACTTGTTAGAAATTTAACATTGTGTTTCCCACCTCGTTGTTTGCCAACTAATGCCAATGGCTTCCTGGCCATTTGGTCTGCCTCTCACTTTGGAAATGATTTTACAGGAAGGACAGGGAAGACACTAAGAAAAAGAAAATAGACTAGATATGCTGCTTAAATAAAACTACAGATATATAAAGTTTTACTTGAATATCAGAAAACACTCATCTCATTAAACTGTTAAAAATAAAAATATACTTTCATATTAAACACCACTTTTTCTCAACACATTTCTGTTAATTACCCTTCTACTCTATTACTGAACTTTCATAGGCTTAAAATGTTTAAAAGCATGTGAAGTTTTACCTAGTCTTGAACATCAGTGAATTAATTAAAGAAACTAATTCCTATAGAAAAAAATTATTCTTAACGACAGTATTGTCTATGAATAATCGCTCCCTATCTAAAGATGTACTAACTTATTTGTGTTTTGAATTCAAGCAGCTCTAAATTATATTAATGTTCACATTTCTTTTTCAGGTCTCCAGATTTTAGTTCTCCACTCACATCAAGACCAGACGAGCAGTTTCCATTTGATTAACTAGCTTCTTTTTAAAAAGAATAAACCCTCTCCCACAATACTCACACCCCAGATAAATAATATGAATTTCTGTTTCTGCTTCAAGACTTCAAGACTGCGTAACGATTCCCATGAGATCCAAGAAAAAAAATATTGTATTTTACGTTGTGAAAACTCTCAAATGGATGTTAAACAAATGCTGTGCTTCTGTCCAATACGCAGTTTTTACATAAAAATTGGGATATAAAATACACCTACGTTTTTATTAGAAAAATCTGTTCCCTAACATATTAGGATTTTATATATATATATATATGACTTCTGGTGAAATGTGGTTTTAAATTATGCTTCCATACTAAAAGACAACTGCCTTGTATATCACCAACACTTCAGAGGGAAGAATAATGTTCAAGTTCAGTAGGCTTGGGCTTTTATGTTTAATTTTCACCTAACGGACTTTGACATCTTTTGTTTCTCCTGGGGAAGTATAAGGTCATGACAGATGGCATGGGGCCAGCTGACACCTCCAGGATTATGAAGTGAGACTAAAACTGAAGTTCTTCAGTGGAGACCAAGACAAAGATCTCATATAAATTCTTCCCACTTCCCACATATTTTATTCATTAAAAAGCACACCAAAAGCAGGATACTTTTCCTATGCTAACCCCACCCCGCAGAAATGAGAAAACACTAGAGGCATATGACTATCCAACTCCATTTTCGAATGTCATGCCAGTTCGTGGTAAATGAAATCCAGCTGCTACAAAGAGCAAGATTTGGTGAGTGGAAAACTTAAGCAAGTCCTAGGAAATATTGTCCCAAGTTTTAAAAAATGTATTGTAGCTATTTATATTAGAGAAAGTAGCCTATAAATAAAGATTTCTATTTTCTTAAAAATATTGTTGGCATATATCAACCAAAGACATATGCCTTTAATACACTAGGAAAGTCGTGGCTTAGAGATAGATCTGGGTTCTTGTTGATGCTTTTGTTCATTATCTGTGAAAAACATTATAAACTAGCACTCAATGAATCTACTTCATGGATGAAAAAGGACCAGCTTCTCCAGCTCTCCAGGCAAAAAAAAAATATATATAGTCACTTTCCAAACAATGAACCTGGTTGAGTTTCAGAAGAAAATAATACTTTCTCTTCATGTGGGTAAGACAGTATCATAACTAATTAAAAGCAGGGGCAGGAAAAACTCAGGGAAGATCCTCACCTGCAGTGAGACAGATACATCTAGACACTGAACAAACAGAAACCCCTACCCGATGGGGAAACAAGAATGGGTGCTTGATGAACGATTCCATGCTTTTAGTGGGCAAGAAACATATCTTCTAGTCCCTCTGTATGACCAGTATAGATATATAATACCCTCTAAGATATTAGAACCTGTGTTGAACAAGGATTACTTCATCATGATAATGAGCAGCCATTTGTAATCTCAGATTTTATGGTCCTGTGCCAGAAGATGAGGAAATGTTCACTAGGATAGCCTAAATAGACATATGAGGAATTGCTTTTTGGCACTTGTCTGCGCATGTTGCAGACAAGTCTTCTGAAAGTAACCGTAGCCATGAACTGAGTTCAGTGTGGCTTCCTGAAAAAGATTTAGACAAAATTCAAGTCCCATGCATTGTATCTAGTTACGGGGTAGACAGAAGATGAACATTTTATTATAAAAGGTATAGGTGAAGTAGGAGGAATAGTGGAGAAAGGCTCAGAAAGAGAAAAATAGAAATGGCGAGCCCTGGCTGGTGTGGCTCAGTGGCTTGAGCTCTGCTTTGCAAACTAAAGGGCCTCCAGTTTGATTCCCAGTCAGGGAACATGCCTGGGTTGTGGGCCAGGTCCCCACTAGGGGGCATGCAAGACGCAACCACACATTGATGTTTCTCTCCCTCTCTTTCTGCCTCCCTTTCCCTCTCTAAAAGTAATTAAATAAAATCTTAAAAAAAAAGAAATGATGGGTGGGTGAATGAAGTTTGGAATTATAGAAGAGAGATAAGGTTAAGGGATTGGATCTAAGCAAAGAGAAAAGGTGGTAAATTAAGGAATCAATAACAACATTTCAGCATTTCTGATTACCTGCAGTTTTGGTGTTGGCCATTTAGAGAACCCTTTCTTTCCTACATTCATCCTGAAAACTGTTCAGAGCTAAACCTACAGAGATGCTAACTCCTGCTGACAGTTCTTCACAGAACACCTCGTGCGCAGAGCCTGAATGACCTGTGTTCATTGACTGCACATTCATAGTCACCGGAAGAATGGCAGGGTTGGAAATGATACTCATTACTATTGGGTTCACAACTCCTTATCTGCTCTCTAGAGCCAAACATTATTCTTATTTGGCGTTAAAACTTGATCTGAACTAATGTGAGGTTATTTATTATCTTCCTTGGACCTAAGTGACCATTTATACATTTTGCTACAGAAATGTTCATGTGTCTGGTTATGGGTGCTGCCCCAGATCCCAGCTGGGGTATTATGTAACATGTGGTATATGCACTATATTACTTTTGTAAAGTCTGAAAGATCTGGCCCCAGGTGTCTGGGGAAAGCCTTGCAGACATGTACTATTGTACTCTGGACAGGGCTCCTCCCCTCCTTGGAAGAGGGTCCTTGTGAGACGAAGTTTGCCTCTCATGTGAGAAAATACTGCTGAGCTGAGGAAATGCACATATATGAATATATTTTTGTTTAGTCTCTTGTATTTTACTGTAAGATTTTCAAGAGAGACCTAAGAATATGCCTATCACCATAGGTCATCCTTCCCAGAGAGTATGGCCTGGATGAAGAAAATATGTTAGATAAAACTCAATAGAAGAACAGAACCAGAAAGACAAGATGAAGATCAAACATAATGGATAAGGACAGTTGCTTTCTTTTAATTTAAAGTTCAAGGTAGCAAGTTTCCTCCATATAGTTTGGTTCATGGGAAAGATGTAAATTTTACATCTTTAAATCTTAAAACTGTTTTTGGAAACACTAATGTGTTTTGTGGAAACTAATAAATTTCAGAAATTGAAAAAGAAGTTATGAAGTTATTTGAAAAAGATTTGGAATAAAATATAATAAAAACCCACATATAGAGATATAGCCAAGAACTAAGCTATAAAGAAAAGAGGAAGAGGAAAGATACCAAGAATTCAAGTAAAAGAAAACAGGATAATGAAGAATAAACTTTACTACAAGCTTCCTAGCAACGAGGACAATTAGGCAAATACATCGATTCCCCTCTCATTTTATGTATCTAGAGTAGGGTGAACCTTTTTAGAGTAAAAAAATCTGGTTCTGGGAAGTCAGAAAAATAAGCATGAGCATCACTGGACAAGAAACTCACACCTTCCACAGCAGATTTACCCATAGAATTATTGACCATATGAATATTATGTCACAAATTACTAAATATGTACTTTTATTAAACTACTTAAATGGAAAAAATTGAGGATACTATTCAGTTGAAAGAAAATACAGAATATTTAAATCAATGAACATTTACATTGAATTCAATTTCTTAAGGGCAGAAGTGATCTTTCAAATGTATATCCTAGTTACGAACACCCCACAGAAAAATGATAAATGCTTGCTGATTAAATGCTGGGGGAGAGTTTATGGGTTAATGTGAAGATTTTTCTTCAGGGAGACCAGCATTTTTTTTTTACTTAAGTGTTTTTAACAGACTTATTCAGTTAGCATGGCAGGCAGTTATAGACAGTGGAGAATCGTGTGTCCAGCCACACAAGGCATTTTAAGACCTATGAGTCTTCCCCAAATACAATGCTATAAAATGTCCTTTTGCTAAAAATACTGGAATCAAGTAATTATCTACTTCTGAATTCTAATGAATAGGCCATCTGTTCATTCAAATTGAAAAAATGAAATTTTTCTACAAATTAACTACTTGATGAGATGTCCCTTGTGACTAAATCTGCTTCACTGCCTCTATTATACTAAACCTAAAGGTGACACATAGCCTATCACACCAGGTTTTGTAAAATAGAGTATGGGAAAAATGTTCTTCCTAATCATGGAATAAGCCTGGTCTTTGTTTCTTTGACACGCTATATTTATCAATTATCAAAGGTTAATTATTATTACCATATTTTTATATTATTAAAATGAATCACCAGGGAGAAAAATATGTCCATTTTTATCTGTGATGATTATGACAAAAATTTAACTCTACACATTTTTTTTGGGATTATCACTATAATGGTGAATAATTGTTTTCCATCTCCTTATCTTCCTATCCAAGAACATTTTATTTTTTTCATGTTGTGCTCTCCAATATGGCAGCCATTTACTAGATGGGGCTATTTAAATGTAAATTATTAAAAATAAATAGAGTTTAAAATTAATTTCCTCAGTTGCACCAGTCACTCAGCAAATGTTGCATATGGCTACCATATTGACTGTGCAGAATATCTGTATCTTTCTCGGAAAGTTCTACTGGACAGCACTTTAACACCTGTCTTACCCCACTGAAAACAAGACAACAGGCCCCAAATGGAGTCACTTACGTGATGACTCGTGTCACAGAACAGAGACTTCATTTCAGTGTCGGCTCTCACGGGAACAGACCATAAAGCAGTCAGCCGTGAATCACCTGCTGAGCACCAGCGAAGTAATCTCCCTGGCAGGTCCCCACCACCTCCTAAGGAAACCCACCTTGAAATCACCAACCCACTTTTCCCTGGCATGACTTTCCTGTTTCTTCTTTCTTCTGCCTACAAGTCTGTGATTTTGTACAGCTTCTGGAGCCCCTTTTGTCTGTGAGGTTGAATGCTGCTCTATTCAAATAGATCTTTTTCTCAAATGAACTCTTAAAATTTTTAATGTTTCGGTTATATTTTAACATCTCTAATCATCCTCCCTCTGAAGAGTCACTACCTTTTTCGTCCAGGAAGACCAACTTTTCATCTATACTCTCAGCCATATTTATTTTTTTTAACCATGTCAAACATTCACACATGGCTCTTCCAAAGGTCACAGTGTTCTACAACTAGTTGATTTATCTTTTAGGTTTTTAAAGTTCTGAGGAGACAAAAAAGATAAGTTTTATGTATTGCTTTGTGAAACAAAAGCAAAATCGGTGGCACTTCATAAATAATGCATAATAGCAGCATGGGTTTGGCAGAAAATATACTACATTCATGCCAGCAGCTGCAGATTTCGGTCTAATTAAATATGAAAATACTATTACGATCTGAAATTATACCTATGTTATCAAATTAGTATGCCCACTATTACATTGACAGAAAGTATTCAAGATGCTGCCTTGTAGAAATGAGCTAGTTGTGTGTTCTCTCATTACCGAAGATAAAGGCAGGATCTCTGCATGCTATGATTAAGTTAAACTAGGCCTGAACCATCTCATCTGAACTTATTTAGTAGCAGCTTTAATTTTGTTTTTCACTTTTATTAGCATTTATTTTATGCTGCATTCACTGCCAGGCCGTACATTTTTGTTTTCGCTTTCTTCTGGGACAGAAGTTTCTTCTGTGCAACCTCCTCTTCTGGTTTAGAAACAATCTGCTCTTTTTGGTAAGATTATCTCACCACGGCAGGGAGAGCTCACAGGCGGGTTAATCCAGCCATGAACTGTGTTAAATTTTTTGCTACATCTCGGGAGACTTTTTTCACCTGGATGTGCTCAAAGGCCAGAGATCCACAACTAAACCTTAAGTTCATCATTAGTCTCTGCATTTTTAAGCACTGGTGGCAAAAAAATCCAGTGCTTTTGGGGCCACCCACCCGGTGTCCAGCATCACTGTTTGGCCTGGGCACACCCACCAACTCTACTACTGAAATGTTGGAATGACACACACTACTTCTGTAAAGTGACGTCCTTCCGATACTTGGTGGCTTTTCTGATATGCCTGCTATGGATGGCCTAGGCAGTTTCACAAGTGCCCTTAAAGTGAACATGAAGATTTGAAACTCTTGGTTTGCATAATTTTGTGGGGTTTTCTGGGTCAAATGAATAGGGTGCAATTTTCAGAGGTCACCTCTGGCTGCTTTTCGGAAGAGTTAGTAGCAGATTTAAATTTGTACACCGCAACCATGTCGGATTTCACCTACAAGAAGGGACGGGTTTGGGAGGTAGCAGAATTCATTTTTCTTCTTCTTCAAGTCTGACCAGTGGCTCCCATTTCACTCTCCATACCCCCACCTCTGACACATAACACGCCCAGAGCAGCCTGACAAAGCAAGATAATGAGGTTCGCTTTTCTGTCCCTGGCTTTTCTTCCCAGAGTCCTCCAAACAATACCCCCACTATTTCCCAGACCTCCCCACTTCAAAGTAATTTCTCATACTAGATTTGTAGTAGCCACACTATGCAACTGGTATAATAATTAAAATCCCCCCTATGTTCATCCCCATTTATTTCTTCTTCTATTCATTTTCCTCCTATGCCTATAATTCTTTACATAAGAGAGGTCTACACTACCCCAAAAAGGGCACGTTGTCTTCTCTTAAGAGAACTGAGCAATTTCACTAGCTGTATTTTCTTTATTTTTATTATTTGTACTATTATAGTTGTCCTCACTCCCCCTCCTTTCCCACCTCTACCCAGGCCCTGATC
Source organism: Sturnira hondurensis (assembly GCF_014824575.4). NCBI lineage: Eukaryota > Metazoa > Chordata > Mammalia > Chiroptera > Phyllostomidae > Sturnira > Sturnira hondurensis. Next base: position 3,537,779 of record NW_028089315.1, read on the forward strand.
TCTTAAGGTAACTAGTTTTTAAAATGTACTTTCTACAGTAGCACATTTTAAGAACTAGTTAACAAGAAAGCAATTCATCTTCTGCATATAAAAATTATATATTATGTCTTAATAAAAACATATGCATCTGTATCATCTGTTGCAAAGAAGTGATTCCAATTTGATCTGAAAATAGACTTGGTGTGCTAATTAATAGAAAAAAAGACTAACTTCTCCTTTAGCATAATACATACAAATTTTTAAGTCCTGATGCCTACTTCAGGTCAAGTAAGGCCAGGTCAAGTAAGCTGGGCTCTCTGGATTCTATGGTAGTTCTCTGCGCTGCCCAGGCGGTTTCCACATGTCAGCAGTTCGTGCTTATACTGTAACTCAGACAATACCTCATCAAACACACAAGTAACCCTATGAACAAAGCAACAAAGTCCACATTTGGAGGGGGCAGATAGTGGGAGAAAGGAGGGCTTTTCTTTCAAAAATAAACACAAGTTAACTTTTGTGGGAACTCTGAGTATCAGAGAACCATGACTAAATCAGGGCATCTATTTGCTCAGAGAAAAACACAATAGGACACTTTGACAGACTATAAAAATTGAAAATCAAGTACATGTGATTATTAGCAAATGTCTTCCAGGAATAACATTCATTTCTTTAGAAAATGATGACATTCAGGCAGTGGTTGGCAAAATTTTTCTGTGATGGGACAGACTATAAATATTTTAAGCTTTGCAGGTCATATGGTTTTGGTCCCAGATACTTACCTGTGCTGTCGTAGCCTGGAAGCAGCCCTAGACAACATGCAAATAGGAGCATGGCTATATTCCTAAGAAAGCTTTGCTTGACAGAACAGTTAGAGAAATGGATTTGGTCTTCCGACTGTACTTTGCCATCCCTAGCATTAAAGAATATTGTGGAGCATTTGTTTGAAACTCTTATGCCAAATGGTATTTTTTCAAAATCCCACGAGTACCTCCCCTGTCAGTGCTTTTCTACCCTGTGCCCCCACCATTCCCTCCCTCAAGAGGTACTTTGTATTTTCCAGCCTCCTTCAATCTGGCCAGGCCCTGTAACTGCCCTGGCCAATCGAACGCAGTGGAGATGCTGGCCTGGCAGCTTCCGCTTCCTATCTCTTGGCATGCGGCCCACGGAACCCGGTCACTATGCTGTGAGCTACCCCAGCTTCACAGAGGGTTGATGTTTAGGTGCTCTATCCACACGCAGGCGAACAGGCAGCACTGACGGCCAGGTATCTGATTAAATTCTCTCGACGGCCACCCGGGCCACATATCCAGGCAACGCTATCCCCCGCGGCCACCTGACTACAATCAGGTGAGGGGTCCCCCACAAGAAACACCTGCCGAACCCGGTCAACCCACGGAACCGTGCGAGCTACATTGTGTTAAACCACTAAGTCATTTGGCATGCTACCATATAGGTAGAACAACTTTGGGGGTTGTTTTTGAGGGTCAGTGACACTTGTGTGCTAATGCAAATGTTTTCATTTATATAGAAATTTATCAATAAGCAGTCACTTTTCATGGCTTGAGTTAAAGAAATGCATTTCTTCTAAAATTCATGGATAATTCTCATTTATTTTAAGCCACACGTCTAAGTCACCTATAAGTCCAACAGCTATATTAAGTAAATTTATTTTAAAATGTTATGCTAAAATTAACAGTTCTCCAGCTGTTACAAACGAGGAAGACAGGTGGGGTGGAGTCATTAAATACTACAGTAGCACTGTGATTCTAAATTAGAATTGCCATCAAAAATCAGCTACGTGGTTAAATTTGGTGAATTCCAAATAAAACCCATTATTCTTTAAAACATTTAGAACAAAGTTTTCTTTGTAACTTAGTACTAAAAATACAGTGTTTCAGAATTGACAAAGACATAGCACTTACACAAGAATTGTTTCAAAAACGAACTGTCAGCACAAAGCTTGATTTAGAGTGGATTCTCAAAATTTTGAATAGGTGATTGGCTCACTGTCCAGTCACACAATAATCGCAACATCGAACAAATGAACTTAGTGTGCAAATTAATATGGGGACTCTTTTCTGGCAGAAATAATGAAAAGAGTAAAATATCCCACATTTGACTAGGAATCACTCTGGGGAGCTTCAACTGGGAAGTTCATTAAAGTTAGAAAACTCAGTTCTATTGTGCTTCTATGAATTTAGTAGAGATACGGACACCGAAAGCTGAAAGTCATAGCCTCAAGGCAAGAATCAGGATTCTGAATATGTAAAGCTGAACAAAACAGAATGTAAGAGACAAAATTTTAAATCATGGATTAAGAGGTATGAGAGAATGAGAAAATGGGAAAGTAATCTCCTTAGAGTCAACAAATGTCAGAGTTGAAATATATGTTCAAGGTCATACTGTTCAACCCTTGATTTTCCAAATGAGAAAAGTTATGTCCCAAGAGCCTCAACAACTTTGGGGAAAGAACAAGAAAAAATATACCTTGGTCGGACAGAATCAGAACTACTGTATTTTGCTGTGTATAATGCACACTTTTTCGTCCGAATTTTTGAAGGAAAAATAAGGATGCACATTATACATCCTTCTGTAATACTAATTCCATATTTATATAAGTGTTTTTAATTCTTTTATTTATGCTTATGCATCAAAGTGTAACTCTAGAAAGCAATAACAATATCTGTTTGCAAAATAATACCCTGGAAAAAGACCATTGGTTTTGTTTCTAAAGATAAATAAATAAATAGTTGAATTAAAAATTAAAATTAAAGATTTTTTCCTGGGAAGCTTGTGCCAAAAACTTGGGTGCGCACTACACACAGCAAAATACTGTAGAACTCAGCCCCTTTAGAAGCTGAAAACCAATGAACAGAGGGACAGAGCCACTTCTGGTCACCTCTCCATTGATGAATAAGTCCGCCCCTTATCACCAGAGCAGCCAGTGCAGAATTAGAGTATAACCATTCTGGACTTTATGCAGGAAAGTTGTGTCAATAGAATTCTGAAATACCATAGAAATGTAGCCAAAAATAAAGGTATAAGTTTATGAATAGAAAGACAATTGACAAATGAAGAAGTCTCAGATCACCCAGCTACGGTGTCCACTTTTCTCGTGCTTCAGTTTCTCATTCATAAATTCCCAACACATCAGGGAGAGCAAGAGCTAAGCTGACAAAATAGAAAATCGAGATTATCCACGTAAGAACCAAAGACTGGCTCTTAGGCCCTCCGTGTTTGCTTTCCCCCCAGTAAACCACCCACCGTGGTCAGCATCCAAATCAGAACAGAACACAGAGATCAAACAGTACTTACAGAGGTTAGGAAGGACCACGGACTTAAGAAAAAACTTTAAAAGAAGTATTTTCTTTGGGAGCCGGGGTGTCTTTTCAGTTGTCCCACAGTTATCTCCCAAAATTTAAAGGATAAATACATCAAATCCATGTTTATTATACCCTTTATTTTCCTGATTTTATAAGCTTCAACCTTATCTTTTTTCTAGTTTCCTTTGCTTGAGGTAGGGTGCCAAAAATGGTTTCCCTGGATTTTTCACCTTTTTGACTATTTTAGTGGCACTCTTGCAACTTCTTTGTGTTCCACCTCCATTTCCCAGAAAGTGTCTCTAGAAAGAAAGCAGGGCAATGCCATAGCACTTCTCCACAGTAGAAGCATTGGAAGAACACACAGGAGGATTCGAACGTTTGGCTTATAGCAATGCTTTAGGCCAATGTTATCACGAGATGGTTTGCGACGATCAGAAACTCAAATTCCAATACTGAAGTTGGTTGCTTTGTGTTTACACCCATAACTGAGTTTGGATACATTTCCCTGAAAATGTCTTGCTTTATGCATGTTAATACTGACACAGTTCTGGTGCTTTATCCACTCATGCAATCTCCTGAAGCTTGCTGTTTTCCCTCAACCTTAATAGTTCCAAGGCAGAAGAATTATGATATTTACTCTCATATAAAAATACTAAAGTAAAATATACCCTCCAAGATATCATTACCAACAATTTACCCAGAGAAATATATATTTTGTAAACAATTTTACTTTAAAAATATCAGGCTGTCCTGATACTATTTGAAGAAAACATGCATCATGAAAAATTGAATAGAATATAATAGTTGGTGTCAAGAGATTTATATTTATCCTGGTTCAGGAAGGATCAAGCTGATTGTACAAGTCCTTTAATTTCCCATGGTTTCAGCATTCATCTGCAAAGTGATCCTACATAGCTTTAAATTTAAGTCCAGTTTTATGATCACATGAATCTTAAATGTTTACTTGAAAATAAAATGGCTGGTGGAAGTTACATCTACTTTTCAGTATTTCACTTTAAAAGCAGCTGACTTAAAGAATCTTCCAAGTTTAGCAATCATTTTTCTGTAAAAATGTACAGGGCCATTGTTTACCTTAGAGACCTACTTCCTGAAATTCAACCTGAGTCCCTTGATGTATCACTTGCATGGATTAAAAAGAAAAAAAAAAGCCAATTTCCAAGGCCAGTGGTCTGGAATGGCTCCTGGGTTCTTCACATCCCACTTGGAAATCTCCGAGAAGCTGTAGTAGATATTTATATTTGCAAAGCTAAAATTTTAGATGGTCTTGGCAGGGTGGACTTACATGTCTAGAACACTAGGAAAGCCAATTTTCTAGGCCCCAACTCCATTAAAACTGGTGTTTTAACGGTTATAAGTAGAACACGGAGCTGAGGGCTGCAGGTAGGACAGCAGTTCCCCAGTTCAGAGCAGAGAACTGTGGTAAGATAGCAGTGCCATCGGTGCAAAGGCATCGGTGCAAAGGCGGCGCTGCTAGGGGTGGGGAGGAATTCAGGCTTGTGCTGGAGTGGTTTGGTAGTGCTAAGAATTAAAGGTTGGAACATAGACTGAGGTGGATTTTAGTAGAAGTACTTTTTAACATCTTTTAATCTCATTCTCTCTTAGTGCAATGAAAATGAATGTATGAGGAAGAACTGTCCAAATCTGATGAAGAGACTGAGGCATGGTGAAGTCGTATCTACTACATGACTGCTTACGACATGGGCGTTGGTGCAGGAACTATGGCCCTCTAGCATCTAGCTCTACTGCACCCGGTTAAAGTCCTAAGATATTTTATAAGGGGAGCAAAATCTTCTCTGACACTAGCCATTTGACTGTCGACATTCATTTCCTATCTAATATATTCCAGAATGCAGATCTGAAACTGCCCATTTGATTGGTTTTTTATTTTTGGAAAAAGAGAAATGCCCCAATGCGTTGTTGGTACCAGGTGGTTTTTAGCTGTTTTGATTAATTAGATTTACCCTTCACTATAATCTGGACGTTTCCCTAGAGAAAATCAAGTTATCTATTTAATCTGTGAAACTGTTCCCTTATAAATTTACAACATGAAGTTCCACCTGTACAATAAATCTGGCCATTGTAATGACCCATGTCTTCAGAATTGCAAAACAGAAAGGAGACAGTTGTCAGAGCGTGGATTAGCCACAAAGCAGTTCTGAATCCGGTAAAGGTAAGCTGCAGACATAAGTGATCAAAATAAGTGGAATATAAGAAATTTGTAAGAAATGTATAAATAATTCATGTAAGCTATAAAAATAAGCACTATCCAGGAACAGCCTCAGCCAGGTGAGCATCACCAGGGACAAGTCTTGCTGACAGGATGCACCCTTGATGTGATGGACGAAAACGATAATTTACCTCCATGGTCTTCCTCCAAAAATAATATAACCCTGGTGTAATCATGACAAAAACAGACAAATCCCAACTGAGCAACAGTCTACAAAATAACTGACCAGTATTCTCAGCAGTATTAAAGTCATCAAAAGACAGGAAAAGTCTGAGAAACTGTCACTGCTAAGAGGAGCCTACAAAGACATGAAGAATAAATGTGAAGCAATATCTTCAATAGGATCCAGGAGCAGAAAAAGAACAGCAGGGAAAAAAGTCTAACACAATAGGAATAAAGTATTGGTTTTAGCTACTGATAGAGTGCCGGTGTTGGTTCATAAATTGTGACACATTTGCCATATTACTGAGAAGCTCGTCGTTGGGAAAACTGGGTGCAGAGGATGTGGGAAATATATACTACCTTCACAGCATTTTTTCTAAGTCTAAAACTATTATTAAAGAAAGTTTATTTTGGAAAAAAATGGTATTACTTTCAACCAGTGCTTTCCAAACACTAATGCACATACAAATCACCTAGAGATCTTCCTAAGTGAGGACTCTCGGGTAGGACTGGGGCAGGGCCTGAGGGTCTAATTCTAATAAGCTCCCAGGTGAGGCCAGTACCATTGGTCCAAGGACCAGTTTGAGTAGCAAGTTTGAGTAGCAAGAATTCTTATCTAGTACTGGATTGCTCAACCTCTGTGCCATGAACCTTTTTGGCCAGATGATTCTCAGTTGTGATGACTGACCTGCCATAGAATATTTAGCAGCCCCTCTGGCCTCTACCCAGTAGATGACAGTATCATTCCTTTCACTCAATTGTAACAACCAAAAATCTCATCAGACACTGCCAAATGCTTCCTGTGGGGGCAGGGGTGCATCACCCCCACTTGAGAACAATGGACTTAAAGCATTTATTAAAATAGAACTCTAAGGGGGCTATTTAGTAGAAATAAAACACAACCTCTTCATTTGTCAAGTAGTTGAATGCTTAGTATGCTCCAGGCTTTTAGGAACTTAACTATAATCACTTTACCAAGTTTAGTTGTTAGGAATCATCTATTCACTGTCACAGTAAAAGATGATTTAAAATATACGGTGTCCGCCTTTCAGAAATGTATTAAACAAAAGTTGTGTGATATAAATAAAATGTACAGGGGGGGCAGGGAGCTATATAATAAATATTAGCCACTGGATAAAGCATTTACAATTAAAGCTAGAAGTAAGTTTGGATGCCACAAACATCATATATTTGTATAGCGTTGGACAATTTAGAGAATGTCTGCCTATGTATCACTATCTCACTTGAACCTGCTAAGTACCCTTAGAAAGGGACACTACCTAATTCAGGAAAAAGGCTCATGGCAGTTACTCATTCAGTATCTAAAGAAAATTAAAGCAGAGCCAAGATCAGATCCAGGTGTTCCAAACTTCTAGAAGTTTGAACTTCTAATTCCACGTCTGGTAACATTTATTCAGGCCACCTCAGGTAACCCAGTTAACAATTCTGAACACTATATTCTTTACTCTTGTAACAGGATAAGAGAATTTAGCTGGTAAGTTTCTAGTGATGACTGAATGGCTTATGTACAGGCCAATGAGTGTGCACAGTGTTCAGGAAATGCAGTTTCCACCTGCTATTTAATCTCACGTAAGTATAGTCTTCAATCGAGACTCCAGAAAGCCAACTTAAACATGTCTGTGGGTGCTGAGGCCCACGCCCAGAATGTGGCAGCAGGATTATATCCAACTATTAAGACTGTTTGGGATTAACATGCCTTTAGTTCCTCGATCCCTTTTAAGAATTCATTAAGAACCGCTGTTTCAGTGTGACTGACAGAGTTAAAGTCAATTTGAAATGTCTTGCTTAAGCTCAATGGATGCTAGTCACACCCTTTCCCAAGGCACCTCAGGAGGGAGGAGGGATCAGTGAGCTGTGGTTAATTTTATTTATCCAGCACATATCTGCAAAGGCAGACTGATTTGAGAGAACTGCAGCTTCAGTAAGTAGACAACAGAATACAAAAGTGCAAATGGTGAAATTCCACAGCTGGTGTTTATACACTTAAACTCAGATGCACACACAAACCAAAGACATGAAATCCTTCCCTTTCTTCTTATGATTGTCCCTCCACGGAGAGTACATTGACCAACAGCACAGTAGCTGATAATTACTCTGCACCTGCCATTTGCCAGAGGCTGAGGTGAAAAAAAAACCTTAAAGACTCTCTCAGCCTTCCAAACACTCTGCACAGGAGTTACTGTGTTTGTTTCACAATTGACTGATGACTAGAGAGGTTGAATTATTTGTTGAAAGTCACAGAGGGCAAACCAGTTTAAACCTTTTTATATTGTAGCACCTGTTTGGTTTCCTCCAGGAGTTAGTCATTGTATTTAAAGGTTCTCTCTATATCATGAACCAGAATCCTAAGATTCTTAAGAAGGCAACCAAGGAACATGAAGAGTATCTGCACAACATACGTAGGGTCAAGAAGAAGAGAGCAAGCCGAGGCACCCAAATCAGAACTCCCTGACCCATTTAGGGTGCTCCGCACAGATCATGCTGTGATAACTACCTGTAGACTTTTCTGGAATTTCCACCATCCCCCAGGATTCATGAGTTTAACATGCTCACCACACCACCCCACCTCCCAGCACAGTACTTGGTCATGGTGGACGCATGAGGAAGTAGGTGAGCATCAACGTGGTTTCCAATGTACCCTGAACACTGGTACATTCCAGTGTATTCTGAAGCCAGAAAGGACAGAAAGTTCAAATAGGAAAAACCAAGTACAGTAAATCAAGAGAACATAAATACACATGACCTCAGTGGCAAGAGACCAGGGAAGAATATGAGCCAACCAAGTACTGTTCTCTAGCTTGTTGCCTTCCTTTCATAGTCAGTAACACACAGGGGACATTATTCATTCTGCCTTTGTGTAACAGGGTGCAGCCAAGAGGGGGCCCCCCAAAAGGGATTTGGAATGGGGTCCAGAACTCAAGGTGCCCAGGAAATCTTAAGATGTCTTCACCCCTTCTCCCCACAGCTGTGAGTTGGGGAAGGGACAAATGGAGCAGGGCCATTGAGAGCTGTTTTGTACAGCAAAGGCTTTGCAGCTAACCTCTGGCATGGTCATTTAACATATCTATAACTTTTAACTGGTTACATGGATATGTTAAATAGCTGTGGCCATGCTCTGAACCAGGGGGGTGGGAGTGACTTCCACCCAAGATGTAACTGGGGGGCAGGTCCCGAGTTAAAGAGCCTGCATGGGAGCTTGGAGAAGATTGGCTCCAGGACATGGGGCCGTACCTGCCCAGACTCATGATGGCAGCCCAGTAAAGCTGGAAGGATATGGGAGTGCTGGCAAGTGTAGCTGATTGTAGGAGGAGTCGGAAATGGGGATGCAAAGGAGGACTGGTGCGGGGATTTAAACAGCCGTATGAGAGAGAGGGAACCACTCGGCTGTGGCAGTGCAGAGAGAGAGCCAAGTGCTTTTAGCAGAGTTCAGACACCTTTGCAGCTTTGGTGAAGAAAGGAAAGAACCACGCGGTTTTGGACTGCGTGAGGACCAGAGTGAGGACCCCTGCAGCTTTGGTAGAAGAGGCCCATGTGGCTTTGGGGTGCTCCCTTTGGCCACATGGCCTGGGAAACAGGAGAGACTTTGCCTGGAAGAAGGTGAAAGAACTCTTGCCAGGAAGCCAGGAGAAGGTGCCACACGGCTTTGGAGTAATAAGAGATCCTGCCTGGATGGTGATACACCTGACGGTGCCAGCCACCTGAAACACGGATGTGTGCTTCTTTTCCTGAGTTACATTGCCCTGAATTAGGGCAGAGGGAGAAGGAAGCGCTGTGGGCATCTGTGGGTATCCAAAGGAATTTTGATATTTTAATGGGGACATTGGGTCACTACTTTAAGTCTGAATAGCTTTAAATAAACCTTTCTTTTTCACAGATCTCTGGCATTGAGAGATGTCTTTCCTCCGGCAGCTGACAGACAAGCCCAGTAGGTGGTCCAGACCCTATTAGTATACCGTCCTTGGAGGGGAAGCCCTGTTCTCTAACAGTTTTTGGCATCCCTGGCTGGGCCGAATATTGCGCCCCCCTTGGACCTCTGTTCTGTAACACTTGCAGGCCCACAGCCCACACCTGTACTCTCCAGGGGCTCTGCGGTGGCCCCACAGACAGAGCGTTTCAAGGAGCCATTATACCAACAGCACCTACAACCCTGCCTTCTCACAGCAGTTACAGTCCCGATCATCCAGAGAGCTGACGGGGGAAAAAAGAGATGTTTTTAAAATAGGGATTAAAATGCTCTTCTTTACACAGAAATTAGAAGTGATATAACTATACACTGAAATACCTTACCCTGACTGCGTGCTCTGTTATACATAACTTCAGTTTTATTACATGTACGGCAGTAAGAGATTCAGATAGAAATAGTTTGGTGACCACCTGCTCAGCACATCCTTCTTGGTCTATTTGCAGAGGTTAGTGGTATTTTTCCTTCAGAGGGTTTTTTTTTTCTGATTAACCTCAGAAAACTAGAATCTGCAAATGGTTTCCATTTTGACTTCACATACAGGAATACAATAGACCTGAACATCCCTTAATTCCTACCAGGAGATGAGGGGGATGAAGTGAGGGGAACACCATCTGTATGTGCTGAATGTGCGTTTTAAACAGCTGATTGTCCTCAAGCCTGTTAAGCACTTATTCTATGGAGTCACTTTCACCTAAGGGCTACATTGCCGTCCCATGAAAGAAAAGCCACAGATTAAAAACTGCTCATCTGAACAGGTGCTTCAGTTACCACTGAAACTTATCCCAAGGTAGCTGCCATATTCATTTAAAATGCACATTTTTGCCAAGTGATCCTTAACCTGGAACAATTTCCACTGTCTACTGACTGGCAGCTGATGCCCTTGTGAGTGCCAGAAAAATGCCAGTTTTCTTAAGAGGTGCAGTTTGCCCTCTTTCAACCACTACTTTGTCTTTTGACTTTGCTGGGAGCATGATGAACTGGCAGGTGCCCTGACGGATGGCAGCAGCCAGGGCTGGACAGCGCGGAGATTAAAAGGCTGCTTGCAGTCTCTGAGGTTAAGTCACCCAAAAACATACACTGCCACGGCTATGAATTTCAGCAGCCAGGCACCAGCTGCAAAACTTGCTGGCCTTGCTTAAAGAGGTACACCTGCTCTGAGAATGAGAGCCATGATGCACTGGGGAGAAGCCTGCTGGACTTGCTGCCAGAAAATCTGAGTCTGAATTATGGTTCTGTTAGGCACTATCTATGAAACCTAGGAAAAATCACTAAATTCCAATTCAGTTTCCTTACTATACAATACAGTTCTTAATACCTGTCTCAAGTGCTTGATGACGGAGAGAGATGGTGGATGAGGCTTCCAAATAGTAAAGCAATATATAGGTCAAGCAGCGTTAGTCCAGCCAGCGTATTACTGAAGATGTCTTTTATATCGCTAAGTAGCATGAAAATTTTACTTCCTATTATATAGATGTTATCATCTTTAAACATGGTTTATATCACAGATCCCACTCAGCTGTCACCAGAATTGAGGCCCATTTCACTATCGTTCTAAGAATCTAAGGGAATACACAATATTCTCACCATACAGATGGGAACTGTAGGTCACTCACAGGTTCCACTGCCTTTGCCTGGTAATTTACCATGAGGAAGTCAGCCCTTCAGATCGAGGCATCAATTAAACACCAAGTCTGTGTCAGGGGAACACTGAGTTTTATCATTCATTGATCTTTCTCATGGTTTATTTCTCAGGTTCTCATATTAATGCAAGCCATGTATTGGTTTTTTCCATATGCCATCTTTAATCATGACAACCAAATCCTTTTACACAGAAGAATCTCAAGACTCCAAGGGGGAACTGAAAATGTTCAAGCTAGTAAATGGGGCAGCCGGGATTCCAACGCTGTTTCTTCAGATTTCCAAGCTCATGTCCTTTTCTTCGTTGTGAAGGAGTCTCCTTTTTTAAGCTTCTCCCCAGTCACAGTGCCCATGAAGCAACACATTCTACACTTACCCCTTCCTAATGATTTCAGTCATTTCATATTTTTTGGAGCTCCTTTTCAAAAAACATTTATCGGGAATCAATTACATGCCAGGTTCTCTTATCAGATAATATCCCCAAATCCACTTGGTTGTTTTACCTTGTAGAGAATGTGCGCACTGTAAGGCAGCTTCGTTTAGCAGTTTCTTCCTGCCTCAAGAGCTTCTATGTACTACTTTGTGGGATGATAGTTGCTCCATTCAACCACACTGAGAGTGATGATGCAGTCAGTGAGATTTGTGTACCCCCCCCCGAAAAGTCTCGTGAAAGAGACTTAGTTAAGTGACATAGTGGAGAGGAGAGATGTAGAAATAGGAGGAGTGGGCCAGCAAGAGTTGATGAGACAAGGCTACAAAACAAAACCCACCTGGGCCCTTGTGACACGGCACTAAATCCTAAGGAACAGTCACGGTCAGTGGAGAGTGTTAGAAATACACATGCAAAATTCTAAGCAGACGTCCTTGTGTGCTTCAGCCCTGTCCACCACGGACTTCTCTGTAGAAACCATTTGCCAGTGGCCTGTGGCACTTGGGATGATCTGTTCCATTTCTCAGTATTAAGCAGTATTCTCTGAAATCCATTAGGAATTCACAAGGCACATTTTAGTCATGTTTAAACATCTGTTGGACTATGCTGCTCAACTTGGTTTTGTGTTTTAACTCCAGAATGCCTGAATAATCTTGAATGTCTGAAGTAGTATGAGTTTTTTTTTTCATTTCTTGGCTTTACAAAATACCAACATGTTTAATCTATATTGTAATTTGGCATAGAGCATGAGAAACAATACCTCTGAAATCTTAAAACAATTAGTCATTTTATTAAAATGAGTTACATGTAGAAGCTGTATGCAAACAAAAAGAGGGTAATTAATATATTCTGATCTCATTATTCTGAGTAATCAAAAATTACCAGTTCAAAACACTTTCAGTAAGAATAAAAAAGCTAATGAAAAGGAGCAGAACCCTTTGTTCTCTTACAAAAATCAAACCTTGACTGTAGTATATTCCATGATTGATTATAGAATTCAAGAAGCTGCCCTTCCTGGTATATGCATGTAGTAAACTCTACTAAATCCACAACTGTTAAAAAGTGGTCCAGCCCAGTTTTACTCCCAAAGCATTAGCAGTATATGCTGTCGAAGTGAAAAAGTATTATGTGCAAATGACCAATAGTTTCTTATGTTTATTTGAAAACATATAGGGGGGCTTTTATTTTGTTTTGGTTCTCCCAGAGAAAAGAGAACTCAGAAATTACTCTTATAATGGTACTAAAAATAGGAGAACAGGAGTTTCTACTTCACTGCTATGCATATTTTCCTTTCCTGCTGTTTTTTTATCTTCTTACACTTGTACTTGTCTGTTTGTCACCTATTTGTCATGAGGCCAACTGTATTAACTACAGTTTCTACTTTTTGTGTTCCCGATGCTCTGGCATTTGTGGCCTCACCGATGGGAGAGACTGCCCCACCCAGGGCTGGCTCGTTCTTACAGACAGCCAAGGACCCATCTGGACACATCTTTCATGTCAACTGACCCATCTAGACCCCATACCCCAACCTGTGTTCTTTTTCAAACACACACAGGACCAATATTCTCTCTATCTTAAATCAATCCAGGGCCCAGTACCAAACTATTAGGGAGAGCCAGAATGACTAATACAAGCTGATTCTAAACGATCTACCCTGTCCTGCTTTGTACTCCCCCCACCAAAAAAAACAAAACAAAAACCAAACAAGAAAGGCGCTGGCTTGGGCTTTCTCTTGCTTTTCTCTGCCTCCCAATAAACCTGGTGCTTTCCTGTTTGGTTCTACGTTATTTGGCTGCATCCTTCTCTCGGGAAATGTAGGCGATAAAGTCTTCCTTTATTGGCCTTGACTTCTCTGTGCGATCACACAGTTACCTCCATAAATTAAGATTCTGCAGGTACAACCATTGATACACCTTCTCTTCCCTCCCACAACCATCATTGTCCTTGTCATCTCCTTCTGACAATAGCACCTACTCACCCCTTGCCCCATCTCCTTGAACAGATTTACCAAGGTACAATTTACATAGCATAAAACTTACCAATTTGTTCCACTTATAATTTAGTACATTTATAGACTTGTGTAACCATTGCTATAATTCAATTTATGAACATTTCTGTCACTACAAAGAAGAATCTCTCATGCCCATTGCAGTCAGTTCTTGATTCTGTTCCCGGCTCCAGGCAACCCCCGATCAGCTTTCTTGTCTAGGGATGTCTTTTCTAGGCACTGCACGTAAGTGCAGCTACACAGTCCGTAGTCTTTTACATCTGGCTTCTTTCTCACAGCATAATGTTCTGAGGTCCATCCATGTTGTAGTACATTCATTGTTAAATAATGTTCCATTGTATGACTATACCACATTTGTTTTTCCATTGATTAGATCATAGTTGTTTGGATTGCTTGCAGTTTGGAGCTATTATGACTAATGGTGCTATGAACATTTATTTGTAACACTTCGTATGGACATATGTTTTCATTTCTCTTGGATAGATATTTAGAGCTGGAATTGCTGGGCTGTGTGGTAAGATTATCTAACTTCTTCAGAAGATGCCAAACTGTTGACCAAACCGACTGCATCATTTTCCATTTAAACCAGCAGTGTACAAGAATTCCAGTCTCTCCACTGTCCGTAACACCTGGTAGTGCCAATTTTATTAATTGTAGCCATTCTAGGGGCATAATGTGCTTTCCCCCCCAAATTATAAGAAAAAAGTGTAGTACGACAGTTACAGAGGTAGTAGAAGTGAACCAGCTGGGCCACGTTGGCTCAGAAACAAGTTACAGAAGCAAAAGAAGGATCTTTGGTGCATAGGAGACAGAAGGGCAAAGGTAAAGAGCCTGGGGGAGGAAGGGGGGGAGGGGAAGGCCAGAGTGTGCTCCCCAGCGGAAGAGCGCTCCATGAAGTGTTTTTTACATCATGGTTTTAATTTGCACTTCCCCAATGACTAATGACTTTGAGTATCTTTTACATGCCTATTAGCCATTCCTATATGGTCTTTTGTATAACTGGTGAGATGCCTATCTAGTCAAGTCTCTTCTCCATTTTTAATTGGGATGTCCATTTATTATTGTTGAGTTTTAGTGATATCGTGGATTCAACTCCTTAGATATATGACTTGCCCATATTATAATTCGTGGTTTGCCTTTTCGTTTGCTTAATGTTATTTATTCAGTTGAAATTTCTTTAGTTTTGATGAAGTCCAATTTATCAGTTTTCTATTACCGATCATGCTTAAGGTATCCTGAATAGGAACACTTTGTCCAATCTAACATCACAAACATTTTCTCCTGCTTTATTGTAACAGTTATATATTTAGGTTTTAAGCATAGCTCTATGATTCATTTTAGTTAGTTATTTTGTAGTGAGGTAAGGGTCTAAATTCATCTCTTAGTATGTGGATATCCAACTGTTCTAGCATAATTTGTTGAAAAGACTATTCATTTCCCACTGCCTTGGCATCTTTGTGGAAAATCAATGCCTTAAACGTAAGAGTTGATTTCAGGAGTCTCAGTTCTGTCCTATTGATCTATATGTCTACCTTCACACCAGTCTCGCACTGTCTTGATTTAGTAGGTTTAACATAGTTTTGAAATCAGGAAGTGTAAATCCCTCAACTTTGTTCTTTGTCAAAATTATTCTACTTTTTGCATATCCACATATATTTTAGGATCAGTTTGTCAATTTCTACCCAAAAAAGCCTGCTGAGATTTTATCAGAAATTATATCAAATCTATAGATTAGTTTGGGGACAGCTGACATCTTAACAATACTGAGTCTTTCCATCCATGAATGTTTGTTGACATATTTAGATCTTTAATTTCTCTCAACTATCTTTTCATTGTACAGGCCTTGCTCTTTGTTCTTGGTACATTTAGTCCAAGTTATTTGATTATTTTTTTTCATCTTAGTGAGAATGGAATTGCTTTCCTAATCCTCTTTTAAAATTGTTCATTACCAGTATATAAAATACAATTGACTTTGTATATTGATTTTATATACTGTGACCTTGCTGAATTTAGTTATTTCTAATTGTTTCTATATTCCTTAGGATTTCATGCATGCAGTATCATATCAGCTACTAATAAAGACAGTTTTAGTTTTTCTTATACAGTCTGAATGCTATACTTTCTTACTTTTTCCCTACTATAATGTCTGGAATCTCTAATAGAACATTGAAATGATAAAAGCAACATCTGGACCTTGTTCTAAATCTCAGTAAGTTCGAAGTTAATACTGTGTTCTGCACAAATGCCTTTTATCAGGTTGAGGAAGTTTCCTCCTATTCTTACTTTATTGAGATTTTGTTTTCATGATCAGGTGAGTTGTGTCAATTCCTTTTTCTGCATCTATTAAGATAGTCCTGTGGCATTTCTCATTCATTTATTTAGAGAGTACATTACGTGGATGGATTTTTTTGATGTGAAAAACCCTCATGTTCCTGGATGGATCCCATTTTAGGGGATGAGAGTGACGTGTTGTGCTTCATCCCTGGTTTAGGTACTGAGTCTTTCCCATTTTTGGCTGTTCAGTCTAGCCAAAAGTTTATCAATTTTGTTGAATTATTTCTCAAAAAAGCCAAATTTTGGTTTTATAGATTTTTCTCTCTTACTTTAAAATATGTTTTACTTACTTCTGATTTAATCTTTGTTATTTCTTTTTGTTCACTTGCTTTGTGTTTCATTTGCTCTTCTTCTTTCTGGTTTCTTAGATGGTAGCTTAGTTTATCATTTATTTGTTTATTTTTTAGTCATTTCATGGTATACATTTTCTTCTAAGCACTGCTTTTGATGCCCCCCCATAAATTTTAATGTGTTGTGTTTTCATTTATTTCCATTTACAATATTTGCTAATTTTGTTTGTTTGGGACTTTTTCTTCGACCCTTATTAAACAACTTATTAAACAACTGAAAATCTTGGTATAATGAAGATTTTGACTTAGAAAATCTGGGCTGGGGCTACAGGTTCTCCCAGGTGATATCGCTGCTCACACACGAACCACGCTATCCCTTGAAAGCGTCCAGTCAGCACATAAAATAGGGTTCAGCTAATGGGTGGAGCTCTTGGAACAGGGCACTTGTAGGCCACAGACCAGCCTTTAGCGGGAGGCTTTTGCATCACAGGTTAATCTGGGTCACAGCATCATGTGGTACAAAACATGGTGACCTATGTAGAAAGAATCCCATGGCTCTAAAGGTGTCAGACATTCTACACAACCTGTCCAGTAAAATAATTTTTTATATTTTTAGTGGTAGATGGGGTTTTTTAAATCTTTGCTGATTTTAGTGAGTAGCTCATCTAGGAACTTGATTAGCCTGTAGAGGGCTCTAGGCCAGGTCTCCACAATACCAAAATTTTCCAAGGAAAACTCAGTGTTAGCTTTTGCTCATGTGGCACTATATTTATGGGTTTTGCTTCGCTCACCCTCTCTTTTCTTCTTCCCCCTCTTACCTTCTATCCCTATCTTCTCTCTCTCTCTCTCTCTCTCTCTCTCTCTCTGCTGTTTGTTTCACTTTGAAGCTAGATTTCTATTGAAAACAACCATTGGTCCTTCAATTAATTTATTCTTGGAGATTATAGCTATGGGGAAATAACTAAACAACTATTCTGAAATTCACAGGGCCTGACTATGCAGGAGATAGGAACATAGATACACATATTCTAACTGGGAGTTAACAACAATCAATCACCAAATATACAGACTGAGGGACCTTGAGATGAGGCAAGACAGAGAAAAAAAAGCTAAAAATAGCAAGGGAAACAGAAATGTTAGGAAAAGGAATACCTGCTCACCCTCTTCACTCCCCAACCATCTTCCGTAAGTCCACGTATGCACAAATCATCTGCATTTTACACACGGACAGAACAAGAACACATGAAGAGAAACAAATATCCCCCAAGAGAGAAGATAACATGGATGGAAAACATGCATGTCAATAATTCTTTTATGATTTTCTCCTTTAAAAATGGAAATGAATTCAGAGTATTCTACAAGCATTTTGTCTATTTAATTGGTGAATAGGTATCTATAATTTCAACTTAATTATATGGAGTACCATGCATATTATTCAGTACCTACTCACTGTAATTATAGCGCTCTCTGTCTCCAACAATCTATTTATCTATGATCTATGTACTTTCATCTCTTAACTAACTTAATTAGGGACCACCAATGATGGGTCAACATCGTACCACTACATACAGAAAGAACTCCTTCTCGTTCATTTCCATGTCCTTGGCACCCAGTGTACTGCTTGGCTAAACACGTAGCCCTAATGCAATGTGAATCTCAGCCTTTTATTTCCTATAAAACAAGAAGTGTATACAAGATGATTCCCAAGGTCCTTCTCCCATTATATTGAAAATGCAAATTTAGCTTGAAATTTTAGAATTACCTCTCGAATTGCCATGAGCAAACACATGCAGCTGAAGTGTCTTTCTCTGCTCACATATGGCAACAGGCAGAAAGAGTGTTTGCACCAGTGATGAGCATTTCCTCTGAAACCCCAAAGCCGGAAACATATATCCGGGCTATGTCCCATGATCAGCAAGCCTCAGGCTGGCATGTTTTCTTTGGAATCCAGAAAATATTTGGAGCCATGCTGGCCTTGGCAGAAGCTGAAGCTAGCCAAGGCCTGGTTCTGATCATTTACAGCTGCTTCCCAGTCTGCTCTCATCCTCCCAGAATCTAATGAACCCCGAGCCAGGCCTGCCTGCTGTGGCTTCCGAAAGGGGTGGAGGCAGCAACCCCACTCTTAAATAAGCCTTCTAGTCAGTAAATGAGAGCATTGATGCTGGAGTGTTCTTATCAACGAAAACCACTGAAGAATACCTCTCCCTCTAGGTCCTCTGGATTGGTTATTAGGCAGTATTAATCTCACTTGCATAATTACAAAGATAAGAGATAACAGAGCTATACTTTTTCTTGTATAACGAAGGTTACATGGAAGAAAAATACTGGCACATTGACCAGAGTTGTGCATGAGTTTTCTTTGCAACTGAAACAATTTAATGAAGCACAATCCGTGAGGGTGATGACTGAATAATTGGTATAGCCTGGATTTCAGAATATTCCTAAAGAAGTTATGATAAAGATCAAAATAAAATAATATACAAACTTTCAGAATACAATCATTAATTTCATACGTAGTTCAGAAAGTCAAAAATGTAAGACAATCACATCTGCAATATAATCGTTCCTAAATTGCAAGCATTACAGCATCCCAAAAATGACCTTAGACATTGTAGGTGCTAGGACAAATAAACGCTGGATAAATTTTGGAAGGAATGTGGGAATGAAAAGAGGAAGGAATGAAGGTAAAAAGAAATGAAGGAAGGAAAAAAATGAAGGAGAAAGGAAGGAAAAAACTGAAAGAAAAATAAAGAAGGAAAAAAGGAAGAAGAGAATGTATTCTTTTCATAACTTAAAAATATAACTAGATTATTATTATTATTTTAAATATATTTTATTGATATGCTATTACAGTTGTCCTATTTCCCCCCTTCATTCCCCTCCAACCTGCACACCCCCTCCCCCACCATTCCCCCCACCTTTAGTTTATGTCCACGTGTCTCAAGTTCTTTAGATTCTATATTTCCCATATATAGCTAGATTATTAAAGAATCAACATAGAAAATCATTTTAAAAATTCACATTCACATACCTTACAGTAATCTCAATTTGAACTGTCATAGAACCAAACAGCAGCAAAAAAATTTCTCTGAGGTATTTAGAGGAAGTATTAATCCTGGGTTTTGCTAGACACATCCATTTACCACTGTAACTAGTCTAATACATATAAAAACAAGAAGCAACATGGCGTCATTTTAAAGTACCCTTGAAATCTGAACACATTGAAATAGCTCTATTTGGAGAAACACGTTGATCTCTCACCACTTATTGATGGACATAGAATCTTAGGGTCTAGTTGAATGTTTCACAGTTATTCTTATTTAAAGGCTTATGGGAGATGACAGATAGTGTTCACATAGCAATATGTTGTGAACACAACTTCATGAATTAAATAAACGCTGCCATCCAAAGCAGTCTTGATGGAGGACAGTTATTGTTAGGCATCAGTTGAGATTATTTTAACGTAGGTACCTATTAAAATTGTAAAAGCATAATTGCCTATACTTTTTTAAGAGCCAAGATATCCTTAAAAGACATTTTTTTTAAGTAAAGAGAAGCAAAGTTTTGCCACCCCCCCCCAACAATATGCCTTTTGGAATATTGATTTCAAGCAGGTTGGTTGTAAGAAACAAAAGACTCGGAGGGAAGGGGGACAGGCCTTTCCCCCTAACCGCCTAAAAGGAACTTAGAGGACCTGCTCCAGGAAGAGAGACATCATCACAGGTAACCACGGTTTAATACAAAGTAGAAAGGGATACAGAAGAACCTCGCAAGGCCAATTTGATAAAAGCCCTGTCGGTGTCTCATTGTTAGAGATGGCCCAGCAAACACCTACTTACCACACGTCTGCTTTTCCATCTCCATGTGCATTGCCTTCCCGCCCTTTGAAGTTTTAAATGAGGACCCTCCCTGCCCCCAACATCATTAGCTCCAAAATGGCAGGTGAGCCCTCACTGCTCCACGAGTCTTCAGATCCCAGTCTATGACACACGCACACGTGCATTCATAAAATCAACTCTCAGTATTTTCTCCTGTTAATCTGTCTCTCTTAAATTTGATGATTGGCCCAGCTCGAAGAACTTAGAAGGTAGAAGAAAAGTTGTATTTTGTGCCTTCGCATGGGCATGAATAAATAAAATGGATGGCAATCTAGAAGGGTCAACGGAGAACTGGACTCAGTCCTAGTTTTTAGATCTAGTTATGTGACCCCGGGTTCGTACTTCGCTTCTCCAGGATTCAGACTCTTCAGCAATAAAATAGAGACGGCTGGCTGTGTTTCATCTAAGCTTCTTTCCAACAGTAAAATGCCATGGTCTCAAATACCTGCAATCTGATATTTCAAATCAGGTTCTATGTGGCGCCAAAAGCAGAATAAGAGTCTTTGTGATATTTTCGGAAAGCACAGGCAAGACAACTGCAGCATGAAAAATATTACAGATGACACAGCTCCAAATGTAGCAAACATAATATGGAGCATAATTTAATATGATGACCATAGTTCAATTTATGCCCTATTTTTACCCTGAGTGAAACTACTGTTAATTTATTTCTACATTCTGCTTTTGGCCAAAATATTGTAAATCAAAAATAATTGCAGAATATTAAATATTCCACTGACCTCTGTGAACTATTCCTAAAATATTCTTTGTAGCCTTCTAGAGAAATCCTCAGGAGAGTTGGAATAACGAGGAGCTTGTGATTGCTAAGGTCATTCATTGGTGTTGTTTGTATTCAGGGATACCAGTACACTGAGGCTGCTAAGAACATTTTCTCAAAAATTAGAGAATAAATTCGGTCTGTTTGAATTACTTAAGTAGATGAGAACCACTGGGAATCTTCATGGTGAACAGAAGGTTTTGTGGGATGAAATCTGGAGATAAAAATCATCAGAATGAACCAGAAATAGAGAAAAGAAGATGCCGTAGATGTCTATTTGTAGACAAGAGGGAAACAAGGAAGACAAAAAGATAGGGGAAGAAAAGCAAATATCTCGTGTTCAACATTATATAAAAGAGGGGAGACTTAAAAAAAAAACAATCAAAAAAGGAGGAGTAGCATTTACGTTCACAATTTGAAACTCTGGAGTTCTCACCATGACCTAGCAATTTCTACAACACAGGTTAGAGAGAAAGCAGGCCAGCTCTCATCGAGAAGGGGTTCTGTGTGGACCAAACCAGGGTCACTTTGGAGAATCTGTTCTTCACGTGAGAAGCAGCAGCAGGCCATGCACTGTGTTTGACAAGAGAACTGCAACTCTGCTCGAATAGGGGTGTGGACGGTTTATTCTTTCTTCCCTGTCATCCTTGGCTTACTCACTCTCCAAGCTCATGTTGTTCCGCTTCTAGGAATAAGGAACTGGTGCATTGGCGTTTTTAGAGTCTGCTTTTAAGACCCTTTGGCAGCAAAAAAAAAAAACACAAAAAACCTGTTGAAGTAGAGATTAGGCATTTGTATACTTTGGGAGACATCTTTATTTTCCAATTAGTTTCCATCAAACCAGAAGCATTGCTGGGATCATTCCTCTAGGTAAATTACAGCCTCCTAGAGTTTTGACCAGGTAAGGTCAATCATAACATTATGATACCTCCACTAGGTGGCAGTAGCAGGCATACATTGGCCCTCCAAAAGACCTGGTCACTAGGGGTTTTAAAAACGACTCCAAAGTAAGGGCTGGGGAATTTCAGCAGCAGAGTCTCAGACAGATGCCTGGAAACCAGCAAGGTTTAAGGTGAAAAGGGACAGAAACAAGGGACAAGAAACAGGAAACAAACACTGTCACCGGAGCTGACAGAGCGTATGAAGAGTCCCCCAAGTCCTGCCAAATTCAGTCTCCTTCCTCTTTTTAGTGGAGCTGTCTCCAGACTGGAGCTGGCTCAGGAGGACCTTTCTGGAATGCTTGGGAGCACAGTAGATGGGGCCGGCAGCTGGCCCATCAAAGCCCAGGAATATCAATGCTGGCACACTCCGGCTGTGGCATCCCAGGGACTCCCCGTCCTGAGAGAAACCCACCTGCAATTCCTTTCTAACCGCAGAGACCAAACGATCTCTTACGCAAAGCAGAACCACGTTCTCGAGTGACACTAGTGCTGTTACTAATCCCACCAGCACATCATATACAGCCCAGGCTGTTTGGGGCAGGTGGAGCTGCACGGTCACCCAATTCCTACCCCCCTTCATGAGAACTTTTGAGGCCCTCAGAGGCCTGGTAGGTATATAAATTAAACTTGACTGTGTGTTTTCTCTCTTCCCTTTGAGAGTACCTGGCACAGAGGAAACAAGCACTGAGTAAGAGTTTGCAGATGACACGAGCAAAGGAGGCTGATGCTGTGGCCATATACCCAAAGGTTGTTTAACCCAGTCTTCAAATGGTGTGACTTCACAGTGAGGAAAACTCAGCTCCTGAGAGGTTAACTATCAGCATCACCATGGCAGTGAGTGGCAGAACCAGACCAGAACCAGCTCCTGACTCCCACACCCGTGTCTGTCCACGTCAGTGCTTCAAACAGGGACCCGAAAACAAGCAGGCAATGGGATGCACGTCAACTGCCCAACACGTCTGCCGTGTGCCAAAGATTTCAAGGAAAAGGAAGAACAGCGTTACAGACCATCCATCCAAGAGGAGACACTACAGCATGCCTTTGTGAACCATAAAAGCAAGTCCTTGCAGGGGTCCGGCAGACGAAAAATGTGGGGAAAATGTGGAAAGTGGCTGGCCAGGCAGGGGCAACCTGGATGCTCTGCCTCCAGGCCAAAAGGCACAGAGCACATGCCTACAGCTGATGACGACCAAGTGGAAATGTATCCCTAGTGTTGTTTATTCAACAAAGAGCTGGAAATGGGTTTTAGGTGTGATCTTTCCATTTTTCAGATGTAAGAAAAATTGTAAAACCCTGTGTAAGCAAAATCAACACATCTGCGATTCATCTTTGACCTAAGGGTACCTTTGTATATGCGGATTTCACTGTTTGGGGGAGGTAGCCTGGACAATAAGATCTTTACAAATTCCCCAGGTGATTTATTGTGCAGCCAAAGCTGAACTTTATACTTGAAAGTATGGTCATCATCAACACGGGCATCAAAGGGAAATTAGAAATACAGAATCTGGGTTCCACCAGATTCTGCTGAATCCACAAGATTCTACTGAGTGGAAGTCTGTGTTTTGTGTAGACCCCTAGGTCACTGCTCTGAGAAATCCCAATCAAGATGAAGTGCTCTTTCTCCTCAGGCAGTGCTAATAATTCTAACAGCTTTACCCTGGCAAACCCAAAAGCGGAAGCCAGACTTCAAACCAGCACTTCAGTCCTCATCCTGCCCACCCTCTCAGCAAGGTCCCGTCATTCCTGGAAGGCCAGAGAATCTCTAAGTTTTCTCTCACCGTGCTGTGCTTTCGTTTTGTAACAGTTTTGCTCTTGTACGTGGGTAAGAAGAAGAAATAAGTGTATCTCAGAAGTTGGTGTATGTAAACGTTTATTTTCTTTGGTAGAGCGGAGCCTTAATTACGCCACTACGGCAGACTCATTCTGCTCCAGGGACCCCGTGAGAAGATGGCTGACCGAAAAATATGATCAGTTCTCTCTCCAAACAGAAACCTGTTTAACCTTAAATCTAACCTTTGGTTTCTTTTACTCCGCATCACTGATTTTTCATATATCTGCTGACCTGTCAGATGTGTCTTGGGTAAATGCCATTGCATGGTCCCTTATGTCACACAGTGTCTAAGTTTCAAAAATTTCTCCACTGCAAAACTTAATGTTCCTTTGCTTTCTGACAGTCCCAACTTCATTAAAAGCTCTTAGAATCCACTTTTTTTGGAAACTTCATCTCTATTTACCTGTTCCTCCTGAGAAAATATTGATTAGTCCCAATCCCATGCAGGCAGTCAGCCAATAAATGTTGAAATACAGTAATAATAATAATAACCAGAAAGCTTCATGTTCCTTCTTATGCATGAAGGTTGCCATGGTTACCACTAAAATCTTGTTTTGTTTCACTGGTCCTTCGATTTTTTTACATAAGATTCCTCAGGGTTTACTTCTTACCCCCTCTCCTGACATTTCCCAGTGGATCAGTCACTGTCACTGATGACAAATCTGTGCTATATGCCTGCGACTATTTCAATTAAAAATGAAGTACATTATGTATCATGAAACTTGAAGGGTCAAATTATACATATGAATTTAAAGAATAGAAATATAAGAGCACTGTGATAAAAATCACAACACTCTTCTAACTGAGTCAAATTTCGCAAGTATTTTTTAAAATAGAATTTTTATAACTTAGTGGCTGTGGTTTCTTGTTAGAATAAAAAAAGTTGCTTTTTATCAGAAATACTTATATTCCAGTATCTGAATACTGAAAACGCTTTCATCCCCAGAACAACCCAAAGCAGTTTCTCTGTACAGTGATAGTGCCTTTGCCACCCCAAACAACCGTCTTTCCTATAATTTATGCATGAAATTTTCCCCTTGGATTGTGAGCCTGGTGTTAATAAACCTTGAGCTTGGGCTTCTACCTCTCAGTTCCCCCAGATGACCCACTGGTGCTCCCTAAAGTAGTCACCGCATCAGTAATGATGCTGCTGGACTCAAAAGCCCCCCACTCTTGTTTTGTGAGTCTGCAGCTCGGCAACACACATGGGCTAAAAGGTTTTTGATGCTTTCAACAACCTCAATGCGTGTACAGCAGTAGCAGTTAGTTATTTTCTCATTCATTTCTGCAACAATTCATCCCAGAGATGGTACTCACTGGCTCAGATCTCATCTTTGCTAATTTTGTCATTTAACATTTATCAGGTGATGTGGTTTCCAAGAACCAGACATGCCATGTAAGTCAGGTCCTTGTGTTCCAGGCAACTGATATCTACTTGTTGCTAATCTGTGGAGAGATCTTAGCTGCTGGTCTGTGATGAATGTTCTCTCCTCTTGCTATAGGTTAAATTATGTAAAATTACTGATATTTGGCCATTTTGACCTATGAAAATATGGTACCATCTAATTTACCCAAAGAGTTGGGCAAAAGCAAGAAAGGATAATCCATGTGGGGTTTTGACATGTTTACAACTTCTGAGTTCTGCCATTCTTTTCAAAATTATAGCATCTCAAACTTCATTAAAAAAATTGGAGGAGCTATCATATTTTTGCCAGGGTACACTAATTTATTCAAATACAAGTGGATCAATGAATGAATTAATTGTGCCTCCTCCTGCTCTTCTAGCTAATTACAGTTGCTGGAAGGCAAGCAGGAGGAAAGCAAAAAGGAGGAAAACCATGACCACTTACTCATACGGCCTGTGAAGGGTAAGAAAGGGAGAATGATAACTTCAGTTGCTTTCTTTCGGGGGAGCGGGCTACTGCAGAAATATGTGTTGTTCACAGGCCTCTGCTACGTTCCTCATCCAAGGGCATGTGAGGATTCCTCTGAAAGGAAGGAATTCGTTGGTCCGAAGGTTGTGGGTGATTGTTAAGCTGAAAGGAAGGAATTGATGGCAAATATTTTTCTAGTCTCATCCAAACAAGAGATAGGGGATAGTAACTATATTGGGGGCCATGTGCTCCAATGCAGCTCTATTTTTTATGGCCATCATGAGAACATGAAATAGAGATATAGTTTAATTAAGAATAAAGAGAGGTGTCAGTTCAAGACAACCACACACCAGAAACGACAAAGGGGAAATGAGGAAATAATGAACTAGGAGGTAGGTCCATCTCCAAAGCTTGTATCTGATAAGGGCGTACAGGAGAGTCAGTGCTGTCACGGTTTACAATCCTTCACCTTACTACCGCCCGTAATTCCCTGGTTGGCATTATCATTTTACAGTAGTAGCGATGGCAATGGTAGACTGCACACGTGAGTACCTGGTAACTAATTTTCTCTTTCACCTCTCCACGGAGGAGTATCATACATCATCTCTAATGAGTTGTGTCCTCATCATGTTCTTCACCCACCCTCTATGTTTCATGCTCAACTTTGGAACTGAGGACTGAATGACTAAATGACCTTAACGTCTCTTGCCCCGAAGAGATGGCAGAAATGCTAGATTCAGGGGAGAAGCTTTTGTGATCACCTCTATGTTCCTGAAAGTAGTGGGGTAAAATGCTATGGTAGAGCTTTTCCCAAATGTAGAATAAATGCCACTTGGAAATACGTGAAGTGTTTTTAGGTGGGACATTCTTTAGCTTCTATTATTATGGCAATTGATATTGGTCTTCTGTTTGAGAGAGAAATATCATTATTTATACAAATTAGGATTAAGTAAAAATACTTTAAGAAAAATTACTAAGCAAACAAGAGCACGTTATTTAAGCAGATGGTGACAGACTGAGGTCTAGGAAACAATGCAGGGTTGATTATCAATGAGAAAACTGGGGTTAAGTTTATAGTTTCTTCCGAGCGGCACAGTGATTGAATTTGAAAAAAGAGACCTACCTTTTTAGAATTTTCTCACAGGATGTCTTTATGAAGACTTCATTGGAAGCCTGATTTCTAAAAGTCAGATCCTTCCTGAAAGCCATTCTTTAAATTCTGAGGAGTTCTAATCTTCTTCAAGGCCATGGCCAAAAACTTGGGAAGGACAGAGACTTGTGGATCATGGCTAAGAGGGCAGCAAATTGATGAGACCATCTTTAACCCAGAGAATCCTTCTTTCAATTCGCCTTCTTTTACCATTACAGATTTCTGGAAGCCTGCTCTGCATGGCACTGTGTTAAGCCCTAATTTACAAGTATTACCTCATGTTTCCTTTTAACAATAGATAGTCTGCTCCCAGTTTATGTAGAGCGAGATTAAGTATAATGCTCTGAGTCATGAAGTTCAAAGTTGGTTGAGACAGGGTTAAAGCCTAGATCTCTGAGTCTGCAAACCATGACACTACTTGGGACATTTTATAAAGGATGTTGTGGAGAGGAAGATAACTGTTTCTGATCAAGATCCAGAAGTTTCCATTTTGGCCGGTACTTCAAAACATGTAATTGTTAGATGCTAAATTTTACTCTAAAATAGGTGATAAAATACTGCGATTACCAAAGAAAAAGGTAATGATCATGCATTTAAAGGATCGTGCATTTTCATTCAAATTTTCATTGTGAAAATGGTTTAAATGACTGATTTTAAGGAATTTAGGTATAAATTTAATTATTTGATCAGAAAGTCAATTTTTTCCTTAAAATTGTTTCATTTTAGCCATTAAATATATACCATGAGAATCATATACTTATAAGTAGAGAGCTTTTTAATTAAAAATTTTAAGATTTAGCTCGCCTTATGCATGATGCAGTATTTCCTGGTCTCACTTTGCAGCAATACTTTAGATAATGATTCCTAATAAACTCTGAGGGCAGTCAAATTGGCATGCACACCTGTGCACATTCACATGCACACACACAGAAAGCTCTATCTAGCATGCCAGTTCAGGCCACCAATGATCAAATGCCCCCAAATGCAAAAGACCTGCTGAGTGACATATTACAGTGCGTGTGCAGCCTGGACCAGGAGGTCCTCAAACAGTGGGAGTGGGACTACTTAACGAGGAGGAGGGCCGTTCCGCTTCAGACAGTTTTGGTTTGACATTTTGTGTTGGAACAGATTTCTTGTGCATCCTTGGCTAATGCCACTCGTGTCCTCTGATACAATTTTTTAGGGCCTTGTTTCAAATGTTTGGAAGCAGTGGCTGTTATCCTAGAAAATCTCATAAAAGAACTGTAAGTCTTGCCAGCAGAGAGTCCTCTCATCTCAGGTCTTATACACATAGTACACAAGTATGTATTCATAGTCATAAATTCATAAATTTTGTATATATATGCATAATCATATATGTGTATACATTATATATATATATATATGGTTATGTATGCAGAGTTTTTAAAATGGGCCTGACAATATTATGTATTTAACAAATAGATGCTACTACTGAGAGACAGAACGGTGACAAGGATACTGGCTCTGGGGTCAGGCTACCTGAGCTGTTTTTTATGTGGTTCTATGACCCTGGGCAAGTCAACCAACTCTCTGTGCCTCACCTGTAAAATGAGACTAGTTGTACCTATCATTTCATAATGTTATTGACTTAATCATATGAAACCTAAAAATAATGTCTACCACTTAGGGAGTACTCAAAGAATGCTACCTATTATTAATCATTGTCATTTAGAAGGTAATTAAACCCTTATATCACTTGAATAATTAGACTACTTTCATAGTTAACATTTTTCTGTCAAGGAAATAAATTTTTAGACAGTTTAAAAGCCAAATAAAAATTGTTGAAAAAATTATGTGGTGTGAGTGTAAAGCACAGTGTTGTGTCTGAAAGAACGTGTAAATGTCAAGAATAAAATAATTCAGTTTGATATATTTTATGGTAAATTTCTGAAATGTACACAGACATTAGAAGGGCATAAAGCTGATTTGTGCAATCACATAATTTATGTATTTGGTGTACTATTGCCATGAACTATTAAACAGATATAGAGAAAGGCACATTCCCCCAAATCACTCCAATTATGACTTGTTTATTTTTAGAACTCATCACATAACCTCTTTGAAACTATAACTTATGTCTCAGATGACAAAAGAGTTAAGCTTGAAATACAAACTGTACTATTTATTCCATAGTATAGAAGAGTGAAAAACGAAGACCACCTGGGCAAGACTCCAAACCCAGCGACTTATTTTCGCCTCTGTTCAGAACTCCTCCTTTCAAACACTCTCCTCTCCATCCCTTCCACTCACCCTCACTCTTATGTTCATCACTTATGTTCAACATTCCCAATGTCCCTACTGTTTGCTGGAGAAGGAAAGCAGAAAGGTAATGTGAGGCTGAGGCAACAGCCGTCGGTAACGCGGCATCTTGCTGCGGGGGCCTCTGTCTCGGTGCTGGGCATTTTGCACACTGTAGCTGGACTCACCACCAAACCCTGGAAAATGGGTATCATCATCCCCTTTTTCAAATGAGGGAATGGAAACTTAGGAGCAAATAATTTACTCGTGGTCGGTCACACAGTGTCACGGTGAAGACTCACAGATAAGCCTGTGTGACTCTTACCATGTCCCCTTTATTACTGCTTATGCTGAAATTCCCTTTGTGGAAGGGTTTGGTTCTACGGCTTATCAAACCTACAAAAGAAACAAGTATTCAGCAGAGAAATACTAATGAAGGAAATATATCCAAGTTGACACTGAGTACCGTTAGCCTGTAGAACAATGAGCATATTTTCTTTATTCCTATTCCCCAGATATTCTATAATGAGCATTCACTCTCTTAATAATGTGAACAACACAACTTTAGAAGAATTAAACCTTAAAAAACAAAAAAGCACTTCCACTAGAAAATATTTCCTAACAATTATTACTCTTCCCAGTGGTGTTTGTATTTAGTTTGGGAACTCAAATACTTTAAAAATAAAGAAACAAACATAAACAAACAAATCCAATCCAACAAAACAGAATTAACAACAACCAAAACCGTTGACTATCTGAAGAAACGCATCATTCAGGATGGGACAGCAAATAACAGTTTTATCATTTTGGATTAGAAGCAAATTTAGCACTTCTCATCCTATTCAGCCAGCCATCTAGGTTTGCCCTGATCTGAATATCCTTTTCCACGTTTTAATCCCTGTAGAGACTGAATTCTAAACCTTGCCTCATTGAGGAAGCCCCCTACTCAGTAAGGGCTCTAGCATACCTTCACGGGGCTGTGCCTCTCTGTCTCCTCTCAGCCTTCCCCTTCACCCCCCCCTTCCTCCCGTCTACACAGAACAAAGGGTACTAGTCAACTGGGCAGGGTGGTCTGCATACTATCTCAGTCAGCACTGGCCACCTTGGACACCAGTCCCTCCCTCTCACTCCCTACCTCGGCCATTTCTCTCGGAAAAGAAACTGAGTGCTAGTTCCCTTCCAGCCACCGCGTTTCCTTTCCCTGTACATTAATGTCTGCCCTAACATTTACAGTCTTTTCATGTGGCTGTTTCAGAACAATGTTGCCTAAAATATTAATAATTTTAAGGCCTGCGCTTTATTGTCATTTTCTCTAGGGGCCATAGAATTTTTTCTAATTAATTTCTCCCTTTTCTCTCTCTCTCTCCTATTTAATCAGCCTGATCCCTTGAATACAAACTGTTTCATAGTAAGTTTAATCTGGTAGAAGCCTTGTATAGAATTGGAATATTTCATAGCATGATGCAAGATCGAAGAAATACCATTAATTTAAATACACATTATTCATAGCTACTGACATCATATAATAACGTACTCTTTTAAAGTTTGTTAAGTATGGAGCAGTAAGCTAATTTCAAATCAAAACTAAATATTATACCTATATATTTAATTATTTTTACTTCAATAATGATGTTACCCTCTCCTCCTCCAGCTTTGTTTTCTCTGGCAACAATGCAGTAATTGATTTTAAGTCCATGTCCTTCATTTAGGAGCACAGTTATCCCCTGATCAATTTCTTTATACTGTCCCATTACCATAAAATACAGTCATAAAATATTCAAAAGCAACATATGGCAATGGCCAAAGGGCTTTGTTCTATTATGGTTAATGGAAAATATAAGTAACCCTGCTCCCAGCCAGAAGAAAAAGATGGTGGAAAAGAGATCGAAGTTATAATTTGGAGCCCATTGAGAAACTGCTCATTAGAAACTGCTGTTATTTAACATACAGAGAATCAGCAGATACAGAAAGAAATAACGTAGAAACCTTAGAGAAAACTTTCCTCTTTACCCTCCGTCCTCTCATTCCCATGACACATGCACACACACACATGCACAAAATTTCAATTATTCAGCATTCAAAACTCACTTGCAAAATGACCACACTGTACTTCTTAGACCTGAAAATCAAGGAAATTTCCGTACACGCTACTTACTAAGAAAGTTTAAAAATAAGCACATAGTAGTTAAATAAATCTTTGTAATAAAAGAATGTTGCCATTATTTTTAAACCCAAAACCTAATTTTCTTGTGTCCTTTATGCAGATTATCATACCTGTTTTACTCTCTGCCTCAAGGGTTAAGTGAACTAACCCATCTGTATTATGTCCAGTACTTTTATTTCTTGGCATATTTTGTTGGATAAGTTTTAGCAGAGTGTGAATCTATTATTGTATGTGGTAAATGAACCATTGCTACAGAAGTATATATAAACAGTGGGGTCTCAGGTTAAAAACAAAGCCAGCACAGTGCTTAATTTTTGCTACGAAGGAAAAATAAGCTCCTTTAACAATAAAACACGTTTCTTCTCCATCTAGAGAATTGTGGGTTCTTAGTAAAACTAACTTTTTTTTTTCCCAAGGAAGTTCAATTAGAAGCCAGCTTCCAACTAAAACCATCTCTAGTGGGTTAAGGCTCATCAATTCTGCTCTGCCATTATCCTGCCTGGGCATCATCTGCTAGTAAAAGGACTTTATGTGACAATGAGGAAGGCCATATACTATGGAGAAGAAAAGTTAAAAATCTTGGTGGATCTGCACATTTCCCCTGCACCGGGGGCAGAGTTTGCTCCCTGGAGAAACAGGAGAGGAAGGATGGATAAGCCCTTGAATGAGCATGGAGAGGAACAGCTGTTGAGAACAAATTGATTTCATTGGTTGAGTTAAACAGCAGCAGGCAGGGGGTCTGGGGTTGCTGCTGGCAGCTGCACAGACCCATCAGGGCAGTTAACATCATTAGGGCAACTGGAGAGCGCCTAACCAGGGAAGCAGAGAAGCTTAAACGGAGAGAGGGACAAACTGCAGTAGAGACTGCAAAACACCACTTGCTGCCCGAGACAGCCCTATTGCCAGATGAGAAAAGCAGTTGGTCTTTCCAGCTTCCACAGTGCAGCTTCCTGTTAGTGCATAGAGCGCACTGTGGAATTTGTCCCATCTCCCTGAAGTTCATACAGACGCTATAGGAGATGAAACCCAAGAGTTCCCACATCCATTCTCCATGTGTGAGAACCCTGAGGGAGAGTCAGCATCCCTCTGGATGCCTTTTACGGGAACCAGGTTGCCTAATGTCAAAACACACGCCTAGAGAAGCAGGATGAGACCCGAGGGCTGGAAACTGCTGTCTGCAACAGCCAAATATTTAGATTCTAGAAAAAGGTTGCCAAAGGCTTCATTTCCCGAATATATGTGCCAGATGTACATGTCCAGGGGTCAACCTTTCCAATATGGTTTTAATCTAATTCTTAAGCCTGCATGGTTTACGTATCTCAAATAGCCTGTGTGTATAAGAGAAGGAACTGAATTCATGGCGTGGGGCTCCTTTTCTAGCCGGGTATCAGTAGTAGCCATCTCTGCATTTTCTTGACCAGACTGCCTTGAATTGTTGGAAAATGCAAATGTAAAGACCTCTCTCACATGGAAGTGGCTCCTCTAAGAGCTAAAGGAAGAAAAGGTCTC
Organism: Sturnira hondurensis; assembly: GCF_014824575.4. NCBI lineage: Eukaryota > Metazoa > Chordata > Mammalia > Chiroptera > Phyllostomidae > Sturnira > Sturnira hondurensis. The sequence continues at coordinate 3,570,560 of NW_028089315.1, forward strand.
CTGTAACTCCCTTGTCATTTTCTTTGGATGTAAATTTCAACAAAGTGCCAGAAATTTGGCACCACCGTTTCGAATGATGAATGAATGGCACACAAATTATTTTTTTCCAAATGCTTTCTCTTGAAGAAAGGCAAGTTTACAGAACACTATAATTTCTCAAAATGGTGTAAGACTTATTACTATGCTTTACACTTTTAGGTTTGACCATCACAATCCGAATATTTATTCATAACTATTATGAGAAGACAGTGAGCACTTTGTGATTTCTTTAGTCATTTCTCAAAAAGAAAAAAAAATGTAAGAAAGTCCTGTGCTTGTCATTTTCTATACCATAAAGCATGCCCCCCGCCCCAGCTCTCCATTTATTTCCTAAAACATCGGTTTCAGTTCCGCAGATCTAGATGTGCAGGGGCAAAAAGGCAAGAGAGACATCTGCTCTCCATGGACAAAAATGTGCATTTGGCGTAAATGGGGCCTCATCCCCCACGAGTCCCGCGGGTGTTTGCAGTTGAAAGGAGGGGGGTACCATTTTTAGAGCCTCTACACTATGCCAGTGCATGTATTGGGCTGGCCAAAAAGTCCTTTTAGTTTCTTTCATAAAATAAAAGATACATTTTTCATTTTCACCAATAACTTTATTGATTTGGATATTTTGAGTATGTCAGCTATCTCCCATGTGGTATAATGTTGATCATTCTCAATTAATGTCTCCATTTGATCGATACCAACTTCAACGGGTCTGCCTGGCCTGCATGGTCCAGCAAGAAATCTCTAGCATGAAACTTCTCTTTCTGACATATTTCATCAGAACTACTTCTGATATATTCCATCAGCCACAACACCTTCTCCACACACTGCACAAATCTGTGTGTGTGTGTTTCAGTTGCATTTTTACCTGTCTGGAAACAATAAAGCATCATATGCCCAAAAGTTGCACATTTTCTTCCATCTTCAATATGAAAATGGCTACATGATGCGGACCCCGGCTTCTGGGGTCCGTCACATTGTGGATGGGAGAGAGACATTCACACGGACTACCGAGTCCTGTGGAAAAAAAGGGCGGGCATGACTTTTTCTCTCAAGGGGAGCAAAAAGCCGCAGCCTCCGCCATGACAGGCCTTTATTTCTTTTTCTGGTCACATTTCAGGATGGTCCTCATTTACTATGCACAGGTTCGCTTTAGGTGGTTACCTTTTACTGAAAACAAAGGAGCCAATGCCACTAATCACATCACAGAAGAGGGATATTTGCAAACGAAAAGGGAAAAGTAGTTGAACCAGTTATACTCATCCTCGGAAGGTTTAGCACGATTTTAGGAAGTTACTTTGCAGTAAATGTTTGCTGCAAACCAGGGTGAGGGAATTTGTAGCAAAAGCAAGACTCAAGGCAGCCTAAGCACATTGCAGGCCTGATTCCTCGAGGGAGAACCTATCTGTAGGCGTGGGTCCTGTGCATCTCCAAGTGGGAGCTGGGCCCATGCCACGCAGAATGGTCTCCTACAGCTACACAAAAACTCACCAATTTTGATTTTTTTAAATGCATGCCATTATGACAGCTGTTACAATACAATCTAACAAAATTCTTCCAAATGAAGTTAAAGATAACTAAGCGCCACTAAAGCTACCTTACAGACCAAAGCGAAAGAACTTTTTTGGCCAGCCCAATAACTGGCCTGACCACACTAGGAGACAGGATTTACTCAAAAAGATGAAGCTACTTGTCCAAGCTCTCAAGACAACTAGATGTTGAAAATGAGCATGTAAACCCAAGCAAGCATGTTTGGTTCCAAAGCTATATGTAGTATGTATGTTACTATGTTGACACTTTAATTCACAGGACAACTTTTTTCCTTCATTCTGCACTTGGATAATTTCAGATTTCTACTTCAGTCCCATTTTAGGTTTGACAAATTAACTCAACCCAGCTAAGAAATGCTCTCTGACACTGGAGGCAAGAAACAGTTAATGACATACAACTTATGGGTTCATGTGTACCCCACCAATTGTTTCTTCATAAACCATTATGGATCTAGAAAGTTTGAACATGAATGCACATACCATTAGATAAAGTACTCTCGTATTTTTGAAACACTGAGTTAAAAGTAGGTCTTTGTATCCAGGACATGTTAAGCATATGGTCACTTTATGGTCACTTAGTTTTGACACAATGACCACCTACCTAAAATACGCCTGGTGCATATTTGAGAAAGTGTTAGCTGTATTGTATTTGCTTACAGGACTGTTTCTCATGGCACCAAACATTTGTTTGGTTTTCTTGACTGCAACAACACACGCATTAATGTTTTTTAGAAAGTAGTCAGTTATTTATAGAACACCGAAATTTAACAGAATGTTAGTTATCAGGACAAAGAGTATTCAAAACTTTGAAAAGGAGATGTTAACAGGAAATAAAGAAAAATGGTCTCTTTGACAGTAACGTTAATTGAAAATGTCAATTGCCTTAAAATATTTAAACCAAAAGAGATTCATATTTCCTTTTATAAGTGCTATTTTATGATCATTAAGACTCTATTATATGCGATAAATCCATATAGATTATAAAAACTGAGGGTGGGAAAGAAATTCAATGGTTTATCTAGACCATCTAATTATCATACTTGAACCTCCTCTCTTAGTTCTTTGCCCAGTGTACTATTTAAGGATCTTATTGGTGGGGAGTGCACTCTCTTGGGAAATAGTAAAACAGCTGGATAAACAAAGGGACTTCTTTAAAAAGGAGACCTGGGTTCAAATTCTGGCTTTGTCACTTACTTAAGGATCCATGAGCAAGTTACAGGACCTCATTAAGTCTTGCTCTTAAATAAGGAGTATGACAATTTACCTCTTTCATATAAATGTTGTGAAGCAGTCAATTAATTAACTAGTGTCAAACACAGTATCTTGCACAGAGTAAATAAAATGTTAACTGTTATCTTTCAAGCCAGCTGTATTTGTGGATGTTTGGACACCTCTTAGGGACATCTTAGTTCCCTAGAAAAGTATATTTTAGATTTCTTCTGGGCCTCCAAATTCAGCTTTAAACCTGGACAGTAAGTATTTCGGAATAAGAGCATTAAAATGCATATGCACCTTTCATGCCATATTTCTTTTTGCCAAGTGTTTAACTTTGCAACTCATTCTAGCAGCTGAATTACAAAGTTGAGTCCTGAAAAACATCACTCAGGAGAGGGAGAAGTCTGTCCAGAAGAAACTAGAAGGGTTTCTTTCTGCATGAGTTATCAATCAGGAAGTCTGACTTCAAGCCAAGCAGATGTGTCAAATGCAGAACTCTGAATCCATGCTCTACTGGTTTACAATGTTTTTCTCTGTTCTTTTCATTTTCTAGGGTGTGTGAGTTCATGGCAAGCAGTTATTTCCTTTGGGTGTGGTAGTAGCATTGTCTTTTGATCATTCCAGAAAACCTACTACAAAATATTCTGGTAAACGTGTAAGATGTGAGGCAGACAACGATTAGAGTCCCTTTTCTAAGCCTCTTGTCTGTGAGGGTCAACTAGGCATTCCTAAAATAGAATGGCCCTTGCTATCTGCCAACAAGGAAGCATTATTCAAAGCAATCTCCCAAAAGAGGACTTTTGACCACTAATAAAGCATTTATTCTAATATTTCTTTCCAGAGTAAAAACTACCTACACTTTCTAGGCCAAGGTTTCTATGAATGGGTTACAGGAGTGCCCGGGTATTGATTCTCAGCCCTCATCACCCCCCAAAGAGGCCTGGTGTGCAGCCCCGTCCTTTTCATTGATACAGTCAGAATATAAGACTTTTTTGCTTGAGTCATGATGGGAAAATGCTGAGACACACTGCAGGTCCTAATCAATTCTTTCTCAGAGAGCCAAAAGAAGTCCCGCATTCCGAGTGGTGTCTGGCTGTGGAATACTTCTGCGGCAGACTAAAATTACAATATCCCTTTTCCTGCGATTTTTCCACAGACATGTGGGAATGTGTAATTTCTATATAATTGATGGGTTTTTATTATGCACCAGGTAGTTGAAAATTTTATCCTGAAGAGGGTAGACTTTGTCTTCTAACATCAAGAAAGTGATTGGCTAATAGTGATTTCTAAATAATAACATTATGTGTGAATAAAGATAAGGAATATGTGGGTTCATGTACATACTGTTACCTATTTTCTTTCAAATAATAGGAAGGAGGATAAAAAATAGATATAAATTAATGAATATATCAGTGCTAAATATACTTGTATTGTTCTTATTTTGTGATTATTAATATCTCTATAGCAGTTCATAGCTTACAAAAAGAGTGAACTCTTAAAATTGTGGGAACAGAGAAGGCATGATGGATCAAAGTGGCCTACTGTATACAGATAAACAGTATTTTTTGCACGATGAAACACTGCACACAGCTCATTTTGGGAACACTGAGGTTAAGTGCATGAGTAGAAATAACATTAACCTAAAATAAAAATCAGCCAGTGACTCAAGAAGGGTGAGCTCTATTAGCATATGGAAAAAAGACTGTCTGCTGTTTCTGTATTTGTGTTTAAAGAGTCAAGGAAGGTCACTTTCCTCTTCCTTTTATAAACTCTCGATTGTGGAGGGAAGGAGATCTGTGACAAAGGAGGGTGGTGAATGACTCAGATGGGTCCACAGTGCTTCTCAGTACAGCCTTCAGTGAAGGATGCAGTGAAAATGAAATCACCGAGAAAGAGATCTGAAAAAGAGGAAGGAAGGAAGGAAGGAAAAGGGAAGCTTTTAAAAAAGGAAGCTTTGACATGCTTACCAATCATGTGAGAGAGGAGAATTTCTCAGGAGGGACAAAAGCAGCTGAGGTAAGGGAGTGGTGGGGAAACATGTAGGAGAAACCCAAGAGGCCAATGAACATGGAAAAGGAAGAAAGAAACTATAAAAGTATGTACCCAAGGGATTGCAAGATTCATGCAAAATGATTTATTTTCTTGTCTCCAAGACCATGTAAGTCTGCCTTGCTCTAAGGCTGCTCTTTCCGAATGGCGGCCCCTGGCCTCACACAGCTCTCCAGCACCTGGTCCGGGGCCAGGGTGAATGCAGATGTGTTCTCTGTGTGTCACACCCACTCTAAACGCTAAGAAGGAAAAGACTGTAAAATAACTCACCAATAAATTCTGAAATAACTTTTGCATATATTGAATAAAATGAAATATATCATTAAAATTAACTTCACCTCATTTTTGAAATATTTGTATTTACTTTTGAATATGACTACCAGAAAATTTAAAATTACACATATGGCTGGCATTTATATGAAGATTTGATAGTACTGCTCCAAGGATTTTTTTAGAAAAATTCTATGAACCTATTTATTCACAGACATTTTTCCATTTGAGAAAAATTGTAGTGGCCCATCCCAAACTTAGCAAACCTTTCATCCAGTCTATCACCCATCTCATTTTTTCTTTGGCGACTCTTACACTCAGACCACGTGAAGAAATGTGTGTCCACTCCTATCCTCCCACCTGGAGAAAACCACCGCGAGGAAATGGCGGCTATGAGCGCGTAGCTCCTGTTCTGACTGCGCACTGCTGAGAAAGTGGAATAGGAGATGGGCAAGGAAAGGGCAAGGACTGGTCTGAGAAAATGTGAATTGGAAAAAAACACTAAGAACCAAAGGGAAAAAGTCTTGGTTTCACAACTGAAATCTAAACTGAGGAACACTCACCTCCACCTTGCACTTGGCTCCTAATTTTCACCACAGTTCTGTTTGGTTCACTGACTCATGTAAGGCTTCAAACATTTTTTTGCACTTGTTTCTTTAATGACACCTCTGGGAGTTTGGACTGGCTGAGTGTTTAAAAATCCTTTTGTTTTTAAAAATCCTTTCATGTTTGAACTTGTATTGACTGCTTTTGTTTTATGGCTTTTGAACTAACCATCACGCCCAGTGTGCACTTCTTTCTCGCCATTATCTGTGCACTCGCTGCTTTTTTCTCAGCTCTTTCTGACCACTCTGTCCGAGCTTCTTGTCACTTTCTATCTTGTCAGCCTATTTTATTTTTTTCTATAACATTTATATCAAACTGACTTTTCCTAGACTTGATTCCCCTCCCTCCCTCCCTCCCTCCCTTCCTTCCCCATACAAGAATGTAAGCCGAATGAGACAAAGGCCCTTGCCTGTCTCGTTCTCTGTTTTACCTATACCCCGTAGAACAGTTCCTGGTCTATATAGTGAATGCTCAAAAAATATTAGGGAAAGAATAAGCAAACCAGACATTATTCTTAGATATTGACTGACCTAACAGAAACAGAATTTATTAACATAATTGTCAACAAAGTTTTAGAACCAGATACAGAAATGAGGGAGGACAAAGGGAAGCCACACAGAATCCCTACAGCCCCAATCTCACCATGGACCCCGACCAGTGAGGGCACCTCTGGCCCGGGCAGCCAACAGTCAATGCTCTGGCTTTTAACCATTGACTAACCCCACAGGATTGGACATTGATCGTGCCTGCAGTTGCCATTTTTACAGCTGTCCCTGGATGCTGTATGAGGCTATCACCTGAGCCATTACCAGAAAGAATCCTGCTCTGATCCGACTCCTTTGTGCCAAAGCTCTGGGCATAGAATTCTCCATGTGTGCATCAGATTCTTCATGGCTCATGCCCGACCTACTAGGGAAAATGGTAATTAGAACCTAGGATATTTTCCCTTCTATGTAAGGGAAAAGGCTCTGCCTCTCGTTAAGATATATAAGGCAGGGACTTCCCAAAACATAGGGAAGGGGCTCAGACGCTGAACAGATTCCCCAAATGTCAAATGTTCCCTGTAAACTTGTATGTGACTGAGGATGCATTCATTTCTTTTTCTTTGATCGGATATATTCCCTACTGCTCTGTATCAGAGTGCTAGGCTTCTTAGGCTGAGGTAAAAGTTTTCATAATAAATAGCATGCTATATTAGTCAGGGTTCTCCAGAGAACATATAACATGGATTTTTCTATGTATTATAAGTGTATTATGCTATTATTATTATATATGTACTTACTATAAGGAATTGGCTCGTGCAATTACGGAGACTAAGAAGTCTCAAGACCTGCAGTCGGTAAGCTGGAGACGCAGGAGAACCAACGGCATAGTTCCAGTCTGAGTCCAACAGCCTGAAAATCAGGGTGTAATTTCCAGAGAGATGGCTGCAGTCTCAAGACCCAAGAAGAGCCGATATTTCAGGTAGAATTCAAGGGCAGGAAAAGACCAATTTCTCAGCTCAAGGTTGTCAGGCAGTAGACATTCCTCTTAACTCCTGGTAGGGTCAGCCTCTTTGTTCTAGGCAGGCCTTCCACTTACCAGGTAAAGACCACTCACAGTGGTCAATCTGCTTTCCTCGGTCTCCTGATTCAGATGTTTGCAAACATCCCAAACCACTCTCACAGATACACCCCAAATCATGTTTGAGCAAATAGTGGAGAGCCTGACGACCCAGTCAAACTGACGCAGAATTAACCACCACACATGCCCTTCCTGAGCTAAAGCCTGATGTTCTGACTGCTCATTCTTTAGCCCGCTGTCTGACCAGAACTCGCCACTGTGCTCTTTAGTTCCATAAGGGGGTTATTCTCCGTCTGACCCCTGGGTGACTATTTTACCTTAAAGATACACAAACGGGGCTGGAGAGACCATAGATTGGAGATGGGGAACCCTGAAAAGCTGAAGTAATCACACATTCAACTTGCTGTCGGTTCGGTTGGTGCCAAAGGAATAAAACAGAAACCACACGCTCATTTGCAATTGAAATGTGAGGTGAACCAGAGTGAGAGACACAGTCTGCCTTCTAGGAGGAAAAGAACATCTGATTCCTGGCAAGCCCTGCCAAGGTACAGCTAGCTGGCTGAGCCACAAGGCTCCCTGCCATTTAATCCCGAGGAACAAGGAAAGGCGGGTTAGGTAAAGGGATAAAAGGTTTATTATAAAAAGGTGCTTCGTAACCGCTGTGAATTTAATTATACTCCCACTGCCAGAATTCCATCAATATTGAAAATAACAAAGAAAATAATTTCCTGAGATATTTCTTATTTTCAGGATGGTCAAAATTTGCCCTCAAAAAAACAGTCAGAGGAAATCAGGAAAAACATAAAGTGTAAAAGAAATGAATACAAATAAAAGCTCAAATGTACCCTTTAAACTAGCGGTCTCCAACCTCTTAGGCAGCAGGGACTGGTTTTGTGGAAGGCAATTTTTCCAAGGATGGTGTGAGGGGGCTGGTTTCAGGATGATGGGAGGCTTTTCAAGTTCACCTACTGCTGTGCAGCCCGATTCTTAACAGACCTGGACTGGTAGGTAGCCTTCAGTGGCTGGTGGGTTGTGGACCCCTGCGCTAAACCACCAACAAGTCACAGGCCTCTAGGCAAGAGTCAGTCTTACTTGTTTAATGCAGTGTCCTAGACAGTTAAGGTTTGCTGTTATTGTAAAAGGTCAACAATTCCATAGTGTGCATATGTGATTTTTTAGCCATAGACTATTAAAGGCAAAGCGACAATTTTGACATTTAAAAGGAGGTTCTTAGAAAGCATTTGTAGCCACATAGAGGGCTGACACGATGATCCCAAAGGTCTTATTTATATTTAGGATTTGAATTCTAGAATTCTGAATTTTGAAGTTAAAATTTAAAAACTTTACACCCGAGCTGGGTCTAGGATTCAATAAGTGAGTTACTGCCATAGACACAAAAGTTAAGGAGGCACCAAAACACTTGGTAATCAGGATTAATAATATTTAGTGCAATGTTTTAAAAAATAATCAAATCAGCAAACTCTGGCTCATGAGCTGACTGCCTGTTTTATACATAAAGTTTTATTGGAACCAGGTGAGTGAGACAGAGTTAGAGCTGTATTTAAAATTCTGACGTTACCTACACACTATGTATCATGAACTTCTTTTGCACTGATTTAAAATATTGCATTACAATATTATTTATCTTGAATGTTGCATTTTTGCATTCTCAAATTTTACACCCTGGGTGTTTCACTGGGAAAAGCCCAGCACCGGCCTTGCTGCCCACCCATGTGAGTCAAACTGCTCCTCATGTCCGGCACAAAATACTACAGTTAGCCACACTTCGGAAAACATTAAACTTTGCTAAGAGAATTACACGGACAATCTATTTTACCCTGACAGCATCTCCATGTGAATATCCCGTTCCCACATTGCAGGTGAGGACCTGAAGCTCCTTGGCCAAGAGCACACAGCAAAGGCAGAACGTGGTCAAGTCAGGATTCAATTCTTTGTGGTTCAAAGCAGTGGCCCAGTTACTAACCACCACTTAAGATTTGACAAGTTTCTTCCGGGGAAAACTGCTTTTCATTGTTCATGGCACCATGGCAACCTGGGGGAACTCTTTTCCTTCTAATTGTATTTATTTGTTTACTAAATTAATAAAATAATCAAACTCAACTTGTATCCATTTTTAAAGAATCAACCATGAATGAATATTATTATGAAATACACTTGTACAGTGTAGAAGAAGTTATTTTAATATATAAATTATAATCTAGTATCTTATGCTATTAAAATGAAAAAAAATTTAACGTATGTTTGCTAGGGCCTGGTCACCTGGAATTATCCCAACTCGAGAAATACAGAGTAATTTGATAGTTTAGACAAAAAAACTTGGAGAAGACTTTGCAACTATTGTTAGATCTGCATAGTTATGGGGACCCTCTCCTCTTGTCAGGCAGAAGAGACTTCTCCTCTACCACAGCCTCCCTACTCAAAAGGTTATCTGGCTTGGGCTGCAACCACAATAATGTTCTGTCAGTCACAGCAGTACCTAGAGGACACAGTCACACATCGACACTCACTGAAATACAGGAACACAGCACCACCGGTGAGGTTAGAATCCTCAGAGATCTCTTTCAATGATGAAGAATCACTTCTATTCAACCACTCACTTGTCTCTGTTTTCTGCTTAGTTGACTGATTTTATCTTATTTTAATCATATCTCAATTACAGTTTTTCAGTTACTGTCATCCTACCCATAGCTCCTTTGCAGAAAAGTTGCGGAGCCAAGCATTCCTGGGAAAGAGGCAGCTCTCTTTGGTTCAGGCAACCCAGCCTCTATGTGTGACTCTCTGAACCAGGAAAAACACAAGAACTTTGGACAGTGAACTCCTAGAATAAGCAGTGATCTATAAAGTGGCCTGTGTCAAAACCACGGGCCAAACCGACTAGATTTTGCCCCGCTCAGGAATCAGATCTAAGTAATAACCCAAAGACCAAGGCATTGCCCGATGAGAAGTTAAGCCTAAAGGAAGATGTATGGGTGTTTGAGAGGAGAGGTTGTGGCAACCTTAGGGGCCATACGTGGATCTACGTAATGCAGAAATAGACTTGCAGAGAGCAGGAGGATGCTTCGTGAGAAGCCACGTAGGGCCTGTGGGAAAAATGGAGAGGGGATAAAGTCTCTGCGTTTCCCTTCTTTCTTGGCTATCCCCTCATCCCAGAGGCAAAGTACACACACGTTTAAAATACAGACCTCATTCCTAAATGAAATAATTACCAGCATTTGGGGTATTATAAACCATGTTTCCCAAATGTCTAATACTAATATAAAGAGGCTAACATTAAAAAAAGTGATTTTCAAATGGATGAACAACTTTCAAAGAAAAGAAACTGTTTAATAATTCATGGGTATAAGTAAAAATTCCGCAGAGAATCACTGTCAGGAAAGGCAACAGGATAACAGTTAAGGGAAGGATCCTGGAGCAAGACCGCCGATTCCAACTCTGGGTTGTCACTACCAGATGTTTCACTTGGGCAATTTGCTCCACATCTCAGTGCCTCAGTTCCTTCATTTGTGGCAAAAGGTTGTTGTGAGGATTAAATAAATGAATAGATACAGAGCATAAGCAATGAAGCTTTACTGAGACCCACAATGTGTAAAAAGGAAAGTCTTAGAGACTCACGTCATACCTTGCATGAACTGGAGACGTACACTACGGAATTCCACGGCCTAAGGCAGAGTAAGATAACAATGACCCAGCATTTCCCTGTCCACTGTGTACATTAAAGATGGTTGCAAGTTCTTTGTCAGTCTTCACACTTCGGAGCTGATTCCCCTGCTCTGTGCCTGTTGCTGGTTAACAAACAGAATATGAAAGATGTGATGCTATAGCCCTTTCCAGCCTGCCTTTAAGAGACCGAACATCTTCTGTTAACTCCCTTGTGAAATTTCTGTTTCCGGGGCACTCCTTAGACCCCAGCCAGCCACCATGCTGTGGGAAGCCCATATCACTAGAGGCCAGGTACCACTGCTTCAGTCCGTTGTCCCAGCTGAGTTCCCAGCTGACAGGCAGAGTCACTAATCCCCCACGTGGTGACTCACGCTGGAGGCTCCAATACTAGCCAGTTTCACTCTGAGTCGTGCCCAGCGCTGAGGGCGTTCACCTGGGCCCCACGGAGCTCAAATAAAGGCAATGTCATATCTGTTACTTGAACTTCTTCATATAGTAATTTAGGAAGAAGCACCAAGATAGAACTTCAAAATGTTTGCTTCTAGCCAACATTTAAAATGTAATACCATTTATCAAACAGACACAAATATAAGCATTAAAGTTGTGTTATTCTGAAAATCACTATAAGACGAAGTAGTAATTCATAGTGTACTAGGTAGGCAGTATGGTTCAATGATGAGACAAAAGTTTTAAGTTATATGACAAATGTGTCCTTCCTTAGTTCTGTCACTGTGTCTGCGTGACAGCGGGTCTCACTTGGAGTTTCTGGCGAGTCACCATTTGAAGCCAAGGCCACCTGCCCCCATTTGACCCCCTACTTTCACTCCTTTTACTGTGTGTTAGTGATCTTCATTGTTCTGTACACGAGGTAATGAGCTCGGTCTTCTTTGCTTCTTAATGACTTTATCAAGATGCCACAATTTCATGGCCCTCTTTCCTGTCCATTTAGATAAAAATTTACTACATTAAAATTCTACTGTTCAGAGCCTAAGGACTGATTTAACGGATGGGCTGTTAGATTTGAAAGGGTGGAGACAGACCACACTTTCTTTTATTTCTGTGGGATTTTTCCTTGTTTATAATATTTCTTACATTTTGTTTAAATATTTATCAGGGGTTCATATATAGTGGGTCTGGGGGAAGATCAAAGCCAATTATAACTTTCCTGGGCAAAAGAAAACATTCACGGAAGAAAATGAGAGCATTTATTTTTATCCAGATTGAGCTCAGAGTGATTCAGAACACGCTGTAGTGGTTGTTGAAAACATCACCTCATATAAAATACGTTATCCACCACGGCAAAAGGTGGTCAATGCTTATGTCAATAAGAGACCAAAATATTCAGGGAAGGCAAATAGTTTTGCAAATAGCAACTGATGAGTTTCTATGATCCCTTATTTCTTTTTGACTGGCAAAATAAAAAAAAACACAGTGGGACAAAGTCAGTCCTGTTAGCTCTGACAGACCTAATCCCTTCCCTGCCCAGGGCAAGCCACCTAACACAAAAGATGATGAAATCTTCCCTGGCACCAGATGAAAAATGATAATGTACTTTAGTGATAATGTGTGTAAGCCACAAAAGGCAAAACCGGAGTGTTAATATTCTCTCCTAAAAGGAAAGAACTATAAATCTCCCTTAACAGATTCATTACCCCTGAATAGCACTGGTGCAAGAGGAACTTAAAAACAAATAGAATTGTAACAAAAGATCCCCCCAGACCGGCACCAGCAAGGTTAGCAAAGCTTGCCAACTGGTACTCCTCCAATGGAAATAATTTCCGTGGTCCCCTAGTTCCACAGTTGCTAATATGGGGACTCTTTCTGTTTGGCTTTTTTCTTTATTAAGATTTTATTTATTTACTTATTCATTTTTAGAGACAGGGGAAAGAAGGGAGAAAGAGAGTGGCAGAGACATCAGTTGGTTGCCTCTTGCAGGCCCCCAAACAGGGACTTGGTCTGCATGTGCCCTGACCAGGAACCAAATCAGCAGCCTTTCAGTCTATAGGCTAGTGTTCCAACCACTGAGTTATACCAACTAGGGCCCTGTTTATTTGCTTTTTAAAAAACTGAAAAAACTCACCCTGGCTGGTGTGGCTCAGTGGATTGAGCACGGGCCTGTGAAGCAAAGGGTCACCAGTTCGATTCCCAGTCAGCGCACATGCCTGGGTTGCAGGTCAGGTCCCCAGTAGGGGACCTGTGAGAGGCAACGACACATTGATGTTTCTCTCCCACTCTTTCTCCTTCCCTTCCCCTCTCTCTAAAAATAAACAAATAAAATATTTTTAAAAACTTAAAAAACTCGTTCTTTGTAAAGCAACTTTCATGGCCATTCAACTTCATAACAACCTAGTCAAGAAACAGCAATATGTGATGGAAGCAGACAAAAGGGTTCTAATCCCGATTCTGACTTTGGGAGGTTAGCAGAAGAGTTTACCACTCCGAAACATGCCTGGAATATTATTTTAAGATGATTATTTTTAAGAAATAAAGGCTCAGAAAGAATTTCATCCTCCTCCTGACTCCCTAAAAAGAATGAGGGTAGAGAACCTGCTCCAGAAGGAAAGATATCATCATAGGCACCTACAGTTTTATATGAACGAAGTGTGATAGACAAAGACGAACCCAGCAAGTCCCATTTGCTAAAAGTCCTGTCAATGTCTCATGGTCAAAGATGGCCCAGCGAACATTGAGTTAGCAGACATTTCCTTTTCTCTCTCCATGTGAATTGCCTTCCTGCTCTTTGAAGTCCCAAACCACAAACCCTTCTCCTTAGCTCGAGATGACCTATAAACCTTAATTTCCTGAACCATACTCAAGTCTCATATTCTTATGGAACCCTGTGTGTATGTTTGGTTCTTTTCCATTAATCTGTCTCATGTTAATCCAGCCAAAAGAACTGAGAGAGGCAGAAGGAAAAATCATTTTTCCTCCCCTCCAGAGGCATGAGTAAAGAGTCCGTGTTCCAGATGAAGCCAACCTGTGTCTCTCCACTAGTTCTGGGATCCTGGACAACCTTCGACATCTCATTGCTGCAATTTCTGCTCCTTTTAAATGAGGATAACAACAGAATCCATGTCATATGGTCAGTTAAAACCAATTACTTGTACACGGTTTCTTAACCATAGCAGTATTGGCATTCTGGGTTGGATAATTTTTTGCTGTGGAAAACTGTCCTCTACATATATCAGCACCCTTGGCTTCTACCCACTAGATTCCCATAATGATTTTAAAAGGCCTCTAGATGTTGTCAGATGTTCCTTGGGGGGCAAAATCACCCTCGGTTGATAACCAGTGCTTTAGTACCTGGCAAATATCAATTCCTGAATAAATGCACACTCATCTTCTCTATGGTTGGTCTTATCCATTGTTCAAATGAAGAAACCCTCACCTAGCCTTAAGAAAGTAAATACCATTGTAGGCTTTAGGTAAACTAATGTAAAATGCAGGAAGAAGGTAACTGTTGATTGCCTAAGTATCAATTTCTTGATACTTATATGTACACATTAATTCATATAATTTTCACTACTGCCTTAGGAAGTCAGTATCAGGGTTTCTGTCAAGTTCTTTCCCATGAAGAGACTGATGAATTGATGATACTTGTAACATGCATGTAAACGTGTTGGCTGTCACCGTAAAACAAGTTTCAAAATTCCCGTAAACACGCACATGTCTTGCACGTACAAATCAACATATTTAGGCAACGTGCAGTTTCCAGGAATGTGAACCAGTCTGTGAAGCTGGGATCAAGTTGTGGTCCACAGAGGGACACCGTCTCACCCACTGGTGCCACTGAATCACTTCAGGTAGAAAGCCACAATGTGTGGTTTGGTGGAAGACTCTTGGAGTTTTGCACTTAGAGTGTATCCTACATGATTCTGCCTTGAATGCTTCATGAACAACTAAAGTGTGTGTGGAGTTTTGAAACATTTAAATTCAGCTTAATCAACTAAATGCCTTGATTGTAAACATCCCTGCTCACTAAACACACCTGGGCAAGGTTAAAATCAACAGTCAGTAGGGATAAAGTTGTGCCAGGTTTTGCATATGGCTGGTGGCCTGCAATCTGTTTGGGTCCATGGGTAAACTTTTATGTAGATGGCAATTCCAAATATTTGAGAGAGTCACAGAAACCTCTGGTGAATACTCCATTGCAGCTAGAATATAGCGGTCAGATTGGACTTCCGACAGAGAGGTCATAAAAAGTGATGAATCTTAGTTTTAGAATTACCCCGTCCCCTTGTCGTTTCATGTTTCACCTAATAATACATCCCTATATGAGAAAAAGCACACGAGTTAATGTATTATTATTACATCCACTTTAAAGAAGTTACCAAGGCTCATTAAGGTTAAGTAACTTGGTCCAGATTTCGGTGGGACACCAAGCAAGCAGTGGGGTGGAAGTTCACACCCAGACCCATCTCCCTCCTGTTGGCTGGCTCCTGTTGGCTGCCTAGTGACACCAAAGGAACTGTCCCGCTGCATGGCCTTGTTAATGGTGGTCAACAGAAATAAAATTTAATTAGGAACGATTTTGTTCTGCGTGGATTACAAAGGATGATCTGCATTTACATCTGCTTTAAACAGACTGATCATTACCGGAGAGGAGAGGAGAGGTACCATGTGAAAAAGGTGAAAGGAGTAAGAAGCTCAAATTGGCAGTTACCAAGTAATCACAGGGATGGAAAGTGTTACAGCACAGGGAGTAGAGTCAATAATATAATAATATGTATGGTGCCAGGCAAACACTAGAAACATCGAGAAACACTTTCTAAAGTATATGGCTGTCAAATCACTATGCTGTACACGTGAAACGTATACAAAATAATACTGAATGTAAACGAATTAAAATCAATTAAAAATAAGTGAATCTATAAATGTTAGGCAAATTAGTCATGAAGAAATAGGGAAAATTATATGTTTTTAAAAGATTCTGTATTGCTTCTTTCTTCAAAAAAAAATTTCATCAAAATTCTTATCTCCAAGCCATACCAGAGACAACTTACCCTATATAAAAGTCTTGTAATTAATTGTCTATCATAAATTACTCAGCCTGGTCAGTAGAATTATATCTTATTCATGGAACATAATCCAGGTGGATAGATTTAAGAAGAAAAATATTTTGATATCAATATTTCAGCAATTTGGAATCCATTGCGTCTCTAAGGACTCTCAGACCAGTGGTCAGCTGCACAGAACTGACTATTTATCTTTATTACAAATATACTTATTGCCCCCCCACCCCAGCAACCCAAAACCCCGCAGCCTGGTGAGAAAAGATGTTCCTTTCATAGGGCCACCATGCTGCCATTCCTTATTAAAACACCTGATTCTACTATATCATGTCCACAGTGTACTTAATTGGGCATGAGTTTACTGGCACCTTTTGCTAGTCAATTTGCTTTTATAAATAAGTCACAGGGTTATAATATTACCAAAATAATCCAAAGGCATTATTGCTTTCTTGGAGAAGTTCATTGGTAAGGGAGAAATTCTTTTCTGACACAACACTGAACCTTTCAAAAACACAGTTGCCCTTTTCCTGAAAAGCTAACATTTTCCTCTAGATTCCTGATTTTCATACTCACAGAGCCTTGGTAAGCTAAACTTTAACTTTAGGTTTAAGACTCTATAAATATTTGCCATGGGCAGAAAATTTTAAAAAGGAACAGAAGTGCTTTTAAGTGTCAAAAAGCTTTGTGTCATGCAAGACAAGGCTACTGGGCTGAAACTCAGGGGAAGTTGTGTGGTTGTTTGATTTGTCACTGTCTGGCTAAGAAACCTTCAACAAGTCCCCTAGGCCTTCTGGACACTAATCCCTTCACCTACGAAGCAAGGGCATTAGATTAGGTGATTTTAATATTCCCCAAAGTATGACAAGGTGTGACATTAGGTACAGGTGATTTTAAAAGAAACGGGGGCATAGTTATTTTCAGTGAAGGAGACTGTCACAATTTAAAACAGTAACTAATGGCCACTGTTTTAAATACGGCTAGAAACAAAATTTTATTTTAGGGTTTTGATAAAATGTAAATCTCAAAATGCACTACACTATTTCTTTAACTCTTAAATTAGAAAATTAAGTGTTGAATGCTTCAAGATAAAAAAGAAAATGAGAAAAAAGTCATTATGTCCATCAGCCAATGTCAAAGCCAACATTCTTAATTTAGATTGTGAAGAATTTGATTTGTTTTTAAAAAAAATGGCTTCAAACTACTTGCTCAACACTAAGTAAATGTCTGGTATTAATAATAAAATATCACAATAGTAGCCCTTTGAGAAAAGCAATGCATTTCAGGTAAATCCTAAACAGAATAAAACATTAGAACATGATGGAGGAGAAGAAAAATGCCCCTGCGTAAAAATAAAAATAATCAATATGTCTAGAAGAAATGAAAACCCTAAGGGGGTAGTGAAATACCTTACAAAAGTTTGTTTCCTGCTATCTGTCCCTTCAGTAAACAAAAACTTGAAGGCTGGCCTTTCAGATATTTGCTGTGTCCAAGGCTCAATCTGGCAACCAATTCAGACATCAAATTTAGCCGAGTGGGACAAGCAGACCATATCAAGGCCGTGTCATCCGGTGGGTCGAGGACAGGTAGTCGCTATTCCTGCTGAAATTGTGTTTGCAAGACAGCACTCGTCTCTGGGAGGTGGAGTGGAGTGGAAGGAGCTTTGCAGTCAGGGGGGCATGACAGGCTATGGAATTTGCAAGGCCCAGTGCAGCACAAAAACGCAGGACCTTCTGTTAAAAAAATTATTATAAGATTTAGGATGCTCACAGCAGAGCATTAAGCCCCCTGAGCCCAGGGCTCTGTGTGACTACACAGGCCGCAAACCCATGAAGCTGATCCCCACGAACATTCCAACCTCCTGCTCGGTTACTCATTAGCTCTGCACGAGACCTTGTGCCAGTCAACTGGCTGCTCTTAGGCTCTTCATTTGTAAAAATAGAACTATAAACACGCCTTTATAGTACTATTACAAAAGTCACTTTAGCCAGTATGTACTATTTTACAGGTAAATGGTACATCCTCAAAACAATAATCGCCATTATCATGAGTTTGAAGGGTGGGTGATTCCCAAAATCAAATGTCTTGATAAACCACACCTTTTTCTTCTTTTCCTACAGGTCTTAGAAAAGGATGGACGAGGTGAGCGATGACAGCAGGGACATTGCCTAGAGGAATTCTTACAGCACTGCTCTCCCCAGGTACTGACTAACCAAGCTTCGGTCTCTGACACAAAGACTGGAATAGTTTTCTTCTAGGTTTATTACTGTGTTTTCTTCAAATGCTTTACTGTAAGAATATAAGACTGCTACAGAAAGCCACACTCATACTAATAGGGGTCTCCAATATTCAACAGTGGTAAATGGCTTTTTCCTAGAAGAAGATTATTATAAACAATATTTTGTTGTTCTCAGTTCGCCATGGGATCTGATGGACTAAAACACCTGAATAATGAAACAACAGGAAACATTCTCTAGGAAAAGTAGGTCTCATTTGCATGCAACTCGTACCATATAATTTTCAAGAACACATGGTGTCTATACTTCACTATAGTAGTAAATTTAACTTCTGTTACCATAGGAATACTCATTTATGCTCTGACTTAAACCAATGAGAAAATGAACTCATGACTTGACCCACTCTTGAAAGCAAAGATTTCTGAATATGTTAAAATTCAATGCAAACTCTATTGTTTATAGCCTTTTTAAAGGCACTTATTCATAGAACCGGAGGAAGAAATGTAAGGGAGAAACAAAGAGAAAAGGAAAAGCCCTTAAGGTTTCTTTTTACTCTCTGTACCTTCTACCATGCAGAATATACTAGCTAGAAAAGAAACATGGCTGAAGAAAGGAAGAGTTGCTCTAAGTTTAAGCAATCAGGTAACCATTTCAAGGTCTGAGTGGCTGAAATCATCATGGTGACAGATTGAGGTTCTGTTTTAAGTTTTGGTCTGTTTGGGGCCAATTCCATTAACTTCATAGACTGAAGAATCCAAGGCCAATACAAGGTTCTATTAAGAGGCTCCATTCTGAGGATGATCAAGATTTAAGATCATGAGCTTATTCACATCTCTCCTCTCTTCAAAAAGAAGCTAGTCACACAATATCTTGTCCTTACTAAATGCACTGTCAACCATTTGACAGTGGCCCTGCTGTCTCCTTTCTCCTTCATTGTTACAAGGACTGAAAATAGGAAACAGGAAGAAATACACTGTGTGGATGTTTTACTGCTCCCGTCATCTTCAGAAAGGCTGCTGAAATCTGCCATGTTCACTCTTCTGTGCCAGCACCATTGCCTTTTCTCCTGATTATACACAATGCATTGCACCACCTGGTCAAAGCCATTTGTAAGGCTCAGGCATTCATGTTAAGCAAAACACCTACTTTAAGTAAGCAGTATATCCTCGAAAAATAATAGCTAGTATCATTAGTTTGAAGGGGGGTTGACTCCCTATAGCAATTCTATTTATAAACCAACAACGCTGTTTTCTTTCCTTAGAGGACTTAGAAAAGGAACGAATGAGATAAGTAATGATAGCAAGAACATCTGTGAGCAGGAACATTCCAGCACTATTCTCCTCCACTGACTAGCCAAGCTTTTATCTCCAACACACAGACTTGAATATTTTCCTTCTGTGTTTCTTACAATATTTACTTACTCTGAGCAAGGCATTCGTTCCTATGTTCTTGTTAATAACTTTAACATGTACTAATGAAAACATCCATTGGAACAATTCCATAAAAAGCTTTTCCAACATCAACAATAGGCTTAAGAGACAACCGCTACTCATGACATTTATTTTTAAAGAGAATGATGCTCTTTTGGTTCATTTGTTTATTTTGTTTTTGTTTTCGGAAAAGTAAATCACCCAGAACTTGTGGGAATAGTAGTAAATGTTTTAACTGACTCTTTTATCATCCTCAGTGTCATTCAACAGGTGAATCATACGTAACTGGCATTATTTTAAGAGCTGTGGTGGATTCCAGAGAAGGAGGAATGAAAACCATTGTCCTCAAAGTAAGTCTAAGCGGGGAAGTAGGAACTGCAAGGCAGCGCTGCCGAGAAGGGCAGTTGTTAGGCCCAAAAGTGATGTCAAGAAAGGACCCCTAACAGACTGAGAGGAGAAGACCCAGTGAGGCAGGCGGGGTTAACAACGCCAGAGCACAGTTGGGTGAGAGTGAGGGAGGGTGAATCAGTAAAGACTGGGGAGGTGGAACGACTTGGAATAATAACCAAACTCAGAATGTGGCCTTAAAAACCACTTACAAACAGCAAACTGCAGTGCAGAGAGTTCTCGGAGATGGAGCCAGGACCAAAGGAGAGACCTCTTAGATGTCGATCACACCACACATGTCGATCACACCACACGACACCTGCGTCCCTCAGCCTTTGGCATGTGCTCTTCTAATGACTTCTTTCAGTTTCCACTACATAAACTTAAAAATCAAGCTTATTTGTTTTTATTAGCACACATAACTTAACTCACTAAGGTGTATTTGGAATGTTGGAATAATCTGAGACCTCATTTTAAATTCAGATTGGCCTATGAGGTGGCTTCAGCAACAGTCTTCACTCCACATCCAAAGTCGTTTTTTTCCTTCTCTTCTCTAGGCTTTAAAGAGGGGCAAAATGAAAATAAAATTCATCTTCAAAGAGAATTCACTTAATGGTTCCATGGATGTCTTGCTCAAAAAGCACTGTCTTTCCAGTGGCACCTTTTTCTTTTTGTTAATGTACCTCATTTACAAGTGATTGATATTTTAACCTTTACTGCTCTTTCCTGAATCAACATATGATGAAGAACAGAATGAGAGTAGAAGAAACTCATGGAAGTACAAGTAACCTTCCAGAAAGCAAAGGAATTCAAGACAACTCACAGGATTGCACTTCTCATTCAATGAAACAGAATCAAAGTCAAATTCATCCGCACATAATGGGCGGGGAGGCCATGCAAAGTCTAGGCAAGCTGCAGAATCAGTGGGTCCAGAAAGCAAAAGACTGGCCCACAAAGACAAACAAACGCCCTAGCAGGCCAGTGGTGGTGCAGTGGAGTGGTTAAAATGTGGATTCCAGAGCTGCCAGATTTTCCGCATTCAAATCCCTAGGGTTTTGCTCTTGGTTAAGGTACTTAACCTGTGGCCTCTGTGTTCTCAACTGTGAAGTGGGGATAATAACAGCACCGTCCCTGTAGGTGTGTTGTGAGAATCACACATGTTAATGTTGAAAGCCATGTAAAGTGCTTACAACAGTGCCCGACACACAGTTCAGTGTGATAGAAGAGTTTGTGACCTTCTTCTCCTTTCCCCTTCCTTCTTCTTCTTTCTTCTCCTCCTCATTCTGTTTCTGCCATGTTCCATCTTGAAGTTGATGAACCTTTTGCCTTCACAGTTTCTACATCTATAAATGCAGAATAATAGTACTGAAGCGGAATGCAGTTGTCTATTGTTTGATTAGCGCCCATTCTGTTCTTCCTAACAAGACCTCATGGCCATGGGACATAGAGGATGTGGACCGACATCATCAGGTCCAAGGGTAGATCTTTATTGGTGAACGAATCCCTGTAAGCATATCTGCTTTGCTAGAAACATAAGATATTTCCTGGGAGGCTTTTGCTCCAGGTGTGACCCAAATTTACCTAAACACACTGAAGAGAAGGATTGATACCTATGCTTAAATTCTCTCTCTTAGCCATCAGCTAAGAACAATGAAGAGGGCTGCAGACCACCGGGCAGACAACTTCGGGTAAATGGGAAGGCCACTATGGCACAAGGTAAAGGACATGGTTGGAAAGGACAGCACAGAAAAATGGCGCTCAAGACTTGATCTCCCCAAATGGCTACTGGAATTATTTTTCTACCTTTACTGAGGTACGACTGACCAACTGTAATATATTTAAAGGGTACAACTTAATGATTATTATGCATGAACATTATGAAAGTATTCCCGCCATTGAGTTGATTACCACATCCATCAGCTCACATATTTACTTTTTGTGTGGATGAAGAGAACACTTAAATTCTACTCTTTTAACCCATTTATATTGTGGAATATCATAGTTAGCATGCTATATATTGGATCCTCAGACCTTACTCACCTTATAACGGAAAGTTGTACCCTTTACCAATCTCTTCTTAATTTCCCCATTCTATACTCAGCATAATGCCCTTCGGGCTCATCCATGTTGCCACAAATAGCACGACTTTATTCTTTCGGTGGCTGAATATCGCTCCAGTGTGTGTGTGTGTGTGTGTGTGTGTGTGTGTGACATTTTATATATCCATTTATCTGTCAAGAGACATTTAGGTTGTTTCCATACCGTGGCTATTGTAAATAATGCTAAAATGAACATGGAGGCACAGATATCTGAGATAACAATTATCTTTCTCAGGGGTAGATAACCAGAAGTGGAACAGCTCTCTTGTCATAAATTAATTGACCCTATATATATGGGTTTATTTCTGGGCTCTCTATTCTCTGCCATTGAGCTATGTGTCTATTTTAATGTCAATACCACATTGTTTTGATTGTAAAGCTTTATAATATAGTTTTGAAATCAGAAAGTGTGATGCCTCCAACGTTTTTCTTCAAGATTGCTTTGGCTTTGGGGTCTTGGGTGGTTTCATACATATTTTAGAATTGTTTTTTCAATTTATGTGGAGGATGCTATTGGAACTTTAATAGGGATTGCACTGAATCTGTAAATCACCTTGTATAATATTAACATTTTTAAAAGATTTTATTTATTTTTAGACAGCGGGGAAGGGAGGGAGAAAGAGAGGGAGAGAAACATCAATGTGTGGTTGCCTCTCCCACACCCCCTAATGGTGACCTGGCCTGCATAACCCAGGTATGTGCCCTGACTGGGAATTGAATGGATGACCCTTTGGTTCACAGGCTGGCACTCAATCCACTGGGTCACACCAGCCAGGGCAACATTTTAACAATATTAATTCTTCTAATCCATTAACACAGAATATATTTCCATTTATTTGTATCTTCTTCAATGTGTTAGTGTTCAGTATATAGATCTTTTACCTCCTTTGTTCAATTTATTCCTAATTATCTTCTTCTTTTGGATTCTATTGAAAATGACATCGTCTTCTTAATTTCTCTGGCTGGTAATTCATTGTTAGTGTACACAAACACAACTGCCTTTTGTATCCTGATTTTGCATCCTGAAGTTTAACTGAATTTGCTGATTAGGACTAACAGTGTTCTGATGAAGTCTTTAGGGTTTTCTGTACATATCATGTCACCTGCAAACAGAGACCATTTTACTTTCTCTTTTCACACTTTTACTTCTTTGCCTTTTCATTCTTTATCTTCCTTGATTTTTCTGGCCAGGACTTCTAGTACTATGTGGAATAAAAGGGGTGAGTTGTGAGCATCCTTGTCTGTCTCTTGACATTCAACAAAAAGCTTTTAGCTTTTCAGTGTTAAGTATGATGCTAGCTGCCGCCTTGTTATATATGGCTTTATTTTGTTGAGGTATGTTCCTTCTATACCCACCATCTCAAAAATTGTTATCGTGAAAAGATGTCAAATTTTGTCAAATCTTTTCTGCATCTATTGAGATGATCATATGACTTCTAGCCTTCACTTTGTTAATACAGTGCATGACATTTATTGATTTACATGTATTGGACCCTCTTTACATCCCAGGGTAAATTTCACTTGATCATGTGTTTGACCCCTTTCGATGTACTGCTGAATTTGTACTGTCGAGATTTTTGCATCTATGTTCCTAAGGCATATTGGCCTATAATTTTCTTATGTTGTGTGTCTTTGTCTGGCTTTGGTTTCAGGGTAATGCTGACCTTGTAAGATGAGATTAAAATGTTCCCTCTTCTTTAATTTTTTGAAGGATTTTGAACAGGATTGGCACTAATTCTTTTTTGAATGTTTGGTAGAATTTACCAGTGGAGCAATACGGGCCTGGAGCTTTCTGTGTTGGCGGGTTTGTGATTACTGATTCAATTACCCTGTGTATCCAGACTTTCTGTGTCTTTATATTTTGCCCCGATAGGTTATTTCTAAGAATTTATCCATTTCTTCTAGGTTATCTGATTTATTATCATGTTATTGTTCACAGTACTTTTCTTATTACTCAGTTTCCACTGAATACATTTCTAACAGAATTCATTTCCTTGCTCTTCCAACCCCTTAAATGGACACTTGCTACCAAGAGCATCTTAACTGATACAAATACTATCTCACAGTATTGTTGAAGATTGGAATGAGATACATAAAGTCCTTATCAGAGAGAAGATAATATTTCAAGTGTGAGTAAAGTAGAAGTTATTTTTAATCTGCTAACGGACTCAACATCAAATAGCAGTACTACCCTCTATGCCTTCGGTGGGCTGAGGCAGCCTTTAATCATGGACAGTGTCTAACCACTGGGTTTATGTATTCAACTATAGTTCCACGTTACCTGGCAGATTTCATACATCTACTCTGAATAAAAAGAGATCTCATTTTCATCCCTCACACCTCCCTACACGAATTTTAAAAATTGCCTCCATTCTAAGAAACTCAACAATTTCAATGAATACTTTTCCCATATTTTTTCATAACTTTTTAAACTTGGAATATTTTTCTTAAACTCAAGTCTTTCCAGACTTACTCCCATATTTGTTGAGGTCACACCCAGAAAAGAACGCGATTTCACATCTGATGACCCACTCTGACATCAAAGAAATTACAGAAACAATGTGAAAAATTTGAAAAGAACAAAACGACAACAACAGGACATTCTTGATTGTACCTCAGTCTATTTTCAACTCTGACCATATGCTTCATTTATTAATGTCTAGTTTTCTTCCAGAAAAGGAGGTACTTTAAAGCAATCCCAGAGTTCGTGCCACAAGATAATACAGTCCTCCTTGATCAGCAATATTGTATAATAAAAATAACATGTAATGCAATTGTAAGCAATCAAGCTAAAAAATAGGTATCATTCTTGTTTAGGGTGACTTATAAATATAAATCTGAGCTGGGAAAATGAAAGTGAGCTCTGAAGTCAAATCGTTTCAACTTCCTTATGGCATAAGCAATGTTCTTTTTCAGGTTTCTGTTTACATGATTTTCGTTATTTTCCATTTTAGTAACTAAGAAATAAGAAGCCTGATTTACTAAATTTAAGCAGAAAAATTTTCACTGGCTCATGTCTAAAGACTGTCATCAAGAAAAAAGAAACTCACAACTTAGTTTGGTCTCCTGCACAGTTTGTGACTCAGTTCTCCACGAGAATCTAGTAAAATTCATTCCACAGCTTAGCTCTCTATGCCCAGCTTGTGAATCACTCAGTCAGTGCACCAAGAAAAGCAACTATGACGACCAGTCTTAACGTCCACGTGAGAAGCACCGAACGACTTCCGTTTGTTTGTTTGCTCACTCGCTCGCTCACCCACTCAGCTCACACATTTGTTCTACATTTCTTCCAGCAAACACTTTTTATATACTTCCTGTAAGGCATGCCTTTCTGAGGCTACAGTAATGAATAGAACAAAATTTGTTCTCTTATGAAGTTCATATTTAATGTGGGCAGTGGTATGCTGGTAACCAATGCTGAATGGGAAAGTCCCCAGTTTGTAGCATTTGTCAATTTCCAAAGTGTAACTATTCCCATTATGGCTAATTTACCGACCTGCTTGCAAAATTCCTGAATATTTAGCGATATGCTCTCGCCTAACTAGTATGAACAGGTTCCATACCACTGGTGGGGGAATCGAAAATAAGTAGAATGTGTAGGCTGAGAAAGGGGTAAGTATTATGAAGAAAAACACAGCAGACTAGGGGGATTTGGAATGTTTGTAAATGGAGAGAGGGAGTGAAATGATAAATAGCCTGGACAGAGAAGGTGGTATCTGATCACAGGCCTGACAGTGTGGAAGGAATGGCCCAGGCAGTGGAAACACTTCCTTTGTGATTTAAAAGAACATTAATGAGGATGTCAGTCTTGGTCTCTGTCCAAGGTCCCTCAGTCTACTCATTTCAGCCCAGTGCCCTGTCACTCTTGCTTTTCTGCACGGGTGCAGTATATGTACTGATGAATCAGAAATTCATAGGTTGATAACAGTCTCTTCACCTAGCCTCTTGGGCCTCTACCAACCACTGTACATTGTCCCAAATCTCAATACTGATCTTAAGGGTTAGCCTGGACAGCCTCACTCTCTCAGGGCTTCAGCTAAACCTGTCAAGTGAACAGAAGAATGTGAAATTTATTTCAGAGCTAACACAGTAGGCAGGCAGCCTTCCATGTAAAATGTGATGAACAAGTTTCAAAACTTGTTCTTCATGTGCATGTCATAATAACAACCAAAATGTCCATCAACAGAACATACTTGATGAAGTACATAGACACAATGGAATAAAGAATGTTAAACAATGATGTAAATCTAATGGTGATGAATTGGAAAGGTGTTCATCTTATTAATGATACCAGCCACACACTGACATCTCCTGAGTGTGTATCTCGTTTGCCTCAGTTTCCTCCTCTGTAAAATGGGACTAATAGTGGAAACCACCTTATGAGTGACTATGAGGCTTAAATAAATTAACACCTAGAAAAGTTAGTACACCAATCAACGTTAACTACATGTAATAAATGTAATCATATAACAAATAAAACTCATGTAATAAATACTAGCTNGCTGGTTCCCTGCAGGCCAACTCCCAGCAGGAGATGCACAAAAGGCAACCATACATTGATGTTTCTCTCTCTCTCTCCTTCCCCTCTAAAGATAAATAAATAAATAAATTTAAATAAATAAATAAATTAACACCTAGAAAAGTTAGTACACCAATCAACGTTAACTACATGTAATAAATGTAATCATATAACAAATAAAACTCATGTAATAAATACTAGCTATCCTCCTCTTTGTTATTATTATTACTGTTACTGTTATTACTTTGGGCCAAACACTCAAAGGCACGTCTGTTCTCTCCACTCAACATATAAGAAAATTGAGCAACCAGAAGTTTAATAAGGTGCCTTATGTCATAGATAGAATAAGAGGCGGAGAGGAGATTCACAACCAGACAGTTAAACTCCCAACAGCTGTGCTATCAAACAAAAAAGTGTTGTGGATACACAAGGCAGCAGACAGACGATGCATCACAGAAGTGTACACTTGAAACCTACATAATTTCATTAGCTAGTGTCTCCCAATACATTTAATTTGAAAAAATTAAAATAAATACAAATTTAAAAACAATAAAAAAACACATTTAGGCCAGTACAAACTTCTCCAGACTCTCACGCTCATGAGAGAAAAAACGGTGTGACTTAACATTTCCCAATATAAAGCATGCACTCACCATGTTGAATGAATACAGACAGGAAAACACAGTCAACACTATTTACTAAGTGCTCACTTATGTCTTAATAAATATCATAAATGTTTAACATGAATGGCATGAATCATTTCACATATCCTCCTAGGAGGGAGTTACTAATGCCACCTCATTTTATGTATGAGAAAACCGAGTCAAAGAGAATTAACAAATTGCCCTGAGTCAGGCAGATCGGCACACGGCTGCGTCAGCACTCACACTGCAATCTACTGGACTCCACGGCCCAAGCTTTTCATCACTGTGCTTTCTCTGCCTCCAATAGAATGAGGAACAATGACACACGGTTTTCATTAGACCCGAGGAAATATGAATTAAGGTTGGAGGCTTCCTGTGAATAGGCAATAGTCTCCTCCTCTATTAATTACAACATGTGAACAAGAAGAAACACAGCGCTCAGTGGGGACCTGAAGACAAGCTCTCAAACCTGAAAGAGCCAATTAGCTTTGGTGGAACAACCTCTCGTACTACTCGACGGCCGACCAGTGTCACGGTAAAAACTGCGCTTTTCCTCCCCAGGATCAATCTCTGCCATTTCCAATCTGCGCTGTGCGTGAATCATGCATTTTAAGACTGGAGAACTCTGAGTAATGCTTCACAAACTCTCTGAGGCACAAAAATAGAAGCTTAGTGCCTTTGGTATGGACTCCCCCACTGTTGCAAAGTAACCATTTTCAGTCTTTTGAGAAAGAGCTCACAGGCTTTTTTCAGCAGTGTTTTAGATGTTCTACTATTCCTTGTAATTCTCCCAATTCACGCTTCCTACAGAGCAGAGGAGAGTGTGTCTGTCATCTGAAGGCCAAGGCTAAAACAAACAGAGCATCTCTCATAACAAGACATCCTGGAGCCTGGGGAGAAATGTACTCTGCTGCTGGATGCTCTGCCGTACCCAGAAATGCAAATTATCAATCAGGTCATTTGGATTTTAATTAGTGACTAGGCCAGAGCAAGGATTATAAGCAGTTCTTTCGATCTGCAGAGGCCAAGATCTCAATCACCGTGCTGGTGGAGACCAATTTCAATGCTCTAGAAGGCAGGAAGGTAATGGAAATGGATGAAGCTAGCGAGCTGCAAGCAACAGGGAATGGAGAAAATGTGGCCCTTGGGAAACACGTGGTCCTTTTCAGCACCTCTTTTAATGGAAGCGGAGGCTACTCTGCTCCAGTGGATGGTGGCCACAAAGTAACATTCTGCTTTTGTTTGACTTTCCAGTTATTTTTATAAGTTACGAATCAGGATTTTAGGTGAAATTTCAAATTTTTAAATGTTGGCGACTAATTTTAAAAAATCAGCGCTCTGTGGGATGAACTCACAGAGCCACGAGGCGGATTTGGTCCCTGGGTGCCTGCTCTGTGACTTCCATTCCGCTGCACGGTCTTCTCTGCAGAGCTAGCAGATGCCAGGCTGACCCGAGCTGCTGCTGAAGTTTCAGGCAAACTCCTATCTCTTCCACTTTAGTTCAACAAGGTCTGATTTGACTGATAACCTAGCAACCCAGGAAATACTAATCATACCTGACATTAATGGAGCCCCCGCCATGCATACAACACTTCACATAGATCAACTGAGACAAAGCCTGTACTGTGAGTATTCCTATTATCCCTATTTCACAGAAGAAGAAACTGAAAGACTGAGCAGGTGGATATCCTGCCAAGGCCAAACTGTTTTCAAGGAATAAAACTGGGTGCCTGGGCAAATATTCAGGCTTCAGATTGAATTACTGTGTGGAATAAAATACCCAGTCACTCATACAATTAGCACAGAGTGGCATAAGATTTTCACTTACATTCTAAGAAGTAAATACTGGCTTTAAAAATTGCAAATAGGCTACAGAACCAAATACACAGAAATAAAGAACATATTTAGAAATAATAAAAATCTATGGACAAGGTGATGTTTTGTGTTGCTACCAGAAACCGGACCCTAGGCAACACTACTTGAAATAAATGGACTGTATAAAAATGTCCAGATCCTTGGACCTAGTAATCTACTATTAACAATTTATTCTAGACATAATTTAAAGGAAAACAAGGCATCAGCTCAGAAGCGTTACCAGCATCCAGTTTTAAATAATAAAGAAACAAGCAAACAAAAATAGATAAGCAAACTTCTCAAGGATAAGAAGTACTTCTGATGTACATTATGGTAAAAGACTAGATAATCACTAAAATGTGCAGCCCTGAAGATTATTGGTAACACAAAATATATTTATAAATATATTTCATAAATGTATGTATTTATGAGACACTACGTAAATAGAAGAAAGAGATATATCAATTCAAATTTGAACTAGGTAAAAATCTATGTAAATGCAGGCTAGAAGAAAATGCAAATACGTCTTTGGGATCATTTTATAATGTTTAATTAATTGAATTATGATCAGCTTGGAAAATAGGGGACTTTCAACTGCTTTTACTAATTCTGTTGCAGCCGCATTTGTTACTTGCTGCAGTCAGATTTAACCTAATCAGAACTATGCTAAACACCCAGGCAGCGCTCAGCGGTGGCCTCCCAGGACTACAGTTTAACATTTCTACTGTCCCCGTTGAGTACAAACTCTTGGTGTTTCACACATTTTCTGCAACAATT
This sequence comes from Sturnira hondurensis, assembly GCF_014824575.4. Taxonomy (NCBI): domain Eukaryota; kingdom Metazoa; phylum Chordata; class Mammalia; order Chiroptera; family Phyllostomidae; genus Sturnira; species Sturnira hondurensis. The sequence goes on from NW_028089315.1 coordinate 3,600,477, forward strand.
CCACAGAATGGTGTTTTGCATACATGGGCCCAGCTACCTGGGAATAAACTGTCACCGGCGAAGGACGATCATGAATTTTTAGGTTACAATGTATTGTTTCAAAGCAAGCTTCCATGTGGTAAACTGTCACCGGCGAAGGACGATCATGAATTTTTAGGTTACAATGTATTGTTTCAAAGCAAGCTTCCATGTGGTTCTTACAGCACATATTCACTCACTTTGAAGACTTCACTCCTGCTAGCCCCAGGATGTAGAAAAGGATTGACCCTAGAGCTTTTCCAGGCTCCTGTTCCAGCGCTCTGATCACTGGATGTAAAATAGCAATACCTGACAAACTACTCATATGGTGATGCTGGTAATGGAATAGCCTGCCGCTGTGTAGGGGCCAGGGGCACATGGCAATTCTATGAACTTTCTTTTCGATTTTGCTGTGAATTTAAAATGACTGTAAAAAATATAATCTATTAAAGAGAATAAAATGAAATAGAAATACCCTGCCACCACCAATACTTGTTACATTATATATGTTTATTTTCTGACTTTCTCCACTAGACTGTAAACTCCATGAGGGTTGGAAATTTGTTCCTGTTACTCAATGCTAAGTCCCCCACGCCTGGAATAGTACTTGGCACTTAGAATATTAATAAAATCTAGCAGCACTTATTATGTGCCTGGCACAATTCTAGATGTCTTACCTATATTAAGTGATCTAATATTCCTGAGGTCCCTATTATTCTTTTCATTTAATAGATGAAGACCCTAATGCACTTAAAAGTTACGTAATCTGCCCTGGCTGGTGTGGCTCAGTGGATTGAGCACGGGCCTGTGAACCACATGATCATGGTTCGATTCCCAGTGGGGGCACATGCCTGGGTTGCAGGCCAGTTCCCGGTTCCCGGCAGGGGACGCATGAGAGGCAACCATACATTGATGTTTCTCTTTCTTTCTCTCTTTCTCTCTCTCTCTCTCTCTCCTTCCCTTCCCCTCTAAGATAAATAAATAAAATCTTTAAAAAAAGTTACGTAATCTGTCCAAAATACTATGATGGGCCAACTGACTCTAAAAAGGCCACCAACTATCTACACAGCCCAGTATATCTTGTTTAATCCCTAGCCTTTGAGAGGGGATAGACCCTATATGTTGTTTCTAACAATGGCAAAGGTGACTATACCACCTGACAGTGTGACTTCTGCCTTGCTAGTGACTCTCTACTGCCTTGTTTTACTTTGATTTAGGAAATCATCCTATGGAGAGTGCGGGCAGACGTCAGCCCATAGCCAGCAGGAGTTGAGGTCCTCAGTCCAACAACCTGCAGGACTCGGCCAGTAATCACATGAACTTAGAAGCAGATCCTTCCCCAGGTGACCCCTTCAGATAAGATGCTAGTCCTGGCCAACACTCTCTTTGCACCCTTGTGAGACACCTTAAAGCAGAGGACCCAGCTAAGCTGTTTCCCAATTCTTGATATACAGGAACTGTAACATAAGGTGTTGCTTTGAGCTGTTAAGTGTGTGGAACCTTGTTGAATAATGTTGCCACATGTTTTAAAAAATGTATTCAAACACAGGCATTCTAGAACTCACACTTTCAACCACTATATTATATTGCCCCTCAATAACTATTCATAAAATGAATAAATAAATGAATAGGTGGATAGACATAATGATACCAAAAACTCTATATACTTATTTTATAAGGACAATAACCTTAATCTTCAAACCTGTGAAAGGTACTATAAGAAATGAAAAATCAGCAACTCTGTCATGATTATAATTACAAAAGTTCTAAATAAAATATCAGCAAAAGAAATCCAATGACTCATAAAAAGTTAACACATTATGACCAGTTGGGTTCATTTCAGGAATCAAAGACTGACTTTTTCAGCTAAAAATCAATCAATTGTAACCACTACATTCACAAAATTAAGGAGAAATATCACATGACTATTTCAGCATATGCAAAAGAAGCATTTGAGAAACTTATACTTCTATCTATGATTTTTAAAGCCCTCTCAGTAAATTTGGAATAGGACAGAATCTATCTTCATCTGTGATTTATTAAAAAGCCTCTTAGAAAAGTTGGAGTAGAAGTGTTTTTATACAAAACTAGAGGGAGTTAATTAAAACTTAACGGAAGTTTAAAGGTTTTCCTGATTTGGGGAGTAAGACAAGGCAGTCCCCTACCCACACTTTATTTGCCATTGTGTTAGAAATGCTAGCCAGTGTTAAAGCAAGAAAAATTATATAAGTTATAAGAAAGGAAGGAGTTCTAAAGAAATAAGGAATTAAAATCCTCATTATTTGCAGATGAATTGATTACATATATGTAGAAACCCATAAAGAATCCACAAAGAAACTATTAGAATTACTAAATGATTTTTAAAAGGCTGCTGGATAAAAAATACAGAATTCAATTGCACTTTTATACAATACATTAGCAAAAAGCAATTCGGAAAAAATTTAAAACACTATTTATAAAATTCAATACACATTAAATGCAGGGTTAAATCTAATGTAGGAAGGGCCAGACTGCCATTCAAAAAACATACACCTTATGATGACATACACTCAGATGACACCAGCACTAGCAATTTTGTGAGATACCTACAGAGGCCATAACCAACATGACATGAAATAATAAAACATGCTCAATTACCCATACATTCTCAATATATTTAGCACATGCACAGAGGATTGAAAACTGAGGAAATGAGGAAGGTTTTGTCCTTTTTTCCTTCTGTTTCCTCCAGTGGTGGTGTGTACTGGTTGCCTAGGAAACAGTTACAGCTGGGACCTACTGGCTGCGTTGCCACCCTGAGCCGAGGCAGAGATTTCAGTGGTAGCTTGTTGGAGCTCAGCCCCAGTGGAAGGGCACCTGTGCAGCTCCACGTGGCACCAGTCACTCATTTCCACAGAGTCAAGCTATGTATTTCGTTGTGAGAACTTCTGCAGTTCAAAAGAAGTAAAGGGGATGATGGCAACTGGGTGCTAAGGTTGGACATTGGTATTCAAGGTGGAACTAAGTGCAGATGGAGAGAGAGCAGAATCTAGAAAAAGATGCTTAAGCAGATGGGGTTGAGGGTGCTACTCACAAAAACAATCTGGACAGCAATTAGAAGAGGGAAATTTAGCTACTGCACACCAGGAACTGTGCTACATATTTCCTTTTCTGATCTTTACATCAGGTAACCCTACCACCCTCTTATTCTGACGGTCACAGGCACACTTACTATCCTCGTTTGAAAGGTGGTAACATGGGGTTCAAAGAGGCTAAATAACTTTCTTAGAGTTAACTAACTAGTAAGCAATGAAGTTGGAATTAAATCTCAATAAAAACTCATGTTGAGCTGCTTCCAAAGCTGTTTCAAGGCATGGATAGAGGAAAGGGAGGTAAAGGATGCTCTGGACTTCAGAAGATGTAAGTCTGCATTGTGTCTGGGAAGTGAGAAATGGAAGGTAGAGGCCATATGGGTACAAGTATTTAACAAAAAAACTAGAGGACACATTGTGAACTATCTTGAATGCTGAAGGCTGTCAAACTGAGCAGCCACTATGCATAGCAATGTGGATAGTCTAAAATGACATGTGTTTGGGGCATAAACTTACACTGGACTTTTAAGACATTGAAAAACTATTGTAAAATAGCTCATTCATCATTTTTATATTGATACATGTTGGCAGGACTATATATTGGATGTGCTGGGTTCAATACAATCTATTATTAATAAAATGCCACCTGATTATTTTTATTGATTTTTAAGAAGACTGTGGAATTAAAATTGCATTTATGGGCTCACATTATATTTCTCTTAGTTACCATGGGGGGCCATGCAAATCCCTGGGAGAAGAAGGCTAGTGCTGGCTGCTGCTCCTACGTCAACTACTCTCCCCTCCTTACACTCCCACCACACAAACACACACACACAACACAGACCCCACCTCTCAGCCCAATGTTACAATTTTTTTACTCCATGCTTCCTTTGAAACAAGCATCCAGGACTCTCCCTTTGCTAGGGGGAGAAAAGTAGCTCCATGTGAACCCTGAAATAAAAATAGTTTAACCAAACTCGTTTGCAGGAAATAAAGATGGATTCATTCAGCACCTAGAAAGTGTTTACACTTTAAAGAAAAGAAAGTGCCTGTGGGGAACAAAGAAATAATGACGGCTCTGTAAGAAAAATCAGTTTCCAAAGCCTCCAGAAGAGCATTCAAGCAGGGAGAGCGTGTTCACGAGATCACCGAGACAGCAGCCTCAGCAGGCGCCTGGTGACTCACCCTGGCTTTGCCATATTATGCTTTAGCCCTTCTGACCTTGATATTGCATACGGCACCAAGAAATTACTCACCTCATCATCAGAAGGACAGCCACCATATGGCAGCAGCCCCTCCTAAGCCAGGTGGCCTATGCTAGCTTGCAAGAGTCAGTTCCAGAAAAAAAGTAAACAACAAACCCTTATCTGAGTCTTGTTCAAGGTATTTTGTTCTCGTGTATCAATATTTTAGTGTCCATAATGTCTGTAGTGTGCATAGATATTTTTCATGGGCACCTGTTTTCTCTCATGTGGGACAGACCAGTGCAGTATCGCACAAAGGGGGCATAAGGTCCTCAAGTTTCCTGAAAACCGTGACTTGTAACTCCCCCGGTTTAATCAAGCTGGACAATGGATGGTGGGGAGCTATTGGTTGGACAGCATGGTGCTGAGCAAACAGTACTGGGATGGACAACCAAGAAACCTGGGTTCTGGCTCTTGCTGTATAACAAAGAAGTTATACAACCCGGTAGAACTGCCAACCCTTCTACACTTCACACCTCCTCTGTCCTAGGAAGACCTTCTAAATGGGTGGCTCTCAACTTCTATTCCTTCCGGCACACCTGAGAGATATGAGACGCTCCATTTAGATAGCAAATCGCTGTTAATGCCCCCCACACACACAAATTCATGAGCACCAATTATTTTCAGCTCGGAGTATCAAAATCTCAAGGTATTTGGGAAATCTAACTTACTTTTAGAATCTCAGGGACTAGCTTGTCTCTAAGAATTTTCCGGTGTTGTAAAGATGAGAAAAATCCCGAAAGTGATTATCAACTATATCTGCCCATGACCCCATGTCCCTTCTTCCTCTTTCCTTATTCTTATTTCTCCAATCAAAATACGCTATACTTAGAGACCGCTGTCTGATGGGTGTTGATTTGAATAAATCACCGAGGACACTATGCTCCTATAAAGAGGAACTTGTTAAGCAGGTCCAGTCTATATAATGTTTCAAATGTGCATAAAATGTTTTTGAGCAGATAACGTGCTGGAACACTGGGTTTTCTCCCTGAAGATGCCCTGCTCTCTAGTTGCCCTTAAACTTGGCTCACCGGGAAGAAAAACTGAGGGTTTTTTTTTTTTCATAGTAAATACTCAAAGTGCAAATGCCCCACTCTCTTTTTTAAGATGCTATGTACCTAAGCACTCTGTAATTTCAGTTAAATACAGCTATCATTTTCTGAGCACCTTTTCCATATAAGATTTGGGAAGAATGTAAGGACAAAATATGAGAGGCACTGACAGAAAGGAACCGGAGGTAATAACAGAAGTTCAGTTTTAGTCTAAATAACAGAAATTTGGAATTTATCATGACCCCACATAGCTCAATTCATAGCAAGTTCTCATCTTTCAGGTGAATGGCTATGCAAAGTCAACAGAAGATACACAATTTCTTATATTTTTCACAGACTCCTCTGTACAGAATGAGAACAAAAGTGCAATATGTTTCAATTGTGAATAGCCAGTCCTGAAGACTGAATACTTCTCAAATAAAATCTGAACTTCAGGAAATTAGACTTGGAATGTTGAGGGAGGGCTCCTAAATGATATTTATATTGTTTAAATAAAAGAATTTTAATTTCTGGCTAGAAATGCCAGAGAAAATGATGAAAGAAGATGTTCTGGGGCTCTGTGTGGTTCTCAGGAATCAGTATTTGGCTTGGTTTCTAAAAAGCAGGTGGGACTCGGTAAACAAATGTGAAAGGAGGCCAATTGCAGAGAAGACAAATGACATCTGCGGAACAGTCATCAGGAAGGCCGGGGAGGCTTGAGAAAGGGTTTGCAGACTGGGCTGGCTGGGACACAGGGGTCCCGGTGAGGGAGAAGAGCCCATAAAGATGGAAGGGTTATTGATATAAAAATAAATACAGGAAACCTCATTGAAAATGTAATCGGGAAGCCCTGAAGAGGGAACTTCACACACCCACCACTAGTTGCAGCCTCTCTCACAAGCAGAAAAAAGAAAGAAGTATTTTGACAACAGAGGACATTTTTAATAAGAAAATTCATCTCTTGCTTTTAAGAAAAGAAAGGATAGTGAAGCACCCCCTGCCTGGCAACAATGCACTAACCACAGTTTGCAGCCAATGACAAGTTGACATAACCTGGAACTCTTGTTCTTTTCCAATGAACTTTTGTTCAAAAAAACCTTGCTGTTCGCCTGAATTTCTTCCTAAAACTTGACAGAAGCTAAGCTTCCCTTTGTCTCTTCAGGCTGGCCTATGGTTGGCCATAGCTTGCTTGTCCCAAATTGCAAGTCTGTTATTTCCAAATATGCTCATTTTGCTGCTAAAACAACTGACTATTTTTGAAGCTGCCATTACAAACCGGATCTTTGAGGGCACTGGATGTCAAAGGAAGGGAAGTGATTTTATTACGAAGGCGATGCATTTTCTGATTAGAAGAATACCAATTCACCACTAAACACAAAATACTGAGTTACTAGCTATGCTGAGTTAATCACACATTAAGTCATGGCAAAATAGTTATTACTTTAGAATGGATAAAAACCTTGAGTTTTCCCACTCCACAAAAATACTCAATGTTTGGCTTAGATGGCAACAGAGAAATCAGAAAAACAAAGGACATTTAAAAAGGATAAGAAGATACAGAAAATAAGTAGCATAGACAGTAGGTAAAAAATAGATAGAGGGGAGGGCAAGAATAGTAGGGGAAATACAGAATCTACAGAACTTGAGACACGTGATCATAAACTAAAGGGGGGAATGGTGGGGGGGGGTGTGCAGGGTGGAGGGGAATGAAGGGGGAGAATAGAACAACTGTAATGGTATAATCAATAAAATATATTAAAAAAGTAAAAAGGATAAAATGGCCCTGGCCACAAGGCTCATTGGTTGGAGCACAGCTCCCGGTATGGAAGGGTTGCCGGGTCCACTCCCAGTGAGGGCACACACCTGGGTTGCGGGTTTGATCCTGGGTTGCAGTACACACAGGAGGTAACCGATCACTGTTTTTCACATCAAAGTTTCTCTCCCTCTCTCTCTGTCTACCCCCACCCCCACTCCCCTCTTGCTCTCCTCTCTCTTTCTTCCTCTCTTCCCCTTCTTCTCTCTCTAAAATCAATCAAAAAATGTCCTCATGTGAGGTTTTTTTTTAAGTATAGAATGTATGAAAATTAGGGGACAGACAAAACATGAAGAGAAGAAGGTTTTTATCATGAGGAAGACTCTTATCCACTTCTGTGGAGCTAGCTGTTAAGTGCAGAGAAAGAAACAAGAAGCCCGTGACCTTCCAGCCCTGAGCACTGCCAGAGACGGTCCCCCGGCAGCTTTTGTTCATCTGTGTGTTCAGTTCCTCCCTCTGTAGTTCCACGTAACTCTTCAAAGGAAAACAAATGACAAAAAGTGCCATTTTTGGCTACTAAGCTGTCTTTCAGCTGAGTCACCCTGTTGCCAAAAACACTCTCTTGCTCCTTTTGGAATTTTAATGTTCTCCTTTTAAGTCCTTTATACTGGTAGAAGAGATCAGTTTTTTTGTGCGCCAATTGAATGCATGCAGCAGAACTAAGTCATAGCCTCCCTTGTTGATTTCAGGAGCTGAAAATGTTTTTTAAACACCCTAACAACATGAAAAAAAAAGGTCTTCATCACTAAATGGAGCTACTGAAAAGAAGGAATAGTCTAGTAAAACAAATCAGTACTCCCTTGCTGGTTTTCTTAAGTGATGAATTAATGAATTTTAAATTTGCCTTTCAATTGCTATAATATGGGCTATTTCATGGAGCAGTAGCCCAGAACCTGAAAGATTATAACACTTGGCTTAGTTATTGATTTTTTCTTTATTTTGTAGACTTTGGTGTTTTTACCACTCTAAACTACAAGGCCTAGTAAAATGAGGGGAATTTACTTCCTATTTCCTGTTATAATAATGAAAGATTTGGATGGGAATCTGGAAAATAACCTAAGACATTTTGGAGAAAGCTTTCCTATAAAAGTTGGAGACATGACTTCATGATCCTTATGTAGTGTTAAGACTCAAATGGTTTTATAACACAAATACGCACAAATTTTTAAGTGGTGTGGGTCTTGCTTCCATTAACATGAAGACTAAGAAGAACCTCCCATTTGCTTACATAGATTCCTACATTCTACTTTAGCAGAGAGACAGAATGTGGACATAACTGCACTTATAGATCGCTGCTTTATCAGCTCTGTTATGCAAGAAGAAGAGAGAAATGGAAGCCTGATAGGCGACAAGAAGCTGTCTCCACGAAGAACAGACCAGCCCGTGGCACCATGGTTTGAAAAGCAACCTTTGTATGGACATTCTTTTTGGATACCAACCTCACTGCAGACCATGATTATAGAAAGCTCTTTACAATCCAAGCCGATTTTAAAAAACAAACAAAACCCCCAAAACGGGTGGCTTATTGAATATCCACTTATCGGGGGTTGCAAACAGATGCGTGCACTCTGAGGCAAAAAACACTGGGAGACCGAGAGTTTCCAGACGCAACTGCCAGGTTTCCAGTTGGTCAGCATCAGGCTGACACAAAGCTTATTTTAGCAGCCATGATTGAGAAATCATAGCAGAGGGGAAAAAAGGGAAAGACTTCCAAGAGGTGACAGGAAATAAAAAATTACATTCTGCAAAAGCTAACTCCAATAACTGGGAGCAAAAAATATACAACTATCTTTTCCCTTAAATATAAATGAGGCCATCTGCCAGGATCCGGAGCTTGAGTGACAGGGGCATTTTTAAACAAAGACTCAGAAAAAGAAATGTTTTCTTATTTAGTCTATTTTATACCAGAGTTTTTAAATGTAGTGATGGAGAAAAAAAAGATATAGGGTAAAGCTATATGGCTTAGAAATAAGATTGCATCAGAATAAGGTTACTATATTGGAGGGAAATTAGTAAGAATCTATATATAATGGATGAGACCAGGTATCTAAGGGAATAACTGAGAAATATTTTAAGATAATGCTTCCCACACTTGACTGTGTGTTTGAATCACAGTGGAACTTGGCTAAAATGCAAATTCTAACTCATCCGGTCTGAGATTGGGCTAAGTTTCTGCAGCTCCTACAAGCTCCCAGGTGATCCCAATGCTCAGAGCCTGCTCATCACACTTTATTAAAAACAAGCAGGAACAATTAAAGTGATTGGACTAGTCAGCCCTAATAAATTAACCCAATTATTGGATCTGAATGGCAGGATTTCTCCATCGTGGAGATACATATATCAGAGTTGAATGCTGTAAACATTAAGATTATTTGCTAATTTCCCCTTATCTGATTGCATTCTATTCAACTGCCTTTCAATTATAATCTGATTTCTTGTGTAAGAATTCCTCTAATGAGAATGGTGCCAGTTAGTCAACCCAACTCCTGATGGTGAGGGGAAAAAATGGGCTTTGTATCACGAGGAACAGGGCGTGTTTGACATGTAGTTCATGGTGATGAGTAGAAGCCACGTGAGAAGATGACGATATGACGATTACACACTTGTGGGAGGTACTAAGCTTGGTGCTTTCTACCCATCACCTCGATCTCATGAGTTGATACTATTACCCTTGTATTACAGATGAGAAGAACCTAAGGTTACAGTGCCAGTAGGGGTCTGGGTGAGGCTAAAACCCACGGCTGCCTGACTCCAAATCCATGTTCTTTGCCAATGTACATATATATCCCAGTATGTGAATGACTTTTCATTATAACTGTTTCTAAAGTTAGCACTCTATAAATGGTAACTATATGTTGTAATGACTATATATGGCTTATATATGAGTTTATAGTTGTCTTTTGTGTATTTGGTTAACATTTGTCCAACTCCATGAGCCTTATAAACTCTAATAATACTGATTCCTTAGATTGGAAGAACTGAGGACAAAGCTTTTAATGATGGTAAAGCCACCCCAGGGGATCCAACTGAGCAGTTACTTTTAAAAACCAACTCAGATAAGTGGAACATTTCTCGAACACTTAAACCAAAGAATTTTCTTCTATCTATAAGCCTGTCCTTGAAGCCTTCTTATATAGTCTATCTAGTTTGAACTTGGCTGGATATTTTCCCTAGGAATACAATTTAAGCTTTCCCCTTCATTTTAATTTCATAATGACTAAGATAATAGTTCTATTTCTAATGCATACAACCAGTGTGCAAACGAATTTGATGAAAAGTATGTACTACCAATGGCACTAAGCACACAGATTTTAGTGCATGTTGGAAACGGTCGGGCACAAACTACAAATTAGCAAAGATATCACTTCATCAGTGCCAATGTCCATGGCCTGCTATGATGTAACATCTTTCAAAAACATTGTGTGCAAAACCACATATTTGAAAATCAAAGACTAAGAGTGACCAAATAGTCCCTCCCATTTAGCTGACTACTTAAGATCCCAGCCTACGAGGGCAAGCAGAGTAAGTGAACGTTCGTCACAAAAGGCTAGGCAGAGAGTACAGATCTAGTTTTGAGTACGTGGAACAGAATATAGAGACACCAGCTGAGAATAAGGTTCAGAACGGGTCATCTTTCTCTCAGCCATCTAACCCCAAACTGCAGTGGCTTTAATTTAATTTTTGTACTGAGAAGGTGGGAGCAAGTCCCATTCGTTGTTCGGGGTCCCACCCAGGAACAGAGGTCACTGCTCTTCCGTCATTCTTCAAATCAAACACACCTTTCTGACTTAGCATTTTCTAAGAAGGCCTCTTCTCAAGTTTCCATTTTTACAAAAGAAGGCTCTTTGGTTTCTTTTGATTATATTTTATTTAGAATGTGCATTCTTATAGAGAATTAAAGCAATTTTCAACTAAAGTGCCTCATCTTTGCTTATGCAAAAAACCTGATATTGCCCTGATCAGGACTGAGAAGGGCAGAGAGCACCACATGAGGCTGATTAATGGGAACCCCAGGGTTCACATGCCTTAACCTTTTGTAAAGTGCCAGGGGTGGGGGTGAAAAGACCATGACTCCTACCACAATCCCTTCTAACAGTTGAGCAAAAACACATAATTCTGATGAGAATATGAGAAACACATATTTCTTAATTCATTAAGAAGGAGCACCTGCAGCTAACCAATAAGATAATACCTACACTGAAGATATTACAGTATCTGGGTTGTTTCCAGGAATTAGCTGACACCACTGTTCAGGTCCATTTCACTTCCTCCTTCTTACTCCTTTTATATCTACATTCTTTCTATTCTATATACTTGATTTATTTCAGTGACACAATAGACTAGCTAGCATCCACATCATTGTGACATCAGCTGCAAAGCATGTACACTCTTGGTAGATGTCAGCAGGAATAAGAAGGGAGAGTTGTGAAAGCAGTAACATTTACCGGGACAGGCAGTCTGCAAGGGGGCATGGATGGTTGTAAATGCAGATTTTTCAAAAAAATATATTTAGTCAATCTACTTTTGATGCAGCACCAGGAACATTTTTGACCAGCATTTTACTTCCTTCTGGAAGTAAAGAGACCTTATATTTTAGTCTCTTAAAAATACTTGGCGGTTGTCACTGCTGGTTACACATCTAGTTCACATGTAGGGATCTCAAAAAATAGAGACATCTGAGCTCCATGTTGCACCTTTTGAATGGGAATGTGAAATGGTTGGGGCAAGGAATCTGTAAAAGGCACCTAAGGTCATTCTGGGAGGCAATACGAGAACTAGTGCTGTGCTGTCTCCATGAATCCTTGATCTGATGCCATTATAACAGTATCCAAACACTGGTCTTCAATGAAGATGCACATAAAAGTTGGAAAAGATACCAACATGGATATTAGAAAATTTTATTTTCCTGAGAAAGACATACACATTTTTTGAATAGGTAAAAATCTTTAAAATTTTTCATATTCCTCTACATTTAAAATATCTAGTCTACCTTTCACTCATCTGTCAATGTCAAGTATTTGAATCCAATTCACATTTGTATGACCCTTGCATTTGATAACTTTTATTTTGCTGTTTATTTTTAAATGACTCATTTCAGCTACATAAAAGTAAACATATTAACTTTTGACACTTGTTAAATAGGTATAAGATCTTTATATAGTGCTATATTTTCAGAAAAAAATAGCTTACAAAAAATTTACTACCAAAAAAAAAAAACTAGACTTCTGGCCAAGATGGAGGTGTAGATAGATACACTTCGCCTCCTCACATAACCAAAAGAAGGATAATAACATTTTAAAAACAAAAAATAACCACAACTGCCAGAAAATCAAACTGTATGAAAGTCTGACAACCAAGTAGTTAAATAAGAAACATTCATCCATACCGGTAGGAGGGGCAGAGATGAGCTGCCAGGGTGGAGAGGACTTGCCAGGCAAGGCAGTAGCTAGAGGACCAGGGCGAACGAAGTGGTGGCTAGGGGACCAGGCGAGGTGATAGGGGCAGACGGCATGGTCCTACATTTGTGTGCAGATAAACTGGAAGGAACAACTGGGAATAAGACAGGCTGTGCAACCCAGGGTTCCAGAGAGGGGAAATTAAGCCTCCAAACCTCTGAGTGTAAAAACCTGTGGGGGTTGAAGCACCAGGAAAAACTCCCAGTCTCACAAGAGAGTTCACTGGGGAGACCCATAGGGTCCTAGAATGCACAAAAAACCACCCCTCTAGGAATCAGCACCAGAAGGGCTGGAGGGTAGCAGGGGAACTGACTCAAAGCCAGCCAAGAGCTAAGCAGGTGGCATTGTTCCCTCTTGGACCACACACCCCCCTCACATATAGAACCACAATGCAGAGACGTGGGTTGCCGCACTCGAGCAAATACCTAAGGCTCCGCCCTTTAGTATCTAATAGGAACATCAAGACAAAAAAAACATGGCTCAAATGAAAGAACAGATCAAAGCTCCAAAAATAGAACTAAGCCAGGAAGAGATAGCCAACCTATCAGATGCACAGTTCAAAATACTGGTAATCAGGATGCTCACAAAAATGGCTGAGTAGGGGCACTAAATACAGGGAGAAGTGAAGGTTATGCAAGTGAAATAAAGGGAAATGTACAGGGAACCAACAGTGAACAGAAGGAAAATGGGACTTAAATCAACAATTTGAAACAGAAAGAAGAAATAAACATTCAACCAGAACAGAATGAAGGACCAAGAATCCAGAAAAACTAGGAGAGGCTTAAGAACTTCCAGGACAACTGTAAATATTCTAACATCTGAATCATAGGCATACCAGAAGGAGAAAAGGAAGAGCAAGAAATTAAAAACTTATTTGAACAAATAATGAAGGAGAACTTCCCCAATCTGGCAAAGGAAATAGACTTCCAGGAAGGCCAGGAAGCTCAGAGAGTCTCCAAGAAGTTGAACCTAAGGAAGTGCACACCAAAGCACATCATAATTAAATTACCCAAAATTAAAGATGAGGAGAGAATCCTAAAAGCTATAAGAGAAAAGGAGAGAGTTACCTACAAAGGAGTTCCAATAAGACTAGCAGCTGATTTCTCAAAAGAAACCTTATAGGCAAGAAGGGGCTGGAAAGAAATATTTGAAGTCATGAAAGGCAAGGATCTATATCCAAAATCACTCTATCCAGCAAAGCTATCCTTTAGAATGGAAGGGCAGATAAAGTGCTTCCCAGATAAGGTCAAGTTAAAAGAGTTCACTATCACCAAACACTTTTTTATGAAATGTTTAAGGGACTTATCTAGGAAAAAGAAGAAGATCAAAAACTATGAACAGTAAAATGACAACAAACTCACAACTATCAACAACTGAACCTAAAAAAAAAAAATAAACAAACAACTAGAACAGGAGCAGATTCCCAGAAATCGAGATCACATGGAGGGTTATCAGTGGAGAGGGGAGAGGGGAGAATTGGGGAAACGGTACAGGGAATAAGAAGCATGGATGGTCGGTACAAAATAGACAGGGCGAGGTTGAAAACAGTATGGAAAATGGGGAAGCCAAAGATCTTATATGTACGACCCATGGACATAAACTAGTGGGGGGGATGCTAGAGGGAGGGATGGTACACAGTAGAAGGGGCTAAAGGGGAGAAAAAAATGGGACAGCCGTAATAGCATAATCAATAAAATATATTTTTAAAAACCTAGAAATTGAGTAATATAGTGTAAATACATTAATTAGAATAAAGCCATATTTAAAATAATCTCTGCAGGTGAATATTATAAAGACCTAACATGGGTATCTACCTGTACTTTTGTTTATGAAGTGACTCAGGTCAGAGACTCTGCCTTAATAAGAGTCAGCTATGGCCAATATGTAGTAATTTGGTATTTCAGAAGTAAGTGGACGATTGTTATCATGCATCAGATGGGTAGTTGGACTAGACAACCTGTAAAAATTTCTAACCCAGAGATCCTAAGCAAAAATTTCTTAAATTTTCATCATGGAACTGAGGCTTCCCAACAACTTCATGAACAAAATTTCAAATACATCTTACTAGTGATTTATTATGTGACCTAGATCATGACTCAGATGCTGGAGTGATTCTGGGTCACTATTTGATTAACCTAAGTTGGAAGGGTTTTAGTATATGTACGTGTGTGTGCACACATGTGCATATATGCTCTTGCTCACATGTATGTGTGTGTGGTCAGAATCTAAAAGATCAAAGCAATTGATCTTTTACCAATAGTTGTGGGTAAAATAATAGTTGCCCATAGTGTTAAAAACAGGTTTGAAGAGGTGATATGTGAGGTACATCTGGAGAAAGCCCAACCATTGTTAATAGAATGAGAACAGCTTGCATGATTTTGATGTAACCTGGCAACCAAGGAGAGTCCACTGGAATGTGCATGGGTGAACAATGATGACCTCACTGCACTTGTCAGTGGGGGCAGTAGATGCCACTGAGTGCGCATGTGTACTGTGTGGCCGTTGCATTCAAAATGACTAAGCAAGTTCAGAGCAATAAGTATGCATCTAATTTTGCGTGAAACTTGAACATTCCTCCATGGAAACTATTTGGATTATACAGAATGTAATAATTATATACACCCAGGATCACCACCATCCTCACTCCAATTAATTAGACTTTAAAAGGCTTTTTACTTGAAGAAAAAAATAGGCTTAGAATAATGCCGTACATACTAATTCCAAATGAATCATTTAGTCATGATAAAAGGCACATCCCAAATCCATCAAAGACCATAAATAAAGTACCCTGACTGCTTTCCAATTTCAAGTAGAATTGTAGGTAGTATTCACATAAATTTACAGACATTTCAACAGATTTAAATTAAACTTCTAAAAGCTAAATCATACCTTCTAAATCATACCTTCTAAAAGCTGAATCACACAGAGGAAAAACCTTTGAAATGTCCCAATAAATAATACTCTCTTTCTAAAACAGGGATTGAAATCTTATGATAATCATAAACTTATTTATCAAAGCTGGCCCTAAACAATTTAGTTAAAAACTACATATAGTTGTTGCTTTGGAAACCCTGCAGACAGCAAAATCTGTGAATGCTTCAGGCCCTTATATAAAATGGCAGAGTATTTATATACAATGTACACAATCCTCCAATATACTTTAAATCCTGTCTAAATTACTTATAATACCTAACACAATGTAAATGTGATATAAATAGTTGTCACACTGTATTGTTTATGGAACAATGGCAAGGAAAAAAGTCTGTACATGTTCAGGATGGAAGCAGCCATTGCAGGCCTACCTACATAGTACACACATCAGCAACAACATTTATTTTATTTAAATATTTCAACCTGTGTTTGGTTGAATTTGTGGATTCAGAATCCATGGATATGGAGGGCTGCCTACATCAGCTCTCTATATAATATCATATTGTTATACCATTACGATAACACATTGGAAGTCGCATCTACAGTTAACAAGAGTCTATGACAGTATTTCCAAATAGCTGACTTAGTCTTTAAAGGCCAAAGAAAATTTCAACTCTATCATCCAGGAAAATTTCAATTCCCCCAAGAGATTATCCCTTCTCTGGGTTCACATAACCTTCCAGTTACGGCTTGTAAAATGACTATCCATGCCCCCTTTTTTGTGTGTCTCCTTCTATAAGACCATAAACTTTCTGAAAGCAGGGGGCATATCTTCTTTATTACTTAAGTCTCCAGAGGGATAGTTTTCGATTTCTACTTTGCTAGTTCTGGCAGACTTCACTTTCCAAAGACAGCTTGACCAATATATATCCCAGTCCATCAGATGTCATTACATGTGACATTGAAACTCCTTCAGAGAGTGTCAAATCTTGACCTTTGAGAGATGTGTCTACTCCTATCCTCACTCACCCCTAACCAAGGTGGTTAGGAATTACTGTTGGGAACAGGAAAAATAGCCTCAGCCCCAAGGAGCCTGCGCCCCTAGCAAACATCCTGTAAGTTGATTGCCATCTGTTTAGTTTCAAAATTTTCCTCTCAGTTGAGTCAGACCCCACCCTGTTCCCGAGCGCTGGCTCTGCAAGCCAACAGCTAACCGCCACATCTGCTTCTGTGCAACGCTTGCTTGCCTCTATATAAGGACTTAGCTGTAAGCACTGCGCGCCACTCTCTGCAGCCCTTGCGGGGACTGTGTCTCTGGACAGTCTGAGAGTTCGCCCCTGCGNGAGACCATAAACTTTCTGAAAGCAGGGGGCATATCTTCTTTATTACTTAAGTCTCCAGAGGGATAGTTTTCGATTTCTACTTTGCTAGTTCTGGCAGACTTCACTTTCCAAAGACAGCTTGACCAATATATATCCCAGTCCATCAGATGTCATTACATGTGACATTGAAACTCCTTCAGAGAGTGTCAAATCTTGACCTTTGAGAGATGTGTCTACTCCTATCCTCACTCACCCCTAACCAAGGTGGTTAGGAATTACTGTTGGGAACAGGAAAAATAGTCTCAGCCCCAAGGAGCCTGCGCCCCTAGCAAACATCCTGTAAGTTGATTGCCATCTGTTTAGTTTCAAAAATTTCCTCTCAGTTGAGTCAGACCCCACCCTGTTCTCGCGCATGGGCTCTGCAAGCCAACAGCTAACCGCCACATCTGCTTCTGTGCAACGCTTGCTTGCCTCTATATAAGGACTTAGCTGTAAGCACTGCGAGTGGCTCTCAATTGCAGCCCTTGCAGGGACTGTGTCTCTTGACAGTCTGAGAGTTCGCTCCTGCGCAGGTTAAACTTGGCCAATAAAGTAACATCTTTGAAACCCTGCAAGTCTCCGACATTTGTTCTCGCGGTTGGTGGATGCAACAATTACCTCAATCAGTAGACTAGGGTAGAAGTCTCACAAGGGACTTCTGATACTAGAACCAAAGGCATAGCCTTGGTGTTTTAGATTGCTCCCTGATTAAGAGGCCTGCACTGAGTGAGCAGAAACACCTCCACACCCAACCTCCAGCCAACAGTAAAAATTGGCCCCTTGAAAATGGATCCTCCAACTTCAGCCTCGTCCTCTGATAGCTGTTGTCCCAGCCAACACCTCACTGCCTTCTCATGACCTCCCCTGCTGAGCCATTTACAAGTTCCTGACTCAAGGAAAACAAAAAGCAATAATAAATGATTCATGTTGTTTAAGCTGCTAAATGTTGGGATAATTTGTTATGAAAGGTTATACACAATAGTGTAACTCTTTAAAAAATAAAGTCTAGAAATCCTTAATATACAAAATAAATTTACTAAACACCACTGGAAATCATAAAGCATTTAGCAAAATGCCCTGCCAA
This sequence comes from Sturnira hondurensis, assembly GCF_014824575.4. Taxonomy (NCBI): domain Eukaryota; kingdom Metazoa; phylum Chordata; class Mammalia; order Chiroptera; family Phyllostomidae; genus Sturnira; species Sturnira hondurensis. The sequence goes on from NW_028089315.1 coordinate 3,618,426, forward strand.
GAGCATAGATTATATTTTCTTCTCAAATGTTAGAGCACATTTCAAGAACTTTGAAAGTATTTAATTTTGTTATCGTTCAAAATTCCTGACTCAAGGAAAACCAAAAGAAATAAATTATTCATGTTGGTTAAGCCACTAAATTTCAGGTAACTTACTTTCTCATAGAATTCTGGACTTAGAAAAACCATTCTTAGGGCTACTGCATGTCAGAGTAGTAATTCTATGGTGAAATATTTTCCTCATTAAAACTGTAGTGAAAGAATGTGAAAGGGAAAAGAGTCCTATGGCCATGAGGTGTAACCACTGACAACTATTTCAGGCTTGTAACAAAACATATAAGGCTCATGTTTTACTCTTGTCAACTGCAAAGTTCTGAAAGGTGGAGAAAAAGATTTTTATTTTTTTCAAAAAGTAACAATAAAGGGTTTTACAGATAAAAATAAATGTTCCCTCAATTGAATGTCTGTTACTGGCCCTGAGCTGATAAGTAGAGGGGCTTTGCCAAAAGGTTTCTGAGAACAGTATACAATTTTATTGGTCCCACCGTTATGTATCTTAGTTATGGTCCCACGGTTATGTGTCTAAGTTGTCACTGAAGAGAGTGCTATTTTCAACAGAACGTGCAAGAGCCGAAACAGAAGCTGCCTCCCTTCCCTGGGCAGTCAAGCAGGGTGAAACCAATCAATAGGACTTCCTTGGCCATGGACTTTATAACGATATGCACTTTAACCCAAAGGGTTCAGATCTCTTTGTCAATGGGCAGAAAAAGACTGCCATAACCTAAAACACTGCTGGCCTATCTGCCATGACTCAAAGATCTCTATCTGATTCCACACTCCCTCCACCAGCAGCGATGTGTATATGGGTCCATTACACGGTTTGCTAAATGGCATTTTAGTAGAGCAGGCTAGGTCATTGCAGCAAATATTTATCTAGTTCCCGCCATTTCTAGCTACCCTGGGCCACCACGATGATCAAATAGTCTCTTCCTTTAACAGACATTATGGAGAGTGTACCATACACAATGGTGAATAAGAATAAGAGCTCTTGACTTTAAGAAATGTGTAGCCTAACCGAGGAGACTGATGTGCCTACAGAAATCTCAGATGTCAGTGCAGTAGTGGAGCAACGGAGGTACGATGCAGCGGGAGTCCCAGGAATTGCTTCTTGGCTCAGCTGGCTAGAGATGGATGTTGGGAAGAGGCAAGAAAGGTTACTTAGGGGAGAACTAGAGCTAAACATGCATCTAAAATTCATAGTGAAAAACAGATGTAGAGACACATATACAAGACACGGGAGATGACCTGGGAATCGGGGAGGAGAACTGTCAAAAAAGGGACAACTGAGGAAACCCGAGTTAGGTTTTAAGTAGAGGCAGTAGCTCGCCAGACCAAACAGGCAGAGGAGAGGGAGTGGGGGGTGGAGAAGGCTTTGCAAGGTGAGGAAAGCACAGAGGCATGGAAATATAGCATATTTTAGTACAGAATATTCAGCAAACCATGAGGAGTTCAGAGGTGATAGCTCTAATGACTGATGTATTCTGCCTACACATTGCCTTTCCTGGACAGTCATTAAGTACAAAACAAGAAGCGGATGTTCTATCTTGGACCTCCTAAATTTTACTCCCAGAACACGGGCAGTAGATACAATTGTTTGACCGCGAACAGTGACCCTGCAAACTGCTTCCCTTAAAAAAGAAGAAGAAGAAACAGAATGATGATTGCTCTAGCAGCATTTTCACTAACCATTCTGGTTCACCCACATGTTCCTACTAGAATCAGCTCTTCTTCCTTTGCAGTGACCTTTGCCTCCAACATAGCAGCAAAGCTTTAAAATAAAACTCGGGAGGTACGTGGTGTGCAGCTTCTTCCTAATAAGTCAAATTTTTATCCTGGGAGGAAAAATGTTATTGTCATAATGAATACAGGAATAAAAAGTGTGCAGGTTTAGCAGGATCTGTCTATATAAAGAAGCGCTAACGTTAGCAGTGCTGTAGCTCGGGTTTTCCCCACCCTTTTCCCTGCAGAAAGAATCTGCCGCGCTCTCACTGTGAAAACACGGGTGTCAAGAAAATCCCATTCACATCACGAACGTGCCGGTGGCATTCACACTCCCATCTACTACTACCATCGAGAACATTTGTAAAGATAACACCCACCAAAACCAAGCCACCCACATCCATACAACCCCAGGCAATATTTTCTTTATCTTGCAACTAACTGGATAACCTTTAAAAACATTCAGGGCCAAGCTCTATTTTTCCAACTTCCACAAGACAAATTTTCAGGGAATAAAAAATTCTGAGGTGGGAAGGGCCTGCCCAACAGGCTGTGTTATCAGGCTGCTTCCATCTTCGCCGAGCCTATTAGCTTTTTTCAAAGGGGAAAAAGCAACAACAGATCTTCTCTGATTAATGTCGAAGCATTGATTTAATTTTGGTCTGCAGGAAAGGAAGCACAGTGTGGTGGAGAAAGAACCTGAATACTAAGGATGTTTCTATAAAGAACCTATAGAATAATCCAGGGCAAGTCACCAAATAGTTAATTGTTTTATATTCCCTTCTGCAAAGTCTGAAAAATTATCTTCTAGAAATATTTGAAGGAATTAAAAAAAAACATGAGTCATTTCATATTTCCAGAGTGTCTTTAAAGAATGTAAATAAAGTTGAAAGACTGAGAGACTATGAAATTTCATGTTATATCTATACATTATCAATGGGAATAACAATAGCAATAATGAAATCTCTCCTTTACTGAGGACTTACAACATTCCAGGCACCATACTAAGCACCTTACAATTGTATTATTTGATTTCATGGCTACATAACCTCATAGTGTAGCGCTCTATTTATAGATGAGAAAATTAAGGCTTAGTGATGTCAAAAACAAGTGGACAGATTAGGCTTCAAATTCACGGGTCTGACTCCGAAAACGATGATGCCACTGCCCTGTCCAGACAAATTGCAATGCTAAGCACGTTCAAAGGGAGGGTCCTTTCAACTTTCAGCATCTGAGACTGTACGCACAGGTGAAAAGACCCTTCATCTGGGTTCTGAGATCTCTGATTAAAACAGACAAGCCTTATGGCTGATTTATCTCCCCCCACAGCCCAAAGATCTTCAGTTCATTTGAAACAAAGACGAGGCATCCTCTCCATTATACAACACAGGCCTAACTCCTTCAGGTTTTCATACTGTAAAGATCTGGAAACAGCAGCTTTGATCAGACCTGCACATTGATTAGTAACTATCTAAAAGCAATGCGTGAGAGATAAAAATTGTATAACATGGGGGATAAATTGGGAATTAGGATGTTAAATAGACTCTTTCAACTTAGCGTCTCTAGTGACTTCTGTACTTGGTATACTCTCATCAATGTATTCCACAAATGGTATTCTTTAAATCTCAGTTCACTGATAAGAAACTGGGAACAGAACAGAAGGTATTTAACACCTAATCCAAGTTATTAGAAGTGGAGATTCCCTCTCCCACTACCAATATTTGCCTGACATTTCCTGTGTTCAGTATTCTTTTATCATATGTTAGTGATTTAAAACATCAGTGCCTTAATGGCTTTGTAAGTCAGTCAGTCCATCTCGGGAAGAGAATATGGAGAAGCGGCTGAGGCCATGTAAGTCTGACTGGCTGGGTCCCCATCACTGCCCCAGCTCCCCTAAGGAAACCTGGGCTCTCACTCCATGGTCCTGACCCACTAGGCACCTCTATGAGGTAGGTGATAACAGTGCCTGAGAGGATGGAATCAGATAATGAACTCAGCACAGTGGCTGGCACGGCAGTGCTCGGAAGTGATTTGTGATTATTATGTGATCCCAGGGTTTAATATCTTCCTCTCCTTGACTCCACAGTATTTATGTTCCTTCACGCTTTTCTGTCTGCACCTTGAGTTTTCAATGGTGAGTAAACTCATTTAGGGTAGAACTCATGCCTTCTATATTAGATAATTCTCTGATATTATCTATTCAATTTAGTGGGTCCTTATAGTATCTAGTACACCACTGAGAATCCCTAAAGGGGATGTGTATCCAGCTTAAACACACACACACACACACACACACACAGAGAAACAGAACATCGACTTGAAATAAGCACTTTCACATTTTCTCTGTTTAAAATGCTAAAATTTCTTATTTAGGATAATAGAAAACAAAACGTATGTCTTAGGAAATAACCTGTGATCTGACAGGATGGGTCTAAATTCTCCTTGACGATTGTACTGAACATATATTTCTTTCATATTTCATTGCATGTAAGAAAAACAAATCTGTAGTCATCTACACAAACGCAGAAACACACACCCTTCTGGGACCAGCAGGAGAAACCAGCAGTAGCAGGTGTAATATGTGCTGCTCAGGACGGTTATTTCACGCCTCTGAGTACAAAACTCCTCATAAATAGAGGGGAGGTGACAATACATTGCTTACCTCAGCTTTGGTGGGAGACTGAGGTAATCCCTATGAAGTACTGGGTGCCAGTACTGCTTTATGGTAAGAGACTAATTAACATCATCTCACTATGGGGTCAAGTATAATGTTACCAAGTGAGCTGTTTTATATTCACCCAGGTCTGGATTTTACCTGCTACCAGTGAGTACATCTTCAGTAGGCCCAAATTATACCACAAAGGGGAAAAAAGAGAGCTTAGAAATCCCTACATAAATCAAGGGAATTTGATGTTGTAACGGACCAGTCATACTGAAAGATGGGTACAGTACATTTCACTCAGCCTGTCATAAGGAATCTGCCAGACTAATCAGTGATGCCGGAGATAAGTGCACCGGGCCTACATTAGAACAAGAAATGAGACCAAGATCAGGTTCTCACTGGACCTCCCAGGGGCCTCACTTCACATCAATGCTTATGGGTCAAGAGGAGAAGTATCACCCTTAAGAGACTATCAGGTTACCCTGGCTGGGTGGCTCAACTGGTTGGAGCACTGTCCCACACAGGCGGCTGGTCTGATCCTGATCGGGAGATATACTTAGGTTCCGAGTTCAATTCCTGGATGGGGCATGTCCAGGAGGCAATTGATTGATGTTTCTGTTACACATCGATGGCTCTCTCCATTTCTCTCTCTTTCTCTCCCCGCCTCTCAAAATCAATACATATATTATTGAGAATTTTAAAAAAGAGAGAAAGAGAGACTATCTGGTTAAAAAAATGAAGTTTTATTTCTTCATTGAATAAACATCACTATGTGATATCTCTAGCAGTCTTGTTTTATGTTTTTTGGCAGGATTCATCCTTGATGAAAAAAGCAAGAATACAATTCTAAGACAACTTACCCGGAGATACTGATTTACTGACAGGTTACCTTAAAATGTAGGAAAAAATATGTAAACCCTTCTAAAAGTCAACTTTAATATTATAAGGCCATACATTAATTTCTTGCATATCCTAAGATGCTTTTCCATGGATGTACTGTTAACAGAGAAGAGGCTGCGTGTACCAGCAGGTTAGGGCAGCAGAGTACGCATGGGAGGCAGGGTTCAGAGGGAACTTGGTATGTGGTCTTTGGTACAAGATTTTTATAAATTTTCACTCCAAAGTGGTATGATCAATTTTATTTAAGATTTAGAATGCCTTTCTAAAAAGTTTTTGAATTTGGTGTTCTGGTCAGATTTTGGCCACATTTGGCCTGTGGATCCTTATATTTCCTGTTACACCACAGAGAATTCCCAGGAGAGAATGCGTATACCCTATTTGAGAAGTACAGTTTAAATGACTCTAAAGTATTTTGTTCATCGTAACAAATATTTCCAATTTAGACTCAGAGACATGGGTAAACAAGTGCAACCAGAAGTCCATAAAAGGAAGAAGAAAGTTTATTTGAATATTAATGTTCAACTAACATTTTTGCTAAAACCAGCATATCAGTTTGTCTCCAAAAGGAGTACTATCTGGCTGGATACAATTGTGGGATGCAACAGTCTCCTTACTGTCATTCACAAGGTCAAGCTTCATAAAAGTAGCAAGTCTTGGGAACTAAGATATTTGCAATGTTTCTTGTTAGAGAGAAGACTGTAGATTGCCCTCTGCTCCCTAATGCCTCCCTTCCCCTAAGCTTCTCCGTTGTTAAAATAACCCTGACTTTACCCACACATTCACTCTTCTTCAACATTATTGAGGGTACGGTCCCCAATTAATTAGTGTGCTGGCGTCCCTCTGCCAACACTTATCGATCCAGGGGTGGGCATGCATTACACATTGTCTTGGTGGTGGGGAAAAGCTGCTCTTTCTGCCTCTTTCCTGAACAGGATGGCATGGGCCTTAGTGGTCATGGGCACTCACCTTGTGGCCATGAGAATAAGCAGGCAGAGGACACTGCCAATGCTGAGACAGACAGACTGAAAGAGTCTGGGCTCTTGGTAATATCATTGTACCAACACTTGATGCCTACTCTGTGTCTGGAAAATAAAGTCTGCTATTGAATGAGAAGGTTTGAGTGAGGAGGTTGGTCTGGAACATTCCACCAAAAGTATGCCCTTTGTTTCATTGGAGGAAGTCTGCACAAGACTCACAAGTTCTATGTTTCATTTAAGAGACCCCCACACAATCAGGGTGGTGAGGTAGTAGCATTGTACTTCCAGTGTACTTCCAAACTCTCCTTTCATTATAATTGGAAGATGTAATCTAAAATCAAACATGCTCATATTTAGTGAGGTTATACTTATGCAGAAAATATTTTGATAGCTAGAAAAATGATGTTTTAGTAGGATTTCTCCAGAATAAGCAATGGTATTAGAGGTGAAATCTTCTGTCTTTGACTGGGTATTCCAAATATGTATATGTGGACGTCCAATTAGTAATTGTGCTATAAAAGCCATGAAAAAAATTTGTCTGAGTTCATTTAAATTGCTGCATTCTCTCCAAATTTTACTTAAGAATATTTCAGTTACCATATAATCTTTATTTAAGAAGTAGGAACAGAAGCAATTCCTTATAAATCTTATTAGAATGTGGGAAGCATTAAAATTAAACATGCAGCATATATTTTGTTCTGAAGTAAATACATTTATTATCAAATAAAACACAACCATGAGACTATTTTCAAGCTGAACAACATATGATCTCTCCTATAAGAGGAACCTAATGAGCAAAACAGACAGATGAGCAAAATAGAACCAGAGCCATGGAAACAAGGAACAGACTACAGCAACCAAAAGAGAGGCAGGAAAGGGATGAGGGGAGAGGAGGGGGAGGGTCTAATCAATGAACAGGCATAAATGACCCATGGACATGGGCAGCAGGGCGGGACTGACTGTGGGGGGCAGGGGAGAGCAACGGGAGAAAATTGGGACAACTGTAATAAAACAAAAATTTAAAAAACTGAGCAGTATAGATACAAGCTGTAACTTTAAAACCTAGGTCCTGTTCTTTATCTTTTTTTAAACACAATTTCATGCTAATCTAAAATCTGAAATAAATTACCAGAGAACAGAATTGCACAATGATCAACAACTAATGTCCTGGAATTTCGCCTCCCTTTGTTGGATTTCATTTCTACCTAACACGGAGCATGTGTTACGCTGACAGCCATGGGAAACATTATACTCAGAGCAAACTAACAGTGATGAAATGATCAAGGAACAGTTTACTATACCAACAGGATTTCTATAGAACAAGAGAAGTTAAACAGGACAGAGAATTAAAAGGCTTAAAGTTATCTAATACACGAATGTAATCTGTGCACACGATAATCTCTGAAGGAAATGTCAATAACTTCCCTGCTGAACTCAAGGGCAAGATCTGGAACTCATAGCTGACAGTCCACCAGGCTTCCAAATCATCTTGTAGCCTGGCCTCTGTTAAACTGCACTGCAATTGTTTACTTGCCTGCTGTTTTCATTGCCTTAACTCCTTAAGATGAGGAACTGTCTTTCATATTTGGGTTTATGATATAGAGTAAACTGTCTGGCACAAAGTACATGCTCAATAAATGAATTAAAATGAGCATATAAAAATTTAGGATTGTACAGAGTCACTAAAGCTCTTATCAAGGGTAAGGCTATTTATCTTCCATGCCTGTTTTATGTGATTTGCTCTTTCCAAATGAAATTAACTCTGGGATTTGCAATCTGGCTTCCAGGAGCTCATGGGTAATCACAAAGGTGATTATAGTATGCTCAATACTTCAAAAAGCCTGTCAGAAGCTGCATATTTACTCTCAATTAAATATCCCTCTTTGACTTATATATCCTATGGCTTTGCTTTAGGCTGGAATTGTATTAATTAAGCATAGTAAAACTCAACCCACACTGCTTAGAAGTCCTGAATAACAGTTACATACATCAGTGATCTTCAGCCTTTTTCATCTTATGGGGCACATAAACTAATTCCTAAAATTCTGTAGCACAACAAAAAATGTATCTTTTGCTGACCTGACCCAAAAAAATAGGTATAGGTTTGATTGACTTCAAATTAAAAATAATAATAGTAGTAATGGTAATTACCTAGTCTTTTCGTTCCAAAGGGACTTTTAAAAACATCAGGTGCCTACACTTGTATATAAGGATTTCTCATACAAGAATTAACCAGTCAGACACAGACTTATTATGTGATGTGACCAAGAAGCAACTCTATTATGTCACCTATATATCTGTGGTTCGAGACAGGGCATTCACACTAGATGGCTATTGTCGTGGTGGCTGTTGTCATTTTTTATTTGGCAGTCTAAGGAAAAGAGGTGACTGTCCCTGACTAACAGCGAGGTACTGCATATTTTAAAAATTCTTGCAGCACACTGGTTGAAAATCACTGATATTTTATGTCCTTCATTTTTATTGTATTTTCCCATTAACATTTAGTCCCTTTACAACCCCCTCGCCCCACAATCACCACACCATAGTCCTTGTCCATGAGTCCTTTTCCTTTTTGTTCAATTCCTCTACACCCTACCATCCCCCACCCCTTACCCACCCCTGAGCTGTCATCCTGCCCTCTATCTCTGAGTCTAGCTCTATTTTGCTTGTTAATTCAGCTTGTACATTAGATTCTCCTTATATGATATTTGTCTTTCTCTGACTGGCTTATTGCACTTAGCATAGTGTTCTCCAGGTCCACCTATACTGTCACAAAGGGTAAAATTTTCTTCTTTTTTTATGGCCGAGTAGTATTCCATTGTGTAAATATCCCATTGTTGTTTTATCCACTCATCTACTGATGGACACTTGGGCTGCTTCCATATCTTATGATTGTAAATAATGCTGCAATGAATATAGAGGTGCTTATGATCTTTCAAATTAGTATTTTGGGTTCCTTCAGATACATTCCCAGACGTGGGATAGCTGGGTCAAAAAACAGATCCATTATTAATTTTTTCAGGTATCTCCATACAGCCTCCCACAGCAGCTGCACCAGTCTGCATTCCCACTGACAGTGCAAAAGAGTTCCCTTTCTCCACATTCTCATCAGCACTTGTTGTTTGTTGATTTATTGATGATAGCCATTCTGACAGGTGTACAGTGATATTTCATTGTGTTTTTTTAGTATATTTTATTGATTATACTGTTACAATTGTCCCACTTTTTTCCTCCTTTATTTCCCTTCACCCTGCACCACCCTTCCTACCCGCACTCCCCACCCTTAGTTCATGTCCGTGGGTCATACATACAAGTTCTTTGGCTTCTCCATTTCTCATACTATTCTTAACCTCCCCCTGTCTTTTTTGCACCTACCAATCATGCTTCTTATTCCCTGTACCTTTTCCTCCCTATTCTTCCCCTCCCCCTCCCCACTGATAACCTTCCATGTGATCTCTATTTCTGTGATTCTCTTCCTATTCTAGTTGTTTGCTTAGTTTTAGTGTTTGTTTTTTAAGTTCAGTTGTTGATAGTTGTGAGTTTGTTGTCATTTTACTGTTCATAGTTTTTGAACTTTTTCTTTTTCTTAGATAAATCTCGTTAACATTTCATATAATAAGGGCTTAGTGATGATAAATTCCTTTAACTTTACCTTATTGGGAAGCACTTTATCTGCCCTTCCATTCTAAATGGTAGCTTTGATGGAGAGAGTAATCTTGGACATACACCCTTGCCTTTCACGACTTCACGTACTTCTTTGAAGTACTTGAAGCACTTCAAAGGTTTCTTTTTACCTGTAAGGTTTCTTTTGAGAAACTGGCTGACAGTCTTATGGAAACACATTTGTAGGTAATTGTCTCTTTTTTTCTTGCTGCTTTTAAGATTCTCTCCTTAACTTTAATCTTGGGTAACTTAATTAAGATATGTCTTGATGTGTTTCTTCTTGGATCCAAGTTCTTTGGGACTCTGAACATCCTGGACTTGCATGTCTAGTTCCTTCAGTAGATTGGGGAAGTTCTCCTTCATTATTTGTTCAAATAAGTTTTCAGTTTCTCGCTCTTCCTCTCCTCCTCCTGGTACCTCTGTGATTCAGATGCTGGAACATTTAAAGTTGTCCCAGAAGTTACTCAGTGTCTCTTCATTTTTTGAATTATTGTTTTTCATTCTGTTCTGGTTGGATGTTTACTTCTTCCTTTTATTCCAAATTGTTGACTTGAGTCTCCAATCCCTTCCCTTCACTGTTGGCTCCATATATATATGTTTTCCTTTATCTCATTTTGTATAGCCCTAATTTCTTCCTTTATTTTGTGACTATACCAATCATTTCTGTGATTACCAGTGTTTTGAACTCTGCATCAGACAGGTTGACTATCTCCTTGTCTCTTAATTTTTTATCTAGAGTTTTGATCTGTTCTTTTCTGTGGGCCCTTCCAACAGCCAACAGACTCTCCCTTGAGACTTGGAGTTTCTCCTGTTGCTACACCCCCCATAGCATAGATATTTAAATCCACAGATTTTGAGGCTTTAGTTCCCTGAGCTGGAAATCTGGGTTGCACAATCGGTCTCGCTCCCCAGTTTTCATCCCAACTTATTTGCACATGAATGTGGAACCACCTAGTCTACCAGACACTGCCTTATTCTGCCTCCACCCTGGCTTCCTGCCTCCTCCCCTCCTACTGGTCTGGATGAATGTTTCTTCTTTAACTCCTTGGTTGTCAGACTTCCATACAGTTAAATTTTCTGGCAGCTCTAGTTGTTTTTTTTTATTTTTAAATTGGTTATCCTTCATTTGGTCATGCAAAGAAATGAAGCATATGTACCTATGCCTCTGTCTTGGCAGGAACTACTGGCTTCTTCATTGTGGTTTTAATTTGCATTTCTCTGATGATTAATGGTGTTGAGCAATTTTCATATGTTTATTGGCCACCTGTATGTCCTCTCTGAAGAAGTATTTATTTAGGTTCTTTGACTATTTTTAATGGTGTTGGGTTGTTTGGGTTTTTTGGTGTTGAGTTTGTAAGTTGTTTACAAATTTTGGACATTAACCCCTTATCAGATGTATTGGCAAACATGTTCTCCTATTCTGTGGCTTGTCTTTTATTCTGTTGATGTTTTCCTTTGCTGTGCGAAAATTTTTAGTCTGATGTAGTCCCATTTGTTTATTTTTTCTTTGTTTTCCCTTGCCTGGGGAAATATATCTGAAAGAAATATCACTATAAGCAATGTCCAAGATTTTTCTGCCCATGTTTTCTATAATTCTTATGGTTTTGAGTCTCAGAGTTAAGTCTTTCATCCATTTTAAATTTAATCTTGTGTGTGGTTATGAAGGTGATCTATTTTCACTTTTCTGCATGTATCTGTCCAATTTTCCCAACACCATTTATTGAATAAACTATCTTTAGTCCATTGTATATGTTTGTTTCCTCTGTAAAATATTAATTGACTATACAGACATGGGTTTTTATTTCTGGTTTCTAGTTTGTTCCATTGATCTATGTGTCTGTTTTTATGCCAGTACCATGCTGTTTTGATTACTATGTCTTATAATATAGTTTGATATTAGGTAGCATTATCCCTCCAACTTTGTTCTTTTTTCTCAGAATTGTTGTTGCTATGTGAGGTCTTTTATGATTCCACATAAATTTCTGAAGTATTTGTTCTAGTTCTGTGAAATACATCATTGGAATCTTGATAGGAACTGCAGTGAATCTATAAATTGCTTTGTGTAGTATGGGCATTTTAGTAATGTTAATGCTTTTCTATCCATGAACACAGTATGTGCTTCCACTTATTTGCATCTTCTCAATTCCTTTCTTCAGTGTCCTATAATTTTCTGAGTACAGGTCTTTTATATCCTTGGTTAGGTTTCTTCTTAGGTATTTTATTCTTTCCAAAGCAATTGTGAATGGGGTTATTTTCTTAATTTTCCTTTCTGTTAGTTCCTTATTAGTGTATAACAATGCAATTGATTTCTGGATATTAATTTTGTATCCTGCTACTTTGCTGAATTCATTTATCAGTTCTAGTAGTTTCCTGGTGGAATCTTTGGGGTTCTCTGTGTACAGTATCATGAAATCTTCAAAGACAGTCTTACTTCTTCCTTTCCAATTTGGATGCTTTTTATCTCTTCTTGTCTGATTCTGGTGACTAGGATTTCTAATATTATGTTGTATAAAAGAGGTAAAAGCTGATATCGCTGTCTTTTTCCTGATCTTAAGGGGAGTACTTGTAATGTTTTCCCATTGAGTATGGTGGGTTTGCCATGTATCGCCCTTATTATGCTTAGTTATGTTCCCTCTATTCCCAGTTTGCTCAGAGTTTGTATCATATATGGGTGTTGGATTTTATCAAATGATTTCTCTGTCTCTGTGATTATGTGGTTTATCCTTTATTTTGTTTATGTGGTGAATCACATTTATCAATTTGTGATGTACCAACCTTGCACTCCCAGAATAAATCTCACTTGGTTATGGTGTATAACCTTTATGATATATTGCTGTATTTGGTTTGCTAATATTTTTTTGAGGATTTTAGCATCTGTGTTCATCAGGGATAGTGGCCTATAATTTTTTTTTCCTTTTTTCATTTAGTATCTTTACCTGGTGTTGGAATTAGAATAATACTGGCCTCCAAAAATGAGCTTGGTAGCTTTCGTTCTTCCTGAATTGTTCAAAAGAGTTTGAAAAGAAGAGGTGTTATTTTTTCTCAGAATGTTTGGTAAAATTCACCTGTGAAGCCATCTGGTCAAGAGCTTTTGTTTTGGGGGAGTTTATTGATTACTACACTTCAATTCCACTAGCTATAATTTGCCTAGTCAGATTCTCTGATTCTTCCTGATTTAGTTTTAGAAAATTCTATGTATCTAGGAGGCAATAAAATTTTAATAAATGCGATCTATGTAGTGGGAGAAGATAGTAAAAATATTCTGTAGTGATAAAGAGACTTGAAAGCATTGGCTTATTGTTCAAGTCAGAAATGAGTTTGCTAGTGGATATAAAATAATGCATTAAATAGAATAATTCAGCATCTGTCTCATTTGAAATCTTTATATTCTATAATTTCATATATTTAGAGTTCCTATCTTAGATCCCACACTCATGGTTGTTCTTTCTGGTTATATCCCACCAAAACTACTAATTATTATAATTTTAAGACATCAAAAGGAATGCTTAGAAAAACAGACAATGAGTGTACCTATTAGTCTGTAACAAATTATTAAAAAGAAAATAAGCAGCTTTGTTATTTGCATGTGCATATACATTTACAAGCAAATTGAAGAAATCCTAGTGTTGTTATTGTGCACAAATTTTATAGACTAGTTAACATGAAATGCAACTTGCACTAATTCACTGGGGGGCAAAAAAAGCATGAAATTATCTTTACTTGTTAATTTATCATTTTATAGTAAATTGCTCATATTGAGTATTTTTTCCCAGTAGTAATAATACTCCCTTGTCATAAGAAGAAAGTCTAGGCAGTAACATCATGAACTTCCCCTTTAATGCACCATTTTATATTACAGTTCAAAAATGGTTAAAATAAATGAGGACAGCTTGTACCCACATCACTCACTAGATCTCCTCTTAGTATGACATCATCTTCATAGTCATCTTGTAAATTACCATTCATATGCTTTTGACCTCAATTGACTGTGCTAGACTCATTACCTAGGCAGAGCATTTGAGATTTGAGAAGATTTATGTTGTACTTGAGTTTCCTGAATTCAAGCCCTGAGTGGGTCCATGAGGTAAAAATGTTCAGAAGAACAGTAACTTCAACACACTCAAATTTATTGCCTGCAAACATTATCTAGGCTTTTCCTATTAATACAAAAGAAAAAGCCTCCACCAGTTGATTCCCATTGGGTTGCTCGGTATTGTGCTAGGTATTGTGGAAGGAGCACTTAGCTATTTATGAGAAGTACTTTACTGGTAATGAAAGCCTTGGGCTTCAATTTGGCTCCACTGTACCTGGAAAAAGGCACAACTCTGTTTTTTTTGTTTGTTTTGGCTGAACCAACCAAAAATGGCTTTCTTAATCGAGGACCGACCTTATACTANTCATTACCTAGGCAGAGCATTTGAGATTTGAGAAGATTTATGTTGTACTTGAGTTTCCTGAATTCAAGCCCTGAGTGGGTCCATGAGGTAAAAATGTTCAGAAGAACAGTAACTTCAACACACTCAAATTTATTGCCTACAAACATTATCTAGGCTTTTCCTATTAATACAAAAGAAAAAGCCTCCACCAGTTGATTCCCATTGGGTTGCTAGGTATTGTGCTAGGTATTGTGGAAGGAGCACTTAGCTATTTATGAGAAGTACTTTACTGGTAATGAAAGACTTGGGCTTCAATTTGGCTCCACTGTACCTGGAAAAAGGCACAACTCTGTTTTTTTGTTTGTTTTGGCTGAACCAACCAAAAATGGCTTTCTTAATCGAGGACCGACCTTATACTAAGGTGCTAGATAGAAGTAGCATATTTTTCAAACATAAATTTTTATAAAGTTATTACATGTAAAATGTTAAGTAATAACTTATAAAGTATATACACATATTTTATAAAAATATAAGATATAACTATTGTCTATTTTTAAGCAAACATGCAGGTAAAATACCTCCTGAGCTAAGTATTACAAAGTACTAAATATGATTTTTATACCAAATAATTCTATAAAATCAAAATGGTAGAAAGTGCCATCACCATGTTTTGACGTAGGCTACTAATCTCATAAACACATTAGGCAGGCAAAACTGCACAACGCCTGCGGTGCTCAGCACCCCATTCTAACAGATACAACCATGTGCAGGTGACAGCACAGGGGACAGGTCAGGGTAATAGCCTCTGGTCTAACAGCAGCCACTCCATAGGCCAGCAAGGAAAGACATAGGTTATAGGGAGAGATACTTTCCTTTCCCCAGAACTTGAACTGGAGATCAGAGAATCAAGTTAGAGGATAGGGGGATGGAGGAAAAAAAGATATGCAAGGAAGAGCACAGGCAACATGAATAACTGGCTCATGTGGCTGAAAAAGATTCCGAGGCTAAGGAAGTAAGGCAAGATCATGGAAGCTCATGCTGCCATGAATTTTGGGCAAACATTAAACCAGCATGTAGTTTCAGTCTCTGATTTACTGCTTATAAAAGCAGCGACCCTTTTACCCATGACGTTCCATTTAGCCCCAGTCCCTCGATTCCCATGTACTATGGCTATAGGGTCATGCTTATTGTCTTTTTTTATTTCCACCCACATGATTTTCCATGGGTAATCCCCTTCCAACCTTTAATCAAAGGACTTAATGTTACTATAACCCAAAGGAATCTAATGCAGATGATTCCATCAAATTTTGAACACTTTTTTTTTTCCTGTGTAAGCCAAAGCTGTATTGCTTCAGGGTAAGAAGCGATATGTATAATTGTAATTTTTTTTGGTCATGCAAGGCTATTTTGGTTCTCTGACTTTATTACCTGTTATATTATATGAGATATTTAATAATTTATTGCATAATAAAAATAAGATCTATTTTTATTTTACCTTGGTGATAGCAGAGTACAAAAACTACTAGCATAAAAAATTAAATCTGTATATGATACAGTAAAATTTAAACAGAACAACAAAAAAAATAAAATCAGACGTGATGACTCAGGACTTTGATATGGACTTAGGAAGACCCCCAAGACATTTTGAATTTATGAGTTCCTGAAAACAAGTTCCTGATCCTTACTCTTTTTATTTCACTTAAAGATAGTCATATTTTTCCAAATTTTAATTTTGTCACTTGGAAAGTATGGTCACATCTTGTCCTTTCTTTGGTATCTCTCTGTCTAAAAAGGTGAAAAGAATCTCTTAAAACCTTTCTCTGTAGGATTGTTTTTCTAATCCTAAAATGATAATCCCCTCGTAAGATGGGATGGACACAACTGTCCCTATGGTACATATCCATAGACACTCCCCCTCTCCATTGTCTAGTGCTTGCTCTACAAATAAATCACCCTTAGGTTGCCTTGCCTTATTGCAGGATGATATATGGTGTTACCATCGTGCTGGGACTTAAAGTTAAAACAGGAAGTGTCTCCAGACTACAAATATGGCATCCATATCCTGACTTCTCCCTGGTCTCTAATACCTGAGACTCCACCCTTGGAACACTCTTGTTCCCTTAAGTCATTGTACACTGTTGACTTTTGAACATCAAGTGCCAGGAGCGGAAATACAACACATCGAATCACTTGAGGTTATAACACAATACAAAATTAGTTGTAGACACCTTTAATCTGCTGTGAGGTTTGAGACACTGTCTAGGGAACGCAAGGCAAGGTGGGAGGACACTGAGGTGTCAGATGTGAGCAGGAGCCCCAGGTCGGGGTGAGAAGGAAAGGACAACAAAGAAAGCTTTACCTCCATCTGCTCTGCCTGTGCCACACACAGCCTTAGCTTACCCACAGGGTGAAAACAGTAATTTTCTGTTGACTTTCAATATGTTGGATCTCAAAAGAATAACTTGGCTTCCTTTTTCTAATACAATCCAAAGAAGATGTAGACATTGAAGAAAATTATTCATTGAAATGTGTACCTGCCCCTTACTGTTTATAAACTCCTTTGCAATATATTCCTCGATTAGTCATCTTTTTCTAGATCACTTTACTTCCTTAATTGACTCCAAAGCAATTCAAACACAAGACGACATATTTGAGGCAATGCACCGTGATTATAAAATATGGATACTTTATGGAAACTAGTCTGGGTTTCCACCAAATTCATGGAGAGAGACTCTTTGGATGAATGGATATTCATTCATTCATTCATTTGGATGAATGGAGTCAGCTCATGGAGATTCTCAGGTGACCTTTTTTAAATCAACAACCTGCATGCAGGTCTATGTAAGATGTAGAGTCAATTACTGGGAACTTTAGTTTTCAACCTTGTTAAAGAGGGTAAGATATTACCACCAGCCAACTCATCAGATTGTCATATTCACCACTTTTCAGACATGTTTTTAATGTGACTTCAGACCCTCTCCTTGGTTTTCTATCAACTATAATGGCATTAATTTTTTTTCAAAAGGAAATAATTCAGCTAGTTTTCCAAGCATCTCAATGCATAGTTAGGTGTTATCTGAAGATAGACAGCTTTAATGAAATGATAACACATGTACTGGTTTGGCTCACAAGTGATTTGTTTAAGCAATTTCTTTTTCTAGCATAGTATTATGCCTGGTTCATGACCTGAAAGACCTGAAAATGCATTTCCGGATGGCTTTGTATTTGCATTTTCATGTATGTTAAAATGCATTATTATAGTAGCAAGTAATTTTAAATGAAATGAACATTTGGGAACTTGTAGGCATACAAATGATGAATAGAAATACAATGTTAACATAGATGAAACAGAAAAGGGAATGATTTTAAATGATCAAATGATTAGAATGAGTTTGGTAAAGTTGAAATCCTGCTCATCAATTAAGTAATATCAGTTTTCAGAACAACCTCTTAAAAACACATGGCTGAGAGTTACAGACATGTAAGAGTAGCTAAGGTATCAGTAGAAAATATCAAAAAGGAACATTTTTTTTCCTTAGAATTTCTCAGTATACAAAAATGACTTGAACTGGAAACAGCAAAATGACGACTAATACTAAATGTAAGGCTAAGGCAGAGTGAACTGGCAAGAACTTCAAAAGTCAATAGAAATTTTCCCTAAGACTGTTTCTCCTATAAAATTGTTGTAAAGCTGAGCTCTGTTAGCAGAGGCTGTTATTCCATTTGAAAGTCAACAAAGCATTTCTACACACTGCTGATGTAAGTGTAAGCTGGTGCAACTTCTCTGGCAGATAAAAGCCTTAAAAAATGTGGCAATTCCTTGTCTCAGCAAGACTTCTAGAAATTTATCCTTAGGAAATACTCACAGATAAAAAGATATTATGCAGCAAGAATACTACTGATAATATTTTAAATTAGTAAAAAAACTGGAAAAAAATTCTAAATGTTTAATAATAAAACATTACTTAAACCATAGTACATCCATCACAGGTAATTCTATATACCCTTAGAATGATGATTCAAGATATTTAATTACATGTGAAGATGTAATTATATACATTAAATGAGAAAATCATCTTATAAAGCCATATGTGCATATAATGAACCTGTTATATGAAAATGAGCATATATATAAACATGTACATATACATAGAAAAAGGCTTAAATGAGTGTACACCAAAATGTTTACAGCAGCCATCTATAGGTGTTCGTGTCTTGTGGGATTTTTATTTATTTCCCCTTTATTTTCTAAATTTTCTATGATGAATGTTAATGCTTTCTAATAAAAATTCAAATTATTTTATAAATATGAAAAAGCCAGAAAAAGCCTGAAGACTCAGAAGATAGGTCACAAATTACATGATTTCTCAAATAAATGTTTTGAGATGAATTATATGCTATTTATCCTTCTTTTTTTCCAAAACATATAAGCACTTTTGCACTTTCTGATGAACTCCTCCGGAGGACAAGTTGAAAACGCGCAGCGCCTGGCCTGGATTACGAGATGCCACACAGCTGTGAGTCAGACTGACATCTGGCCTTTCAAAGCACGCACTTCAAGAACTCAAACAACTCACTGGTGCCTTTTGTAAGTGAAGAATGACAAACGATCTCTCTCATAGATATCAAGCTGAAGGCTTCTAAATGTTTTACGTAGAAAACAGAACTTAAAATTAAACTTGTGGCAAAATTTAAGACTTTTTATAGGAACTACATTCCCCCAATTTAATCAATAGTAACATGTGCCAAAGAAGCAGGAATATGCTATGCAGGGCTTTCAAAACGTGGCCTACTGTTGAGTTGGTCATTTCTCAAGGCAATCACATTGTGTTTTTAAAATTATTATTTCCCAAGACAAACTTAGCATTGTCCTAGATATTGTTGTGGCCAGTCCGTGAAAATCATTTTACAAGAGAGGAGCAGGAACCAAATTCTGTACTGTATTAAATGCACATTCTAACTGAATCGTAGCATCACTAATCAGGTATCCTGAAGATCCTCAGATTTGTCTGTCATGATGAAGCTGGGTAGAAGCTAATGATAACTTCCTTAGAATTGAGGAAGCAATATTATTCACTACACAGTTACTTTAAGTGGCAATGCTGTATAGACGTATGTCATCATTCATCATCCAAGGCGGTGCTGCCAGGTGAGAATGTGAGCAGCGGCTGAGGGCCCTGACCCCTGTACTTAGTAGCGAACTCATAACTAGGAGGGGGGCTTATTTCCACTTCCTATCGGACTCTGCCCTGCACACTTCCTAGCTCAACCCCTGCCCTAGAAAACCCTGTGCTATTTATTTATTTATTTGTTTATTTGTTTGTTTATTTAGTATCTAAGCTCATTCATTTGTTTTGGCCTCATCCTGCCAACCAATGGCCCAAAGTGTCCTTCTCTTCTCCTCCATCCTCACCATGACCTTGCTTCCTGCCCCCCCCCCAGTGCCCACAATAACTTTGTTTGCTTACTGATGTTGAAAGTAAATGATGTCTCTCTCAGTGAAATGACAAACGAACGAAGTCGTCTGTGTCAGGTATGACTGTGGTGGCAGCAGCTGTGGAAACAGTTTGGGGAATGGTTTTGAGCCTGTGGGCTTAAACAAGACCAGAAGCCATCGTCACTTAGCAGTGTGCAGGGAGAGGGCTGTGGCAGCCGACGGTGTTTCCTCTTTGTCCCATTGCAAACGACTCAGTCTCTGGTTCTGCACCAGAATTTAAATACAGTTTGGAAACATTTTCTATTTCAATTACACTGCAATTTCTCTCTGATTGGATTTTTATCCAATATTTCTTTTGAACTAACAATATTTCTTCTCACTTTATTTCAAATATACCTTGACTACACTATGGGTTAAATATGGGGAAATATAACTACCATTTATAACATAATTTCTGTGGAGAAATGCATTTGCAACTTCAAGTAACTAACTTTTATGTATAAATTCATGGAGCCTAATCCATGAACTAAGGCCTGTACCTGCTCCTTTTATAGCCAGCCATAGTTCTAGGCAAATATTAACTACCCAGTTATCCTTGCTGAATAACACTGAATTAAATGGAAGTTGGATGTTCTTTAGAATAATGTGCTACAGACATGTCTGTAGTTCTAGGGAAGTACATGTGCTACAGATAACTACAGACATTTCTGTAGATAAAATAATGTGCTACCAATAACTACAGATATTTCTGCAGTTCTAGGGAAATTCTTTTATTTTGTTTTGTCATTCCAGTTTCAAGCAGTCTCAAATCAAATCCTGACTTCTTAAAAGTACCCAACAGTTCACTCTAAGTTTCCATCCTATTTTGGAAGATAAAAAAAGAAAATACAACAGTAGTTAATGGAATATCCACAGAGAAATGTAAGCAGTTCTGAGGAGTAAGCTGTTCAGTGAAAGCTGGATGTGTATTTGCTGACGACAGAAACCAGAAGTGGCTGCAGATAGGACGGGGTGAGACCCCGGGCAGGAGCAACGGTGAATGGGCATACAAGTCCATCCTAGCCAGGGCAGGACATCTTTTCTGTTTTCTTGCTCTTGTTTGTTGCTGAAATTCCTACCTCTTTTTCTTTCTTTTCTTTCCCTTTGCAGTTCTTTCTTTTCATGTCTTCCTTCCTAATGGTTTCTGCTATTTCCTCCTTCTCTTTCCTATTTATCCTCCTCCTTCCTTTGCCCCTGCTCCTCCTGTATCACTTCTTCCATTTCTTGTCTTCCATGCCCCTCACCCTGAACCGTCATGGACCCTTCTCTGTCTTGTACTCGATCTGAAATATGTTTATGGTCCATAAAGTGCAGCCTGCTGTGAATAAAGGCAAGCAAAGCAGAACGCTGTCACTCCTGGTATGAAATACTGCTGAGAAGCTGTATGACCGGAGACCAAAGACATCGAAAACCTGTACCCAACCTAACAGAACTGTATCAACGCTACACCACAATTCTCAAAATTTGAACTTTGAACACATTTTGCATTTATATATACCTTTCATGCTCCTTCTGTTTATTTCCTCAAAACCCTCTACTCCTTGCATAATTTCAAATCTGATTCAGCCCCTGGCTTCTCCAACCTATTCTTCACCTAAAATCCACTCTGAAGTCTAGTTTCAACCTGCTTGCTTGGATTCCTGTTCAGTGACACACAAGGCCATGCCTATCCACACTTGTCACCAAAGCACTCTGGATCAAAAGCCTACTTTTCAAAGCACCGTCACAAGGACACACAGCAACCTCTCAATTCCTGTCAGACTAGGGGGTCTGCAATCTGCCACACCCATTTCATCTGAATAACTGACCTGAAAGTTGTATAATGACTGCTTTTGCTAAGAATTTTTTTTCAAAAGCATCCTAGCCACGGTTCCTATTTCTATTAGGATGCTTTAGTAAGATATACTCTTAGATATCCAAAAAGAAAAATGATGCTTAGAATGTTCTAAACATCATGGAATTCTTGCCTCACTGAGTGTTTCATTATAACTTTTTTCAATGTAATTTTTTTTTGCCAAAGGTAATTTTTTAGATAGAGTGGTTGGTCAATTTTATGTGGCATATACTGCCAGAAGTTAATTTTTTATAGGGCTCAAGAAATAAGAAAAATAAGCCAACGTTTTATAACAAGTAGATGATTCATCTTTTAATAGATGATAAAAATACTACTCTCACAACACATGTATACTGTGTGCTTACCAAGGCAACTGCTACTGTAGAAATAAGAGAAAGTGCACTGATTTCTATTAGCTGACAGTAGTATCAATCTTTATTTCTTGCTTATTCCTCAGAAAAGCAGAGAAGAGTTCAAAAAGTGCTTCTACTTCTGTGTTGGATGGTTCGGACACTTCACGGAGCACATTTGAACAGACAGGATCTTGAGAAATTATTTAGGTCAAAGTTACTCAAGTGAGGCCCATCACTATCATCAACAGCACTAACTAGCAGTTTGTTAGAAATTCAGGTTCGTGGGCCCGTCTCAGATCCACTGAATCAGAAATGAGGAAGGGAAGGCCAAAAATTTGTGTTTTCCATCTGTAACTTTGAAGCCCACTGGAGTTAGAGAACCACTGTGTACTCGCTGGCCTTTTCTCCTGCTTTCTTCGAACAGTTCCCCATGAATTGCACGTGGTTTTTCTGGGGTACCAGTTTCATACTACAATCCCATACTATAAACAAGATTGACTTGTTTGCTGTTCCACAGAGATTGTGGGATAATTTACCATCCTGCAATGTCTCTGAATGAAAATAACTTAACACTGGTATATGAGGACCTGATACTTATTAAAGAAAAGGTTTTGAAAAATTTTACTTATTTTCTATTAATAGCAACAAAAATGATTTAGTATTGAAAAAATAACAGCTAATAATAACTGTCACTTTGGTAAAGAGCAATTTGGAATTTCCCCAGGGATTCTGGTTAAAAATGTTGCAGGCAGCATTTTCATACAGATATCTAAGAATCATATAAAAACTATGACAGCTTGAATAAATAGCAAAATATTTTGATATGTAATATTTTAGAAACATTTAAAAATTTAGTTTTATTCTTAGATTCCAAGGCCTGGGAAAATCTCCTTTTATACAACATGGCAAAAATAACAGAATAAAAATATGTAAACATGGCCAACACAATCAAAGAGCTTACAAGCTACAGAACACTGATGAACTAAAATATCGCCCCTCTAGACAGAGGCTTTAAATTGGAATGGATTAAGAAAACTACAGGGAAATAACATTTTCCTAACTCTAAGTGGGTATGTGTGTGTGTGTGTTCACCTTAACCGAAAAGGCCAATGTCTAGATATCATATCTGTGTAAAACTCTTCTCCGAAATCACCTGTTAAGCACCCTCGTTCCCTCTTCCTTAACTCCCCTCTAATTAAGGCCACTTTAGTCACCAGGTTTCTATATGACCTGGTTTAATTCCCACCCCCATGTTGGTTCTGTGAAAGCAAAATCTGGTTCGCCTTTCCTTCTTTCCTTGCTTCTGGCCAATGCAGCAGATTTCAGGAATGTGTGGGAGTTCAGAGAAGACTTAACAAGATAAACGTTGGTCCTTTGAAGCTGGTTAGTTGTGTTGGGGACAAGGAAGCAAAAGCTTGGCTTGGCTTAAAAGAGGCTCTGGAAGAGAAGGAGCAGGGAGACTGCTGAAATGCAGTGCAACAGGGGAGGCTGAGGAAGGAGGCATTTCTACTCTAGGCTTTATTAATCACTGATCTCTTCTTTCCTTCATTCACTGTTAATGCATGTTCATTGAGCGTCCACTGTATCCCAGACACAGCCTTTTCTCTCGTGTGTTTTATATTCTAGAGGTGGGGATTAAAATTAATTTCAGACAACTGTGAGAGCACAAAACTTAGGGAGTCATCTGCTTTGGACAGGAGGAGAAAAAACGTATTCCGAAGAAAGTGGTGCTTCAGTTTAGACCTGAATGGTGGCAGAAAGGGCCAGCTGAGCAAAGATGGAGAGGGTGAGAGTGTGTATGCTAGGCAGGGCAGTCGGGAGTTGCTGCGAGCTCAAGCACCTGAAGAGTTTATGACTTTTTGTGTTAGCTGTGGGGAGAGGAAGGGTGACACAATTGGTTTGTTTGAAAAATAACACTGAGTATGATTTTTAAAAATGGATTTGGGCAGAGCAACACCGGAAGCTTAGGGTGTAATAGAGGGCTGATCCAACAGTATAGGCACAAGGCGACAAGTTAAGGAGAATGAGGGAAACATAAGGGATCCGCAGGGAGAAACCCACTGAAGCACCATTCGGCAGAACTGGCTCTCATTTTCTGTCCTCCACCTCTTTGAGCTCTGCTACCTCTCAGTGGGAACGTGTTCAGTGACACGTTTGAGGAGCAGGGAAAGTGCCTGTACTTTAGTACTCTTCTGCTTTTAAAAACCCAGGGAAAGTGCTGGAGTGCTTTTATGCAGGGAAAGGGGATAGTCACTCATGCTTAGTGGTCCAGACAGCAGACCTGTTCCAAGCTGTTTACCCTCTCAGCATCATACTGGTTTGAATCTCAGGTCTACTGTTTACATGCTGGGTGACCACAGGCTCTCAACTTTTGATTCTTCATCTAAAACTACAGAGGATAACAACAAGAATACCTATCTCATGGCCGCATTGTAAAGACTACCAAGTTAATTCATAGAGTGCTTGGAATAGTGCCTGGAATATAGGAACTACTCAATCTAAGCTATTTTTATTATCCTCATAGAAATTATGAAAATGAATACTTAGTGGCTGAGTTAGATATTCAAAGTCAATCACTGAGTAGGTGACTAAGGGGGATTCGAGTCCACATTATCACCAAAACCCAGGCCATTCTGCTTCAGCTGTAAGTATGAAAACTGGATGGACTTACACCAGCAACTCCACGAGGTAGCTTGGACATACTGGTTAAAAACACAGTGTATCTTTAGGTAACACCGTAGGGTTCATCACTTTGTGGCTTTGGGAAAGTTATATGATCTGCCTAAATCTGAGGTGAAGGAGATAATACATGAAAAAGCTTAGAACACTCTGCACCAGTGATATTGAATAGATGTTGATTACCGTTGAATGCCATTCTCTTACAGAGTGGCGGGGATGGCGCGGAGACCAGCAGCAGACGCCTGGTCACTAGGAACCTCAGTCTATTTCCACGAGGCACCAAGAGGATGGTCCCTCACTTTTCCCCACATCACAGTTCCTTCTAAGCAGAGATGCCAATGGTTGGGGCCGGTGAGATTATTGTGGATTAAGAAATTACACTGATGCAGTCGGTGGCAGAAACAGTAGGCTACCAGAAACCAGAAACTCACTCTTTCCCTCTGCATAAGGTATGGACATCCTAGAGTTTGCCTAGAGTCACTGTCTTAACTTCATGTTCATTTTTTTTTACTAGCTAAGCTTGATGGCTTGTTTACCCTCATAAAAATGGATTCTCCTTCTGATCATAACTGCCCGTTCAACATCACTTAGTCATACCTCAACTTTAGAAATATATTTATCACAGCCTGACTAAATTTTACTAACATGGTCTAAAAAGCTTCTTCAATGTGACACACATTTTTTGGGGGGTAGGAAGTTTGAATTGGTCATAATCAAGGCCCTGCATCAGGTTCTGGAAGAAACACCACGGCTCATTTTCTCCCTGAAACCGTGAACACTACTAAATGCACTTTCTCTCATGGAACTCCTATGAGTTGAGGTAACGTTTTCTGTGTTGTTATGTTTCCCCTGAAAAAAAAAAAACAACATTTTTTTCCAAGAATTGCAAGATAGGTCTAGAGAAGAGCAACGGACCATTTCAGAAACCTTCCAAAATAGATAATATATATTTCCATATTTGTTAATTCTATTTTAAAGGATTTAATGAACATCTAGTCATTTTGAGAAGGTTGGTCTTTCCTTTCATTAATATTTCATGTCACAAAATGTTTACCACAGGGATATTTATTTGAGGGCACGATGGAATTTGTTAGAGCACCCTGTTCAGAATAAGTGTTCAGTAAATATTTGTTGGTGGATATAATTACACTTCATGATGACCATGACCTTTTTATAGTTCCTCTTTAGGAGCGTATTTCAAATGCACACAGTGAGCCGCTTGGCAATCTAAAGGCATACTGAAAGCAGACAGTTCAAAATACACTTCTTACTTACTTTTAGAAAATACACTTTTGGCTATCTCATTTTACTTTTCCAGACATGTCAACCTAACCGCTGATGTTACTTTTCTGGAGCTAAGTTATGTTTTTTTAGATTCTCAGATAATATATACTCTATGAGATGCATAAGCAGTATTCATTCTTATATTGTTCATTTTCTTATAATGTTTTAGGATAGAGAATACTATTTTCATGAGCAAAACAATAAATGAGGTGAACACATTTGTTTCTAAGAAAGCCTGCCAGTATATATTTTTATCATTTCTTAACTTCCATGCAGTAATTCTAACATTTTTAGAGAAGACAGCTTTTTAAGGTATAGAGAAGACTGCATTTACACATAAATGAGAAAGCACTGAAAAGCTATTTTTTTTATCTTTTTAAAAAGATTTTCTTTATTTATCTTTAGAGGGGAAGGGAAGGAGAGAAGGAGAGAAATAGCAATGTATGGTTGCCTCTCGTGAGTCCCCTGCTGGGAACTGGCCTGCAACCCAGGCATGTGCCCTGACTGGGAATCGAACTGCGATCGTGTGCTTCACAGGCCCACACTCAATCCACTGAGCTACACCAGCCAGGGCCTATTGTTTTAACTCACATTAGAGTCAGTAAGTAGAGGCCTATGTTTATGATAAACTTTTATGCTAAAAGTAATTTTTGCTTTCACTCTAGCCAATCTTTTCTTGTCCATATAGCAAGTAAAAAATAGTAATTTTTTTAAAGACAAAGCTAGCAAACTTAAAAGGTATCTTACAAGCTCTCTGGAGAAATTACTTGGATATGTCATTCCCATTAATGTAATAATTTTCAGGGTATTAATAAAAATTACAAAATGTCGTCTTGTCCCAGAAACCTATTTACTCCCCTATTTCCTAATCTTCAGAAACATGCGTCTGGAGAAATGGAAGGAGTCAGAGAACTGCCAGGCCTCGTATCTAGACCCAGGCTGATACACCAATAACTCTCTTATCGTTTATAGTGCTGTCACTTGAAAAGTATGCAAGTTGACTTAAAAACTGAAATGAGGTCAGTAGTGGCATTTCAACTTTTTACCAGTCTTCCCAAGTAATTTAAAGTATGAATAGTAAAATAAATTGAGAATTTACAGACTATTACATTTCACACGAGAATCTGAGTCCTTAATAGAAAGACATAATCAAATGCCTATTCAGCTGCCTGAGGCCACGTGTCTTTACACAGTCCCAGAAATGGAGGCACAGGCTACAGATACCGAGTGCAAGGCGGCGACTCCTGATATATCACATGAGAAGGGACATGAGCAGCTTTCACAGGTTATGAGGTACCTCACCCAAACCAGTGCTTCCCAAATGGTATCACCCCACTTTCTTCTCTAAAACCAAAGGAAAAAGAGCACCCTTCTTCAAGGATGGTCAAACTGTCGCCGAATGCAGAAATATGTGCCATGTAAATCATCATCATTATTATTATAACAATAAACCCTAATATTCATGGACCTCTTACTATGTGCTTAGCACTGTGCTAAGTGCTTTATATGCAGTGATTCATTTAATCCTCAGTATAACTATTGCTGTTACTATTCTCATATCACAAATGAGAAGACTAAAATTTAGCAAAGTTAAATCACTTTCTCTAGAGTCTCCCCAAGCTGGCAATTATTAGAGCTTGAATTTGAACTTGGGTTATCAGAAGTCTGTACTTTTAACCAATGCTTAACTAAGTAAGTTCAGTGCAGACTACTGTGAAGCAAAACCAGCTTCTTGCCTTGATTATTATAATCTAGACATCTCCCACAATAGAGACAAAAAGGTAATTATAGCTGTGTTATGTATAAACATATCACATCATAATAATATTTTATTTGGTAATAGAATGCTCACAAAAAGCCCTTCTATATCAGCATATTCAGGAAAGTATAATACGCTTGTTCTTTCTTGTATAAAAATATACCAGGCAAGAGTCATTACTCCCTAAAGAAACCTGTGCGGTATGGTTTCACGTTTAAAGTCAAGGAGTGCTGGACAGACCTGAATCCGAGTTCCCCCTGTGTCACTAGCACTGCACACTAATGACAGACGTTTTTATCTTTGTTTTGTTGTTATCGTCACCACACATCCACTTTCCCATATGTACGTGATCTAAAAAGAGTGTTCCCTACCTAGAGGTTCAGTGGAGATGAAATGAGATCATGTATCTAAGATGCTTTATGTCAGTACCTGGCACATAGTAACTGGTCAATAAATACTCGTAAACATTTTTTTAAAGAACACTAAAATAACAGCAGTGATACCTAGCTGTCAGAAACAGGATAGGGAAGATGCAAGTGGAGTGTATGGAGCCTTTGGAAGCAAGAGGAAAAATGTCCCTTACAGAAATTCTCCCTGAAGGAGTCCAGGATTCAAACTAACACCACTGCATCTAACATGCCTTTAGAAAAACAATACTCAACCTTAACTTTTAAAAAGCTCATATGGTTAAGTGTGGTTTTTTTCTGAAAGCCCTTAGAAGATTCAGGTTTCAAAATATTATATTCTATTGATGCAGTTAATGATATGTGTAAGACTTGGCATTCCTTTTTTAAAAAAGATTTTATTTATTTTTAGAGAGGAGGGAGGGAGAGAAACATCAATCAGTTGCCTCTCGAACACACTCCGACCAGGGACCAAACCATGACCCAGACATGTACCCTGACTGAGAATCAAACCGGCAACTCTTCACTTTGCAGGACCACATCCAACCGACTGAGCCACACGGTTCAGGGTAAGACTTAGCAGACTTTCTGGCCCGCGGCCCTCAGAAAATATTAGATGGTGTTACTTATGATCCTTTCGTTGTTATCTTTTTTCTGCCTGTGTGTTCTTTGCTGTCTTTGAGCACAAAAATGAGAGCTACACAATTGCCTAGAAATGTAAGCTCTTGGGCCTGGAGAGACTGGAGAATCGGTTTCAGGGACAGACAGTTTTATTTTTTTCATAATCTAGAGACCAAACTCATGTCAAACTGCAGACAGAAGCTCTTTTCACATTTACACCCGGGTGAAAAAAAGAGTGATTGACCATACTTAATTCGAGTTGACTCTCTCAGGGTGAGAGCTATGATTCTTTTAACATTGACTCGGAAACATCTCTCAATAATGTAAAAAGCATAGCTGTCACTGGCCTGGGGACTGGCAAGCAAAGCAAACATTCTCTTTTTTTCTGCTAGGTTCATCTCCGGATGAATTTAAAGTTAATCACAACTGAGGGTAGGAAGGTGGAGATTGTGTGATCTTGAGCTTTTTTTAATACGGCAGCTGCACAAAACTATCGAGGGCTTGAAATGAGGCTGGTGTCATTGAGATATGCAGTAAGTACAAAATATACACAGGATTTCAAAGACTTGGTTGGCAAAACAGAATTTAATGTGAAGGGAAATTTTCTAAGAGACTCCATACTGTGGTTCACTAATATTTATACTGCATATTTTTAATCAAGGTAGGATTAGGTTTCCCAAGTCCAAAACTGAAGTCACTGCATCAACTCTCTAGGTAGCAAGTATGGTTAACAGTTCATGTATGCCTCCTGTGTGCCAGGCACTGTGCAAAGGTTTCATCCATTTCTTCATTTAATTTTGTTCTATACAAAGTTACACTGTTAACGCCATTTTACAGATGAGTGAACTGAGCCTCAGTTGATTTAAGGAACTTGTTGAAGATCATGCAGCTGAAGCCTGGTTATGTCAAAATCTGCTTGACTTTGAAGACCACACTAATAATAACTTATTTTCATAGCCTCTTGATGAATCATTTATTAATAAGCACTGAATGATACCATATGTACAAAAACATTAAACAGAATGGTTTTTATAGTCCCTCTAAATTTCTGTGGGGTTAAAAGAACATCATCTTCCAGATAAAAAGTTCTTCTGAAACATTCTTCTTATCTGTTTTCCAGAAAATGCAGTCAAGTTTAGACAAAATGATTTTTTTTCTGTTAAACAACGTGGGTCAAGTTGTACCTGTAGGTACTTAGATTCCAATTATATTTGATTTATTGTTAAATCCCTTATGCCACTAACTGAACCTCTTAGAAGAAAAGTCAAAGTACTGAAGGCTATAATGGTGAGTGATAAATATATTTTGCCTTATATTTTATTTCTAAAACGATTTATGCTTGTACGCTACAAGCACAGCTTTCTTTTTCAGCTTGGCAAAATGTGCAAAGCCATAGTTAGTTGAACATTTATTTCATCTAATGAGAGGGTGCTGATTAGGGAGATGGTCAACACATATGGTAGGAAGATGCCTGGGGGATAAATCTCAGAGTGCTACTTGAACTCTATCCTCAGTTCAAAACTACTAAAAATGGATATTGTCTGATAACTAAGAGTAAACCATTTTATGTGCCTGAAATAGTGGCATTAAATTGATGGTAGTTGACAGAACAGGAAGGAAGGAGGAGGAACAGCACTGTCAAGCCAACAATATGACAAAATAGGCCGGAAATTGTTAACAAGGTCAAAGAAATATGCTTTCCGCTCCTTTCTTCCGGGGCTGTATGAAATAGTTCAAATATGTCATTTTGTTTATCTGTCCACACTGTCCCTGAAGGGATGGAACTCAGTAGTGACTCCCATTCAGCCAGAGAGGAGACGGAAGCGGAAACAAGTGCACAGACTCAGCCGAGTCCCGCAGTTCGCTCTGACTGTCGATGCACTCGCAACCTCCTTCAAGGGAACGGGTGGACCAAGTGAATGCAAAGAGAGAGTTTTCAAGGAAGAAAATATATAGAGAGTTTTCAAGGAAGAAAAAATATAGAGAGAGTTTTCAAGGAAGAAAACTCAGAATTCACAGGAATTTGGTGGAAACTAGTTTCAATGCTGTGTATTTTTAACCAGATTTTCACAAACTTCTGTAGTGCATATAAGAAGAAATGACAAGGGCCATGCTTTAGTTAGCCAGCAGTTCTGCGTGCAGTGTTATCACAGAAATAATTTAACTGCTATGGAAAATGTCCCGACTTAGACAAAAGGAGAGCAAATCAACAATGTAGGGCTTCTGTCGATAAAGTGAATAGAAGAAACTGAAGCTCAGATTCTAAGCAATTTGTCATTCTAAGCAAGACGGCCCCTAATTGAAAACATGTCAAACTAAGCAAAAAGAAGGAACTTGTGCAAAATATTCAAGGATTTTAGCTTCTTAAACATAATACATGCAGGCTTTCCCATCATTCAAAGATATTTACAAAAGAAAATTTTTAATAAAAGTAATCTTTAAATCCTCTCACCTGGTGCCAATTAGTCTCTTTCATTTGAATTTCCCTCTGGTTTCCCTACTCTTCATTAAGGTGCCCAGCTTTTTATCTCCTCATGGGACTCCAGCCCACCTTTATCTGACTGGCTTCATTATTTCCATAGCACTGATGCTCTTTACCATATATTGATTTCAATTCTTATTCTTATGTAATCTTAAGAACTCACCTGTGTTGTAAAATGTGTGATACAGTAATACCGGTCAATATCCACTGGGTCCTTGCTGACAACTTGACACTGTGCTAAATGCCCTATATGTATCGTCTCACTTAATCCTTACTGAAGTAGGCACCCACTGAAGTAGGCACATTTATTAGCCCCAGTACATACCTAGAAAAGTAAGAAACTTTCCCAAATGTTTATGGCATCCTAGCTTTAGAAAGTTAGACCAGAAAACCATGGACTGCTAGGCTAAGAAACAAATTTCCACATTTCCACTCACCCAACAGATATTTCCTGAAGGGGTACCACACCCCAGTCTCTGAATGAGGGCCTAAGGACACATAAGTAAGTACATTGTAATTCCAATCTCCAAAGTGTTCCCATTCTAATGGAGAATATGGCCAAGCAAACAAACAACTGCAAATACTCTATCAAATAACCCACAATATAAAGCACGAATCCAGTATGGCAGCAAAAAAGAGGGAGGGATTATCTCAGAGAAGGATTAGGAGAGAATGTTTGGATTTGCCAGTGGAATGATTAGGCAGGAAGAAGAATGGCAGGTATGAAGGCCAATGAGAGAAGACAGCAAGTTCATGGGAGAGAGTGGATCAAGTGTGCTGGGGAGACGGAGGGGTCAGGTCATGGAGACCCTGGCATAATCAAGCTAAAACATTCAACTTTACTCTGTAGGAAATAAGGAGACATGGATGGATTGTCAAGCAATAGGGAACTACTGATGAGAAGCGTGGTGACAGGAGTGACAATGTTCAGCATGAAAGCCGGGTTATTCTCGACGTTTCCCTTCCTGTGAACTTCTCATCGTTCATCCTCCTTATCCTTGAGTTTGCCCTGTTCAGTGTTCCCCTACCTTCTTACTCCCTTACTTCGTATGTTAGCTGCTGTTTTCTCTTTCAACTACTTCGACGCATCACCAGTTTATTCTGTTTAGGACTTTTTATGCTTAGTTAATGGTATTCACAACACTCTGAGGGCCACGGTTGTCTGTGTGTGGTTGAGAGTGAAATGATCAAAGACAAATGGGAAGGAGACTCCATCTTTCCAATAACGTGTAGGAGTCACTCATTTTTTACTGTAAAAGCAGGTATTGGTGAATCATTTACATTTTCTCTCTTAAATACCAAATTATGTTAAGCATGTGTGACTGTCAATTGATTTTTAAAACATCTGTGGCATGTGGGTCATAACAGCAGAAAGAGTTCTTATAAATATTAAACAATACTTGCATCATATACATAAGAATTCCATCAGTACTTGGGTGTATAGTTGGTGCTCAGAAAAAGTATAAGTTGAATCTGAATCTAAAGTCTAGTTTAGCTAGTAAAATTTCAATACCACTGGTTCCTGCAGAGCAGGGGGGAGGGAAAGGAAATTATCTTCTTAGACGCAAAGGGAACTTTCAACACCCAGAAAATTACATCCCACGGGCAGACTCCTACCAACTGACCCCCCGACCATGCAGATCACCGGCTCTTCCACCTGGGGCTACAGATTGTGCGTGGGAAGATTTCTCGGCTGTCAGATAAACCCAGGAGTACATTTTATGTACCCAGCTCAAAAGATGTTCGACTACCCACTCATTTTTGTACCATTTCCCAAGCTCCATACAGAATTTTTTAAAAAGCCATGTCATGTGTCTATGGCTGTGGCTTAAAGTTTTCTGTAAAATGTCTTAAAAAAGAAAATTTTGAAATGTATTAATATTTAAAACTAGAGTGTCTGAAATTCTGAGGCATCACAAATCATGTTGATCCAATTTTGTCTTTTGAGAGAACAGAATAGCCCATACATGACCTAAGAACTCTTTACTCATTAAAGTAATAAAACCATGTACTTGTCAACTTTAAGATTGTAGACACAGTTTTTATTTGATTCTTAATTAATTCTCTAATTTTTGCTCATCCACCAAAATATCATTGTCACAAGTACTCTTACACATTAGTTCTGAGACTCTGCATATACTTTTCCCAAAAATACATTTGAATAAGGTTCCTAATGATAATCTGTTTTAGATTGTCTTGTGTGGGTTTAAAATGAGGCCAATTTCAAAGTTCTTTGACAATATAGACAAGCTATTGCTACTCCATCCTCCTGTTAGACAGCAAGTGTTCTGTGAATGCTGCTGGTTAGTATTTTCATTGATTCTCTTGCTTGACATCATCTATTCCTAATAAGAAGGGAAAACGCAGTTGTAACAGAATTGGGATCAAAATACAAAATTAAGTATGATATGAACAGGCTACAAAACCCTGAAGATACAGATCAAATGAAGAAAAATGAGTTACCCAAAGAGGACCTACTCATCTCTATACATAATTTTATCCCTGCTCCCTCTTGACTGAAAATTTCATCTTCAATTAATTGTGTAGCTTTTTAAAATGAAATATCTATGTTCAACTATTCTGATATTTAATCTCTTTTAACATCACACATTCATGCAAGACTTCTAGGCATTGTAAATAGACTGGAAATTGACCCACAACTGAGTAGTACCTTTACCACATACTTGCTGTGAGGTCTTGGATAGTTACTTAGATAATCCAAGTTACTTAGACAACCCAAGCTGTATTTTCCACGGGGTTGCTCAAAGATTAAATGAGATGGACAGTGCCTTGCTCCAGTTCAAAATGCTGGAGGAACAACTCAAAGGCATGCATATCTCAGAGACACTTCGGGTTTGATTCCAGGGTTCCCGGCCACCACAATAAAGTGAATATCATGATACAGTGATTTGTAATCTTTATGCTGGTGGGGGGTCTTGCCTTCAATTTGTAAAAAATGCAACACCTTAAACTGTAAAAATGTGGGGTACAATAAAACATGGTATGCTTATAATGGGCTCTCTTACCAATAAAGTTGCAGTTACTGATTAAGATGTCTCACCCTCCCGTAAAAATTTTGTGATCATATATTCTTTTTAAATTTTTTTATCAGTTATATCCTTTGAAACAAACTTGTTCAGAGTACAGTTTGTGTTAGAGCAATAAATGACACCTTTTGTATTTTCTCATTTGCCCAATGTATAGCCAGCATATCCAATCATCTTTCACACAAGCTATTATAAAACTGATGTATTTACAATTCCAAAGTGAAGTCCATTAAATTTTACAACACACTATAACTGTGAACCTGCCAATGGCCAATGACGATTTCTTCTTTTGTCTCTCATTAAGAACTCTAAAGAAATAAATCACTCATTTCCTGCCATTAAAAAGAAAGTTCTCATATTTGCAGAGTATTTTGAAAGAACATGTCAGAAAGTTAAGGGATGACTACTCATTTCTCCCAATTAATTTGAATAGTAGTACCCGGTTCCATTACACACTATTCTACATAGCACCGTATTTTGAAAACCATAATCCACACCAGTTAATACTTACTTGTTCGATTTTGCTAGTCATCACACTCACTTTGGACAATGTTTTGAGTAGAAACCAAGTCAAGCTCACCAATGTGAGACCAATGGGGACAATGAGGTGCAGAACTTGGTGATGACCCACTAGCTGCCCTCCCATGGGAACGGAAATGGCCCTGACTCAGGCAGTGTACGGTTCCTAAATACGCTGCACAGGCCACCGACTCAGTGCTCACAAGAAAAGCTGGTGGGCAGCTCAGAAATGCAATCCCACCTCTTACATCAACGACTTGTTTTTCTTGGGGGAATGTTTACTCTTTTTATGATTGTTTACTGCTTTTTGTCAGTTGTCAGCAGATGACTAGACTCCCATGCAATACCCCACCAAGATGGGAAGTAACAAAGTAGGGTTGAGTATTGTAATTCAAACAGCTTTTAAAAAAAATTGATCTAATGTGTATTTAATCATCCACATAATTGCTACTGTATTGCCTGGTAATTGGGTGTGAATGATAAGTGGTTCATGTAAATGAGCACATTCCAACTATTACCAATACGAAAAAAATATTTGTAGACTTCCAATTCACAAACTGTGTTCACATCCATTATCTCACTTTATTAATTTCACCCTTCTTTTCTTTTCCTGACCAGCTCAACATTTCGAGGGTCAGCTGGAGGGAAAGCAGAGAGAATGTGGTGAGTGAACAGAGGGACTCAGGGTCCTGAGAGAAGTGGCATTGAGGGCGGTTTGAGAGCTATGCCAACCTGGTTTCAAGTCCAGGCTCTGCCATGGCTTTGCTGTGTGATATTACACGATGTCCTGAAACTTCCTCAATCAGAATCTTCTCAGGTGTCAAAGGAGGGTGAGGCACAGCCTGTCTTAGGTCAAGAAAGACTAGACCCAATTCTATTACTTTTTGTGCCGCTTACCCCTTACCAGTTGCTATGAGAACTGAATATATGTGATAGGCCTAAGCCACACCTAAGTTGGGATCAGGAAACACTGCTTTGCTGTCCTTTCCACCTCAATCTTTAACACATGTGAAAAACAAAAAACAAAACACTCCTTTCTCTTATTGAAAGGCTCAAGGAAGTTGTTCTGATTGTTCCAGGTTCATTTCCCTGAGACATCAGGACACATAGAAGGAGTATAATGAGGTCTCGCCTTTCTTGACCTAGGGCAGACTGGTCCTTACCCTCAGTAGTGAATACTGTATTTATCAAAATAAAAGTGAAA
The DNA here is from genome assembly GCF_014824575.4 of Sturnira hondurensis. Taxonomy (NCBI): domain Eukaryota; kingdom Metazoa; phylum Chordata; class Mammalia; order Chiroptera; family Phyllostomidae; genus Sturnira; species Sturnira hondurensis. The sequence goes on from NW_028089315.1 coordinate 3,654,444, forward strand.
AATGAGATGAAATAAAACTCTGGCTAGGAATAAAAAGAGGGAGAGAGAGAGATGGAGCTGTGACAGAATCTTCCCTCTCCCAGGAAGTGGACCAGATGTGTTGAATCCAGAGTCCAGTGAGTTCTCTCACAATTATAGGACCCATGTGACCTTGTAGGTCGGAGGTTATGGCCCTTTTGCCCAAACGTTACTTAAGTTTAGACTTTGCTGAAGATGCCACAAATTAGCATTTAATCCTGAGCATAAGTTCTATGGAATAATATTCTGTGTCACTCACCAACAAACCCCGCACACATATCCCGCAGAATCACTAAACATGTAACGCACCACAAGTGGTTGGGAACTACTCTTGCCTCTAAATACTTTTTCCATGTCAATGAGGAATACTGGTATCAGCCCATGTCTCCCAAGATTATGACAGAACTAAACTGAAATAATAAAACATCATAATTACCAAATGCTAAGGCAATGCCGCTAGATAACATCACCTATAAATTAAACTTCACCATATGGCCTTCAGATTAGTCACACACTGAAAACTTGGGATCACATTCCATCAAACAATATGGTTTTAGAGTGGGGGAAAAATGTGTATCCCATCATTTGGGGCCTTATAATAGTCTACTGGTGAGAGTTAATTCATGAGATATGGATCTCTAAATAAATTAAGGTATATATTTATACACACTCGCGCACATATGTCCATTCCCAACTTTGCCCTTGTATGTTTCTATATCTGTACAGTTATAGTTCCAACATAATCCTTCAGGCAACTTTTATACCAGCTGTTTCTATCATTCTTCTTCCTCCACCTATTGCCTCATTTGGCATAAAGTTTTATACCTCATCTTAGAGTGAACATTTAGTCAGACTGACAATCTCCATAAAATTACTATTTTTACCCCCCAAGGACTTCTGGGTCATCCTGGTAGTGAATTGGCTGCCACCTAATTCTGGAGCAACTTGTCATAGCCCAGACTTCCTAACTAGACACAGTCCTGCCATAACTACTAACTGGAATACTTCTGTAAAGAAAGGTACAGCGAGAGTCTTGTAGCTGACATTCTACAATGATTTTCCCACTCCTCCATCATGGTTGCTGATAAATGCCCATATTCCAAAAGAGATAAAGAGAATAGTTACAGCTTGGCTTTCAATGCTGAAAGGTGGGACCTCATGTTGTTGCTAACGGACCCAGAGAATATCGGGAAGAGGGCTCACCCAGACCTGTTTAATTTTCAAGAGAACCTCTGTTTCCAGTGGGATCCAAGTATTGGTGCCGTGGGCAGATTTTCAACCTGTCTTGTCTGGTGATATGAAGAACAAGAGTAAGGCAGAACACATGACAAAATAAACAGATAAAGCAAATTCAGTTGACTGGACATAAATTCTGTAATGCTAATGATTTCTAAAAAGTCTCAATGAAGCAGCCATTCACTGTAATTTATGCAGATCTGAAGTACAGGCCCTTTAACCCCAATCCCCTATGCCTTTCCCAGAGTGGGCCAGTGAATACTTCCTTACCTGCTACACACAAATGCCAAGTGCCACCAATGTCCCCCTAGACGCAATTTGATCATGTAAAATACTAAATGAAATAATGGAACAAGTTACACTGACTCATCTTTAAGGCACCTAGGTCCTAAGAGACATATTAGGGTGTGACTTCATTCAGTAAATATTTTTCAAAAACATGTTACACTGAAGGACACAGAGATGAGACAAATTCTGGTCTCCAGAAACCTAGCGTTAAGCGTGGGCTGTCAGACTTGTACTGAGTAATTACAAGTCAAGACAATATATAGTAAGCACTTTCTTGAAAGGTACAAAGGACAGTTAAAAGTTATAAAGACAGAATAGCTGTCTTCAGCGGAACAAAATCAGGAAGGCGTCAGGAAGGAAGGGCCTTTTGAGCTAGACCTTGGGAGATGGTTAAACAGGAAAAGGTGCCTCCTACGTGCACCTCCCTCGTCTTCACCCCCTGACTGCTTTCAGAGTCACGCTCCGTTTCCTCCCGTCTGAGGTCTTCTGCACAGGAAACGGTCTTCCCTTCTCTTCATTAACACCTACGGATTATTCCTCAGGGGAGCCTTTGGGACCTGCCAACAGAACTTCCTTTTCCCTGATATCACAGCATCTTGCACACGCCCTTCACAGCATCAACCATGGTTTGTCATTTGGCATTCACTCAGGTGAGTTTTAAAATGAGGAATTACTTCTCCTTCCAGACTACCAGTTCCATAGCAGGGAACCCTGTCTCCATTGTTCAGTGTGTCCTTATCACCAGCTCACTGCACGCTGGGGAAGCACTCGGTCTTGGTTTGCCTGGGGACTAGGCATGTTATCTGTAAGAGGTTACAGATAACAACTCTGAGCAAAAGTGTTGAACAGAAGTATACAGGTAAAAACACAGAAGACTGAATAGGAATGAGTTATGCTTTATAGCTAAAGGTGAAAACAGAGGAGGCTCAATGAGGAATTAGCCAAATCAGGTAGTTTGGGGGCACACTGTTGAGTCTGAAATCTTATTTATCCTTCCACGAAATCCTTCTGAAGTGCACCAGTCAGAATGAATGCATCATTCCTTCTCAGTATTTTCTGCCTCTCCGTGAAATGACTTATGCTTACTTTGTGCCACATTAAGTTGTACGGGGACAGAAAAACTTATTCGTGTTCATATCACACAGCCTCAAGAACAATGTCACAGTAATTTTTTAAATGTGTATTGATTTTTTTTTCATGACGATACCTGAACAAGTAAGAGGTGTGTTCCAAGTGGAAAGTTAAACCAATGGAAGTTTACAGATAAGATTAGTATTGAGAAGACATTTGTACTTGTTACTGAACCATCTCTCAGCTCTAAACCCATCCTCTGTCCTGTTTTCTGATGCTGACCCGATGGTTCAGCAAACTACTTCTCCTTTGCCAGCTTTATACTTATTTAGGATGAGTCAGGGAGACCCCAGGGGGAGGCCCGGTGAATCTTTCTGCTCACCTGCCTTTTTGCACTGCACTGCCCCTCAGTGACCCCTCACCCAGGCCAGGAGCAGTAGGTTTCACTTTTCAGCTTTCTCCTACCCTCCCAAATCAGCCTCCCCATACTTTCAGCACCAGCAGCAACTGGTGCTGAAACTGACTCCTCTGTTTTCCCCACTGTCTTTCCAGTGGTTCTGGAAATGGTGGTTTAAAGACCATTTAAACACTGGTCTTTAAACCAGGTTTAAATGGTGGTTTAAACACTGGGGTCTGAGACCCCACCGCAGAGGTCTCAGATCTTCAAAGAAGCCCAATGCCACCCTCTCCTCAAAAGGTTGTGTCCCTGCTCTGTGAGACCCCTCTCCAATCTTCAGAGTTCCAAATGCCCACCTTTCGCTTTCCTCCATACTCAGCCCGAATTGTGTATGTACCTGCTTCTCGCAGTTATTAGCTTTGTGCGAATCCACTGCTCCCTTCCCAGGCCTCCCCTCAACCTGTCTGAACAATTCCTGTACTAAATCGCCTCTGTTACAATAACTCGTATGGCCTGGTCTTCTGACCAGACACTGGCACAGTAGTAATAGTTAAGGCATAGTAAGTAGGCTAATGCAATAATTCAGGAACAAGGCAGTAAGCCACTGAACTCAGTGGATAAGAATAAGAATGAAAATACATTAACAATAGTAGCAGCACATATGCTCTGTGTGAAATACGAAACTTAAGCATTGCAGCATGTCTATGAGATAGGTAGCAACATTGAGTTTACTTCTACATAAGGATACTGAAACAGAGAAGTAATTTGCACAGATCACAGAGAGTGAGTACATGGTGAAATAGAAATGCAGACAGTCTCCTATCTAAGCACGGAGTCAATGGCTTAAGCACCAGGTACATATTCTTACCCAGTCTTCCTGCCCCCACAACAATTCACCAGAACAACAGCCCATCTACAAGAAGTAATGCAACAGAGCTGAAAAATGGTACAAGGAAAAGAAATTTACGTTGATGAGAGGGATGGGAAAGCCTCCACGGATAAGCGAGGACATAAATAGTTAACATACTCTATGTACTTGAATTCTTAGTTGTAAATTGTTTTCACTTTCTCATTTGTATTTTGAATGATTTCCCTTGATTTGAAAGGGAAATAAACTAAAAATTGTAAACAACAGATATAATCTATCATACATTTATATTTACTGATTGCCTGAATTCAGACAACTAAAAACCTAGTGGCACAAAATAAGTATGACAAAAGAGACTTTCTTTCTTGCTGAATCCTTCTTTTCCTTGGGGCTAAATTCATATGTTATTAATGAATAGAAAATTGAAGTTCTTCAAAATTATATGGGGTACCTCAAAGTATATCTCAACTTTATAAACAATAGACAAATATAAATAATATTTCTGTGTCTGGTGGTATACATTCACAGGTTGATACCTATTCAAATAAAAGTTAAGTTAACCTAGAGATCAGAAGCTCAGAATAAACAGGAACCAGAAGAAAAGGTCAGAGGCGTGCACTGATGCGCCAGTCTACTACAAAGAGTTTCACAAGTTGTGCAATGCGGCCCAACTTTAAACCACCATTTCCAGAAACACTGGAAAGACGATGGGGAAAACAGGAGTCAGCAGCAGTGACTGGGGTAGATCTCTTCAGGGGCAAATTCTGCCCTTGCCACATGTTAAGTAACCCGGGCAAGTTACTTAATCACTGCAGGCTCAGCTTCTTTTTCTTCCAAATGAGGATGATAATTCATCTGCATAGTGAAAAGCTGAGTGCAGTATCTGGAACAAAGCACTCAGTAAATGTTAACTCCCACTTTACGTGAAAAACATGGTATACAGCAGTTATGTATGTGCATGCATGTATGTACACATATATACCAGTATACATATCAGTGGTGTATTATATTAATACGACATAAAATTTCATTGAGAACAATGAGCATGAATATATCATCATTAGCAACCATGACATTCCAACAGGAACTGCAAGTTTTTCGCTGTTCGCCTGTTTCACAGAGGGATACTCAGGATCAAGGAGAAACTTCTGAAATATGAAAGGCAGCAGAGGGGACTGAAGGCAGAAGAGCCCGCACTGGGAGCCGGAAGACTCCATGACCCCAGCAAGTCCCTCTGGCCTTTCCAAATTGGAGTTCCTTCATCCGGCAAATGAAGATACTATCAACTTCCATAGAGGATTTCTCAAGGATTCAATAAAAGATCGTCACGTTTGGCAATGTTTATGAATGAACTTTGCAAAATACTCTGTAAGCTCCTTTCACGGTTTCTGCTCATATTGTCTTCAGTGGCATTGGTTGGTCACAGATCCTGTCTCTCCAGAGAAGAAAGATGTGGCAGATCCTCCTTGACTAGACACTATATGTGGGGAGCAAAGCATAAACTCCTTTCCTGGACTGTTGCATGCACAAATTGGAAACGTACTTTCAAGTGAGGAAAGCCTATCAGCAACTATCAGGAGGGGGGAAAGGCTTTCAGAACTGACATGTCAATTCCCTCTGCCTCAGTGCCAACATTCACATCACGTCAGTGAGAACCTCCGACCGTACAGGGGAACACCCAAGACCGCATTGGGTAGAACCCGGGACTCTGTGGGGTTGGGAGGGGGACAGAATATGCATGTGCAATTTCAGATAGGCAAAGTGCTGGCCCAAATCTGGCTCTTGGAATCTGAGAATATGCAACATGTCCTTATCTCCTGACTAAAGTTTTCTGAAATGCTCCAAATACCAGTGAACTATAAAGATTGGATACAAATGGCATATTCTCTCTGTAGTACCCCCTTGGAACCTATTCAGTGTAGTGCAGAGAAGCGACTGGGCATCACCTAGGGTCTCTCACAGTAGCCTTATGTCACTCAACCGTCCTTGCTGTAGTATTGTCATCAGCAAAATCAGGGTCATGATGTCCACTTTCCAGAACTGTTGAGAGAATTAATTACCATAAGGTAGACAGACCGTGCAGTGCCTACTGCCTCCGCTCAGGATGGCCTCTGAGAAGCAATGACCTGTGTCACATCCACATTTGCGAAGAGGCTTCAAATAGCCATGCAAGAAACTGAATGTATTCAACCCTGTGTTCTTCGGTGGTGCCTGAAAGATTATTCTGATTACTAAAGTCTTCTATATCAGGAACATGATAGGAATTCCCAATATTCAGCTTCCGCAAGTCAAATTCTCTAAGAAGAAAGCAGTATTTTTACCCAGGAAAACACCAATGTAAAACATTATACCTTGTAGAGTCAAAATAGTTACCTTCAGCTCACCCAAAAGCTGGGACAGAGAAAAAATGAGTCAGTTGCCTTTCGGCGTGTGGGTGGATGTAGGGAAGCCGCTGAGATCTGCCCAGGATTCTGAGTGGGGGAAACACTCAGCACACAGAATATCCTGCTTGCATTGTCCTCAAGGACAATGGAAAGGTTTTCACAAGGTGACTACATCTAGGAAGTTTTATTTTGAAAAGTTTAGCCTTACCACAGTGACATAATGCATAGGAAAGGGATTACAGTCAATAATACCGTATAACTTTAGACAGTGAAAGAAGGTTATTGGAATAGTCACGGTGATCACTTTGTGAGGTATAGAGAGGTCAAATCATTATGCTGTGAACCCAAAACTAATATAATATCACATGTAAATCATATTTAATACAAAAATGAATAAACTGGATGATAATGAAACAAATGAAGGGTGCAGCTTTATTTCTGATAAAAATACATTTATTTTCCTACCCACCCACACATAAAGGGGTCTTCTCAAGATTAGCCTTTGAGCTAACTCATCTACTCACCACCCCCAACAGCTCCTCAGCACAGTGAGCCAACACAAAGAAAAGTTAACCAGCAGAAGTGTAAATGGATGCGGGCAGTTTGAGAGCATTTCTGAAAGTGGAAAAAGCAGTCTAAGAGGTTACCCAGTAAAATGTCTATTTTATTTCTAAAAGGAAATTCCAGGGCAGTGAGAGAAAGTCCTTAGCACTTTGAAAAGCTCCACTGTTGGCAGAGCGAGGGTGGTGACCTGCCTCCGAGCTCTTGTCCTCAGAGAGGGGCTGCCCGTCCAGTGCCAGTGCCCCACAGGATGCGGGCTCTGCCCCGTGTGTCCCCATGTGGAGGCCTTGGTAACACGCCTCTAGCAAATGGGAGATGCCCAAGTGCCGCCTGACTAATTGGTCAGAGGTGCTGAATGCACAAATGACTGTCTTTTCATAATCTGCTAGGACAGTCAAGAATTGCCATTGCTTCCTTGGGCCCCTGGGTTGAAGGACTGGTCCTCTAACACTTGTAAGCAATGTGACTTAGGAAGTGACAAACTTTTGGGTCCTCCATTTCTTCTGTAAGATGTTTCAAGTATCTCTGGGTCTTATCACAAAGTCTAATCCCTGGTATATGAGTGAAATAGATTTCACATCATAATTTGTTATTCAGCTTCATTGTCGTATGAGTCATTAACATGTGCAGGAGTGGACAAAGGCAGGTTTACACTCGTGAGTATGCAAAACACAAGAATTTATTCTTGTATTATTTGTTAATGATTGTATTATTTCCCCTACAAACTACTGTAAAGCTACTTTTGCTGACCCCTGTACTTTCCTTGTAGATATTTCCATCCTGGACCACATTTTCAACAACTTGATTGTTAAATATTAAATCACTTTATTATATTTATTATGTAAAGGGTTCCTATTGCTCTGGACTCAACTTCTTGAACTTAATTTTTTATGTATTTGCACTGATTTATCATTTTTGGTATATTTCTTTTAACACTTTTCCTCCGAAGAAAATTCTAAGTTAGGCCACACAATCACCATTTAGGGTGTTTTAAGGTATATTTGGATTTTGTTTTTATTTTAAAACAGACAAATAGTTTGTAGTACCTTGAATAAAAATTAAATTACTGATCGTATATTTTTTTTGGTGTTTCCATTAGGAAAGTGCAAAAATAATAAAAAGAAAATGTTAAATTGAAAATGACAATCTTATCCAGAAAGATATATTTATATATTCAGTATTTCTATTAAAAAGCTCATGAGATCTGTCATGCCCAGTCAGCTAAGAATTATAAAATAAATTTTCAGAGACGTCTTCTAGGCTAGCAGTGATCTCTAATCACTAAGGTGAGGGAGTGACAGAGGCTGATTATGCTTTCCAGAGAACAGACACCTGAGGCACTTCTCACAAATAAAGCATGGTTTTTGGCGGACATCTCTGACGGCCCACATAGGAGGGCCTTCACCTGACAGTGAAGAGGCCTGTGTGACCCCCCACAAACACATACGCACATGGTGACTCATCTGTTGGCCACTGATGGCTGTGGATCCAGATTGTGGTAAATATTTAACTTTCTCAAAATCTTGAAACAGAAATACAATGGCAGTGCCATGCAGAATATATTATGTTTTTTATCTTTGAAGTAATTTAGAGGGAATACCGCAAAGGAGACTTAGAACTTGGGAAGTGTTTGAGAGAGCAGGTTGGCAGAGAAAATACCTTTAAAAATTATAATACTGGACATAAAATTATATTTTGTTAATATCTTACCTTCCTATTCATTATAGAATAGGTCTCTTTTGGTATGTTTTGAATCCCCCATACTTGCAAACATCCCAATTCTCACCAGGTTTCAAGACCTGCTTTAAATGGCATCTAATCTCTGAGGCCAACTGGATTCCTCTACCGTCTTGTGGAATTAATCTCTCGACCCAGTGTGCAAGCATCTTCACCAAGCACAGGATATGTAGCCTTGAGTGAAATACTTAACCCTTCTAGGTTTCAGCGTCCCTGCTTTAAAAATGTGGCTAATAATAGCACCCACTTTATAGATTTATTATGGGGATTAAATGAGATCATATTTATGAAAGCTGCTTGGAAGAAAGCCTGTCCACTGTGAGTGCTGTATCAGTGTTTCTTAAATAAATGAAAGAAATTCATCTCTAACGTCACTCATCACTTGTCTTTATCCTCTCTTCTGTCCTGGATACTTTTCCCAGATAAGGTCAAGGTCTTTAAATTGCCATATTTAACCAATTCTACCTGCTTTTTAGTAGCCGTTGTAAATGTCTGTTGGGTTAAGAAATGGTCTCTGGGTTTCACTCGGGACTAATCATTAACAAACAAAGACTGGTTTAAAATAACCAATAGGGAGATTTTTCTTTCTAAATATTATTTTCTTTGTATTTTTCTGGACTATTAACTCTTAAGTCTCAAGTATCCCATCAGTGCTGGATACACACAGTGGGCATGTAATGAACATGTGCTAAGTGAATAAAAGTGAGTAAAAAGCCCCTTTTCTCAGAGTATTAAAACATCTTTAATGTTTTACCTGAAATAATGCCCAGATCCAACATTATCATATTCAATACAGGTATATATCAAGCAGATTTTGTTTAAACTTTTAAAAAATGTTTTAAATATCTTTAGAAGACAGGCATGTGTTTACTTACAGGCCCTACTTTATCTAATTTACCGGTTAGTTAAAAGTGTCAGTTACACAGGCAAAAGTGTTTAGCACTATGCTAATGGCAGGATGTATTTCAAAAGAGGCATAGGACATATCCTCAAGGAATTAACAGACTAGATGGATCAATGACACAGCTAACACTGTGCTTTCAGACCATATGATTGACACCGTGAGTGATAGAGCTTGTGAGCGATCACAGCACTGAGAACTGGACTAATTGGGAGGCATGTCTCAGAAGAGGCTAGTAGACAGAAAGGATTTGTATAGATGGCACATGGGAGCAGAAAGCAAGAGACTGATTCATCTTCCCATATTGCCTCTCATCAACTCATCACACTGTACTGAATTTAATTCCTCTGACTAGAAAAACTAGTGTCCAGAGAGTCAAACCTGCAATGCTTGGTGGACTAGGATGGGGGAAATGGGAGGTATCTCAAGAGATAAGAATAGTTAGAACAGGGCTTCTTAGGGGAAAGTGACCCCCAACTAATGATCCCTTAGGTCTCGTGTCTGCAGAGTGCGCAGCCAATTTGCCTTGCGTTGGCTGACATCCTTTAGCCGGCCCCCCTGACCGCTCTGTGACCTGTTCCCAGCCCTCTGGTTGTTTTCAGTTAGGTTAGTATGACTCTCTGCTGCTCCATTTGACTTAAATACTAGTTTCCAAATAAAATATAAACTAATTTGCTGCATATTTTGAAGTGGCTCACTCAAGGCTTTAAGTTTCAAAGTCGATTTTCCTTAGAGGGTTTGTGTATTTCTTTCCCCCACCCCTCATTCAGAAATGATTAGGTAAGTTATATTAAACTGTTCTAAAAGAAGGCATCTTTCTCTAGATGTTTTCCTCTAAACTCCCACGCATTTTATTACTATTTCATCTCTCCTGGGCCTAGCCAGAAACTTGGCCTCCTTTGACTCCCAAACATACCAAGTTATTAAAAATACCCTTCAGCCAAAATTAAGGAAAGGTCAGTGAAATGAACTCAACATAGGACTGAAGCAGAATACAGTGGTTTCTTTGACTTCAAGTAGGAAATGAGCAGTGGTGCTTTTGGATTGCCAGTTTTTGTCACTAATCTGTTGCTGGACTCTATCACATGTGAATGTCTTTTCTTGTCAGATTTCCTCCTATCTCTCTATTTGACTGTCACCAAAACATGAGGGTTAGCTGAAATAACAAGAGCTTATCTCATTGAAAAAAAAAGTTAGCATTCCACAGAAAGATATGGCACCTTCAGTTGGTATTAAGAGGAAAGTAAAATTAGAACCTTGGCACTCCAAGGTTAATACAGTAAAAGACAAGCAGACACACTATTTTCAGACTGTCGCTAATTGAGTCTTATTTGGATTAGAACGCGCCAAAAGGAATCAACGCATCAGCAATGGGTACGCTAACAGGGAGGAGACAGCTGCTGGTCCAGACATGGTAGAGCAGGCCTCCTGCTTGCCTCCCAGATAACACAGAGGTTCAGTGTCAAACTGGCTGTCGAACAAAAGGAACATTATTTTGGAGGGGAAAAAAAGTACCTTTGCTCTGGTCCACAGAAACTGTTAGGGCATCTCACCCCTGGGAGCACCAGTGCTTAATGTGGTTTTTAAAGCCAGCTTTCTAAACTTGCATCTGTTGCGAAAGTGAACCATATTCAAGAGTAAAGCACAATTCATCCGCAAGGCTATCCTTTTGCTAAGGAAAACAAGAAAGGCATATGACATTAAAATGGGAACTCAGAAACTTGGCAAGAGTTTCTTTATCAAGAGGGAGAGAGCAAGTGAGCAAATCATTAAATATAGTAATCCACTGACATTCATGAAGAAGTATGTCCCAAGACTTTCATAAATCCCGAATTTATGGTATCGCTGTGATGTACGATTACCCCCACCAGAGCAGCCATGAATAACTCACACGGATTACTGTGTGTGACTCAGGAATTGAAGAGAAGGAAATCTGCACTGACACACAGCTGCTCTGGTTGGGCGCTGCCGTCAGCCTCACTCACCAGGAAACAATTCAAATTTAAGTCTCAGCAAGATGGCAACTTGCCACAGCCACTATCCTTGATGGCAATCTCCAAATAGATAAGACAGTGACCTTAAATTCACGAAGACAAGATTGTACTCTATTCCTAAGAAGGTAATCTAGTCAACTGTAGTGTGGTTTCTTTTGAAACTATAGTGTAATGTACTTTCGAGAAAAAGCCATTTCCTTTAAAAACTTAAAACCCTGTATAGCCCCTTGCCATACCCGGATGGAAGGAGTAGGTGGTAGAAATGTTAGGTTGAGCAGAATGATAGTACCTCAACAGGAATGAATAGTACCGGGAAATGTATGACTCACGGTATTCTCATTTTCTTGAAGTTCTTTTGTACACTTGCACTGAGGTTTTCCACAAAATTCATTCTTGACTTTAATCGTAACTTCATGTAAGAGTCCTTTACTGAGTTCCTATTATTGCAGAGTATTAATATCCCACGATTCAGGAGGTACAAAATGAGCATACGATGCCCTTGGAGAGGCCAGAAACACCCATGTGCACAAAGAACAACACACATTAAAAAAAAAAAAAACCAACTATGAAATTTAGGACCAAGCTAGGGCTGCAGACGTATGCTGTAGAGTGATTGTGAGATGTTTACAAACTTTCAGCTTTGAAGAGTGGACAATGCCCAATTTTCAGGCAATAAGCAATGAATCCAGCAAAGGCATAAAGCCATGTATGTGAACGGAAGGGGCTTTATGGGGCCATCAAGGAGACCGTCTTATTGGAGCAAAGGGCTGATTTAAAGGCAAGCGTGAAGTCACAGATGAAGTCATCATCATATTGCTTTAATTACTACACTTTAAGCAAAAAACCTTGCATTTTACCCCACTGAAATACGAAGAACATGCTCATAAAAGAACAGCATTAACAAATTTATGTTCGTAAAGATGTCAGCTTACAGATCACAGCAGTCAGGTGTCCCACCAGGAGTTGTGTGCCCACCACACACCAGGCATTGTCCTCACCCAGACATGACCCTGTCATTCGCCATGTTGTTTAATGGCCTCCTTCCTCTCCGTCACACAAACTGTAGATTCTGAAGTTCTCTAACTCTTTTACTTTCATTGTAACACATGAACTACTTCAGTTTGGCGATGTATAACTCTACCTGTACTTTCTCATCAATGCAACATTTCTGTCTGAGATCAGAACCACATTATTGCACATTTGGATTCCTGCACTATCGTCCAGACTCCAGGCTCACTGTGTTCAAATAAAACCCATCCCTCCCCCACCCCCAGAGAAGCAGACGGGTAGGTGGAGAGGGGTGGGTATAGGAAAGCCCTGATAGGATTAGCCAATATCCATTGATATGTAATGAATATACTGTGTTGAGTGCTTACTACATAAAGCTTTTTTATTTAATTCTATCCATGACACTGTTGAAAAAGAGGAAACTATGATATGGAGAGACTGAACACTTTCCCACCAGGTTCATGTAATTAATAATTAGTGGAGCTGGAATTTTAAACTAGGTCTAATGCAAAACCTAAGTTTTTAAATAATCATGAATCTAGTCACAATACTTGATGCAGTGACTCCTCCTGTAAAACAAGGCACCTGTTTTGAAGTAGTAGCAGTGAGATTCTGGGATCAGACAGTGTGGGATCAGACTTCAACTCTCTTTACTAGCTATGTGGCCTTGGGCATAATAATAAAAATCTTTAAGCCTCTATTATTTACAAAATAGAATAACATCACTTTCCCTAACACAGCCTTGTTGTAAAGATGAAAGAAGATGATGCATTAAAAATGTTTATACAGAGCCTGACACATAGTTTGTGTTTAATAACAATTGATGAAGGAGTGAATAGACAGATAGACTAATAAAAGGATGAATGGGTTTCTTTTAATAGTGATATGTCAAATAACATATCACTCACAGTAAGGATATCTACTTTATCCCTAATTATTAGGTTTAAAAACTACTTGCTTTTTTTCAGGGAAAGCCATTAAATGTGCCTTTTAATAAAGAGAAAATAATGAGATGCATATATATTTTCATAACAGTTATCACCATTACCAACTACAACAATTATCAACATCAGTTAAAACTCATAACATGCAAGGAGGTTACTTTCCCCAAATGCCTACCCCCCTTCCCTGAAAAATGAATGTGTAAAATACGGAGGCTAAAGAAGAGACGTATGACAAAGGTGTTGCTCTCAGACCTACGCGACAACACAGGTCTGTTTGCAGTTTGACTGCTATGTAACTAGATTACACAACTTTTGCCAACAGGGGACCTGCCCTTCCCGTTGTCGCTGGTGTGGCAATGCGTGTGGGTCACCTAGATGTTACCTGCTTTATCCACTTTCTCTTCCTCCCTCAACAAACTCCCAGTGTAAATATTTACAAGTTCACACTATCCTTTTCTAAGACATTGTCGGAATCTTCTCTCAATACTAGTTTAAGGTGAGCAGAAAATCCATAATACAAAAATTCAATGTTTTATAGGTCTTAGTCCTGTGGTGTGTGGGTAAGGAGGGTCAAAGCAGATAAAGCAGTAGCCAAGAGTTGATAGCAGACCGTGCTTCTGCGGCCAGAGAAAGCAGTGTTTTTATAACACCCCAGACAGTGAAGCTTCTCTAAGACTCCATGGTTCAAATGCACACCTACAAGTTCACCTTCCAGTAGTAGTGTATTCTCTAACTTCAGAGAAAAAATTGATTTCCAAATATTTAATTTCCCCAAATGCCTATCTTTCCAACATGCTCTTCTTCTCCCTAATAAAAAATCTGCTAATTGCACAGCTTGCAGGGCAGGAGAAAAGGCTTCACCGAATCCTAAAATAATGCTGTTGCCAGGGGAGGCGGACTGTTGCTTTCTCTGCTTTTGGCCTTGATGGCTTGTATTTTTGAAGTGTCCAGTAGAATCCAATGTTGTGAACACTTCGTAGCTCAGAGGAACGCCTTTTTTAAAAGGATCAGGCTAACCCCTTCCCTGATCACTTTTTAATATTTACCCCAGTAATCCAAAATGAAAAAGGAAAGAAGACACAAGGATGATGTTAAAAGGGAAAAAGTCTAAGGAAAATACAAAAAAGCAGAAACAGCAACGTGACTGGAAGTCTAAGCAAGAACTAATAGCAAATGTGTCACCAACTAAGATACTCTGAAAGCAGCGATTAGCCCCAATTTGATCAGAGTTGTACCCTGGTATTTAGCACAGTGCTGAAGCCACTATATAGTCACAGAGGACTGCAAACTCACAGTAGAAAATCAAGTACACTGCAGTATAGTTAAGGAAACCTGTATGTATACACAAACATTGGTAGATACAAGGTACATAAATACATAAATGTGCCTAGGAGAGGAAAATTTCCATATAGTGTTTGCATATCTATAGACAAGATCAGGTTGAGGGAACCAATATGTTTTAAAAATAGCATTTTGAGTGAGTGGCTAGTGCAGAGAAACCAAATCCTGTCCTACTTAGACTGTTAATTCTTATTTTTAAAATAAACATGACTTAAAATTGAGCAGGATTCAAAGGCATTCTTAATCCCTCAAAGTTGCACTGAGGTGAAAAGTTCTGATAAAGAAATTACCACGTAGAGAATACATCCTTTCTTTGTTTATTTAAATAGCACGTCTATCTCATCTGTCCAAAAAATTCAAGTGAGTGAGCCTCACCTATTCTGTGACCCGCAACAAAGCATAGAGGAAGAAAGATGAGGTATGAGCAAGAGAAGTTTGGCATTATTCAGAGTGGAACCAGGGACTATGCTTCCCCTAATCCACGGCAGATGTTCATGGTCAAGCTCAGAGTAAAGCCAGCTAGAATTTAAGACTGTTACCACAAGCATAATATATAAATATCTTAAGGGTCAGAGTAATTAAGAAGTTCTGGGAGTAGTGCTTGCTGGGGTTTTGGATTATGTTCGTGCCTCAGTTTTTCACAACATAGAAGATAATTTTAAACAGAATTCAGTAACTGTCACTTCCCCGCTTTGTCTTTTTCAGCCTTCCTCCCAAAAAGGAGATTGAGTTTAACAACCTCAACCAAAGACTTCACACAAGAGTTTGGGCTTTAAAACGTGGAGAAATATTCAAACAATGTTAGATGACCAATTGAAAAACATTTCAAAGCAATCAAAAAATGTTCCAAAGTCCTCAGTAATCGGGGTAGTACAGGGCAGGGCAAAGAGTAGGGTTGAAATTAGCTTCTATGTTGGAATCCAAACACATGTGAACATTTTTAAAGTACTCATGCTATGAGCCATCAAAAATCTATTTGTGTAAATATTTTGATGGCCATCTGTTTTAGCTGTTAACATCTATTCACCCTTTTTAAAAAAATGTTTTTTGTTAAGGGAGCCATCCACTGCTGCTTCTCAAGTTTTGTGGTTTTGGTGGGATCATTTCAAAGGCTTCGGCCAATCAGAGAAGACTTCCCACGGGTTATAATGAGTAGTTCAGATATGAGCACGTGGTCAAATTTGGGCAACAAGAATCAGACCTGAATTTTGGTTTGGCTTTGGAGAGAAAAGCTTTTCTTTTTTTTAAAATGGGATTTAAATGGTAGACTATGGCAATGTCTATAATTACTATTCCCTTGGTACCGTGAGAAAATGAATAAGGGAAGGAAAGCCAAGTCGCGTCCAGGGACAAAGAGAAAACACTTCCTCTTCATAGTATTTTGGCCATCTAGACTAAATCATGTCTGAAGCTTGCTTATCCTTGAACTTTACAGATAGGAAAATCAATATATCACTGTTGGCTTGTCAACTCATCTTCAAAAGTGTCCTAACTGATGAAAGAACCCCTTCCGAAGGAGTCGAGGACATTAAGATTCAATTAAAGTTATTTCAGTTTTCTAAACAGAGTAGTCATTTTGAGGACTATTGTTCATATTTGTCTCCTGAGCCCTATGAATGAATCTATAAGAAAAACCAAAAAGGCTCACTTCACTAAAGATGATATATTTATTATATATATTTCAGAGAAAGACAAGTATCATATGGTTTCACTCTTGTGTGGAATCTAATGAACAAACTGAAGTAACAAGGAAAATGGGGACAGACGCATAGACAGAGAGCAGGATGACAGCTAGTGGGGGGATGGGAGATTAGGGATTGGAGAGATCGTATAAGAAAGAAAAAAGGACTCACGGACACGGACAACAGTGTGGTGATTGTGGGGAGGAGGGGGATATAAGGGGCTAAATGGTCATGAAAAGAAGTACAACAAAGATTAAACAAAAAAGAGTATTGACTATTAAAAGAAAAGTAATAACCATTTGTGGTACAGCTTACAGCACACACTAAACAAAATTATATAAAACAAGAGTATAAAGAGTATGTAGGAGGATATGGAATTACACACTTTGAAGGTTTTACATTATTCATGATTAACATAACATTTGAAAGTAGACTATGAGAAGCTAGAGATACATTCAGTTTCTGGAAGAATCACAAAAAGCTAAACCTAAAAACTAGACCCAATCCAAATGAACATCAAAAGGAAAATGGATACACAGATGGTATATTGTGGACCGCTCTGCCTGGTTCTAGGAATTGTAACTCGACCCCCTGTGGCTAAGGAGGAGTGAGTGAGCTCTGGAACGCAAGCCACAGGAGACAAAGCTTGGTAGCAAATGCTGCCTCAGTTTCCTCCCTGCCCCCAAAGCATGGTCAGAAGTCCTTTATGAGAAAGATCCCTCAGAGGAGGGGCAGGGGCAACCTAGGCCAGGCACAACCACTTGGGAGGCCATCATGGAAGGACTCTGTGTGGGGCGGGGGAGGGCTGCAACAAAGAGCGATGGACTCTCCCCCACCCCACCCCCACCCCCCGGGCTTTGACAAAGCACGAGTTCCCATGTCTTCTGGGAGAAGTGCTTCCTGGCTCTAATCCCCTTAAGCCTGAATACCTGATGGGAGAGATGCAGCTCCTTGCCTTGCTAGAGCATGTCCTGGGGAAAAATCTGTCATCACAAAGACTTGCTGATAAACCTGTGACATCTGCTTTCATTCATATGTTAAGGGTCCGAGCAGGAAATGAGTATGTCTCCCAAAGTTTCCACAACCCCCTTTCCTGACAGACTATGACTCAGACTAAGCCCTCAGATCTCTTTGAAATGTTATCTACTGTTTGATCCTTACTGCCCTATATTCCTGTGTATTACAACCCAATAAAAGCCCTGAAAGAAGGGGCTCAAGGCCTTCTTCCCCTGAGAAACTGGCCACCTCTCCTCCCCAGTCAGATCACATCATGTCTCAGTCATGCTTACTCTCATCTGTGGCACACAGGGGGACTTGCAATCAAAGTTGCCCCCACAGTATATTCATAAAATGAAAAACTACTCAGCAATAAAAAAATAACTACTCATACACACAACTACATAGATGAATCTAAAAAACCATTTTGCTGTATGTCAGAAGTCAGGCAAAAAAGAATTTATTCTACATGCATGCATCTAACCCCTCCACATAAAATTTTACAGTAGACAAAACTAACGTGTGGCTACAGAAATTGGAAAGCCTTGGCAGGGGAGACTGACTCCACAAGAGGATGAGGAACTTTTATGGGGTGGTGGAAGCACTGCACATAATAATCTTGTTTTGGGTGGCAGGGGCAAAGGCTGAAAAAATTATCAAAACCCATTCATCGGAACACTTTTAAGATCCCAGTATATCATCGGATATACATTTTATCTCAATAAAAATATTCTTAAGTCTGTATAAGATGTTAGGGTTCCAAGGGAGCTGTTACTTTGAGAATAACGCAGGAGGACGGGATGGAATGGGTTGGCACAATCGAAGACTCCAGAAAACAGAACACAGCCTTGACACTTGGAAGACTTCAGTGCAGGCGTCTCCCCCCTACGCCAGAGCTGAGAGAAGGAACAACAGCACCTATTTTCCTTCAGCCTAAACAGTACAGGAAGGCAGGGCAGAGGCTGGGGACAGTGGGAGGTGTCCTCTTGGTGGCATCTGCATCAACGCCCCATGAACCAGCCCCTGCAGCAGGACCAACGATAATGCCAACCACGCTGAGCGCTGGCACAGACCCGGGGCTTCAGCACCAAGCACAGTTTCAGGACAATGGATGGCTGTGCCAGGACCAGAGATGGGGGAGGCTCCATACTGAGCTTCGACAGTGAGAGTTTATCTCATTACCTGGTTGTGATTGAGAGAATTTAGAGACTTGCTCCAAAACACTTTCGAGGCATACCCTACGGCCTTCCGGAAATGAGTCAGGGAGACTCCGGAGGGGACAGAGAATGCAGCAGTCGCCAGTGGAGAGGAGAGCTAGAGAAATGTCATTCACACACTGTTCACATGACCCACATTCACTCCCAGGCTGGGATGGCCTAAGGAGACACAGGTGTTTCACCCCTAAAATATGGGGGGTATTGTTTGACTCAGATAACTTTCTTTCCTTTACTCAGGAAGACACAGAGCTCTAATTCTACTTCATCCTGAAGCGTACAAATATGTAAAAGAATTAGAGATTTTAGAGCTGAATGGACCTCTATAGATTGTGATGTGAGAGATCAGTCTACATAAAAATCTTAAAGTGGCTTTCTCTGTTATGGCTTACAGTACTTTTCAAACTTGAGCATGCACAGATTCACCAGGATGGCTTGTGAAACACACATTTTAGGCCCCAATGCCACTGTTTTTGTTTCGGGAGATTTCAAGTGGGGCCTGAGAGTTTCCATTTCTAACAAGTTCACAGGGATTGTTCACACTGCTGGTCCAGTGAGTACATTCTGAGAATAGCTCTATATTCCCAGCTTGAGATTGGGGATCAGAAATGAGGAAGCAAACATTGAGCAATGAAGATAAGGACAGAAGACTAATTTATTAGGTCCTTGCTATGTTCCAGGTACAATATTATATATTTAATATCCCTTAACTTCAACAATAACCATGCATGAATTGTATATTTTCCTCCAGTTTACAGACGAGAAAACTGTGAATCTCAAAGATTCAATAACTTGCTCAAAGTCATGCAACTAGTAAGCAACCAGGTTCGAAATAAATGTTCTACCTTGTTCCAAAGTTCACGTCCTTTCCATTATTTCACAAAGGAGGGGGATTATTCAATAGTGCTTTCCAGCAAGAATTAGTAGGCAAGAAATTCTAGAAAAGAAAAGGTTGCTTTCCCCAAAGTTTTTAATCCCCATGAAAACCACAACAGATCTTTTAGAAGAGAAAGAACAGTAAATCTAGATAAAACAGAATTTAAAAGATGGGGGAAGTTAAAAGGCATCTTGCTTACTAAAAAAGCTGCTTTCTCTAGTACTTACTCCCAGGAAAATTTTTTTTAAACCCTGATTATTTTTCAACTCCTCCCTATAAATCTACATCTCTTTGGCCAGCAAAAGTGCCAAGACGACACAGTAACAACAGCTGGGCAATGCTGAGATTGAAAAGGCGGCAATTTATCAACCTTCAGTCTGAGAGGAAATACTTCGATCTCTGCCCCGTGTGGCTTTCAGAGACAATGTGACCACCTGTGTTGATCACCTTTTTCTTTTTAATCGCGGGGCTTCTAAAACTGAGGTGCGGCACTGCAGAATCGCATCACCTGGGGAAAACGTGAACACACCGGTATCCCAAAGCAGACAGCCAAGCTCTGCCTGTGTATCTATTTCAAATTACTTGAAAACAGGAAACGATCAGAAAGATAACCCAACATTACAGTGGTTTTAAAAGCTGTTTAATTCAAAGACTGAAGTGGAAAAGGAATGCCATACAAAAAGAAGGCAGGAACATCACATAAATCCTAAGGTGAACGACATGGCCACCACCTCACATTAGAGCTGCAGGGAGAAGTGTGCAGTCTCACAGCTAAAGGGTTCTAACAATCATCTGGGCCTGAGTTTGCCAAATACGTTCTGAGGACAACCCTGAGCTGTTTTCATTATTATTGCCTCGGAGTATCTGGTAAGTACATACATATTTATGAAATCTATGACAAGAGATTAGGATTCAGAAAGTTTTAGGTGGAGCCATGGAAGTGTGCATTGCCTAAGTATACTAGGCAATCTTCATGTTCACAGGGTTAAAAATAATAAATCCATTGCATTCTCCTAATTTGGACAAGGAGCTTCTCCTGAAGAGTATTAAGTGTGCCCTGGTTGGTGTGGCTCAATGGACTGAGCTCCAGCCTGTGAACCAATAGATCACCAGTTCGATTCCCAGTCAGGGCACATGCCTGGGTTGCAGGTGAGGTTCCCCAGTTGAGGGTATGCAAGAGGCAACTGAATCTCTCTCACATCTATGCTTCTCTCCCTCTCTTTCTTCTCTCTTTCCCTCCCTCTAAGACTGAATAAGTAAAATTTAAAAATCTCAAAAAAAATAAAAGTGCATTACAGGAAAGAGAACTGGTCACTCAAGTCCTGACATAGACATATGGAAATTATTTCACTTAAAGAGTCAAGTTCATTGATGCATCTACACAAGGTCACTGGGAATATAACCACTCAAGATCCACCGGGAAACATTAGCAGTGACTGTTTGACATGGCAAGTGACAATGCTAACAAAAGCAGTGGCAATAGCAGAACAAAAGCACTGCCCTCAGGGGTTGATGGCACCCAGTAACTTTCATGGACCTGCCAGTGATGCCCAGTGACAGGAGTGATGCTTAGCAGAGAATCAGTGGCCATCACCAAACTTGGCGGATGCCAGGAGAAGCACAGCTGTGGGGAGGCCGTCTGGACTTGCTCATGAACACTTTAAGAGACACTCCCTGGGTAGCTTTGAATTGGGTAAGTACACTACATCTTTCTATGTTTTTAAAGTTTGTTGTTCAGTGAAAATTTCTCTTTCTGCTCACACTCATGATATTTTTGATAGTCATTTTTTTACTCTTTCAATTCAAAATAATTAGATTTTAAGTATTGTTCAAGATGTGAATTTACTGTGTGCAAAAATATTTTATTAATCAATGGATCATTTTACACATCATACATAATCATGCCTGTGTTAACAGAATACAGAAATATAACATAAATTAGTGCTTAACTAAAAAAAACTACTTTTAAGTAAAACCAGACATTTTTAAGCCATACAAGCATACAAGATTGACAGAATAATTGCACATACATTTAGCTCTCTCATTCTTTCTACCGGAAAGTACAAATACTAAGCAGTACTATTATTTGTAAACATCTTTCAAGCATATGAAACTCATCATTATTCTAGTTTATGGTCATATTTTAAGATACACAAGCAGTTAAACATTTTGTGGTAAAGTATTCTCACAAGAGATGAGACAATAATAGAATTTCATTTCACACTCACTTGGAATCTGCTTGAACTAACATAATGATCAACAAATTTGAATGATGAAAAATGTAATGACCATGGACTCATGAAGCTACTGAAGAGTCAGTCCCTTTAAAAGTGCATTAAACTAATCTGTTCTTTACACCCACTCTAATGTAGCAGAATTAGAAGAAATTAATATCAATAATTAACCTAAATGCATAAAATCAGGCTGTGGTGGTTTCTTGACCTGTTACTGCAGTGCTTAATCTTTGAGAACACACTGTTCTTCAATGCATTTATTCCCTCTTTCAATGTGTGATAATGAAAATTTAAAATCTACACAAAAAAATGACATTTTAGTATCACCCCCTCAAGAGCACACTTATCTACATATATTCAAGCCTAAAAAAGAATAAAAATATCTCCTCTAGCAGTTTAATTGGGGTGACACAGTGATTGAAATTAAAAAGAACAGATGAAGAATAACAAAGCAACACATGCTATTTTTAATTATCTCTGGCTACAAAGTGCATGGAATCTGGAACTCTAGCTTATGGTATGCTACATTTCTCTTATAAGTTAAAAGTATTCAACTTTTAAGCTTAACATTATATATCATCTAGATTGATTCCTTCATGCTGCAGGAGTAAAAAAACACACCTTAAAAAGTGACATAATTTTGTTCAGTTCTTAACAAGAATAAAAGCCAAATAAATGAGAAAATGTGCAATAAAACCCCTTAGTTTAACAGAAGAGGGGCACGGTTCATATGCATCCGTATATCAGCTTGGCCCAGACTTTTAGGCTGTCCCACTTCATCCCATTTAAATATTGGTTCAAGTGATTTTGCAGAAAGGCATTCACTGACCATCCTCTCCAAGGCAGAGCCACCCAGAGTGTTTCCTTTATAGATTTATCACTACTGAAATGACTGTTTACTTTTTGTTCCTTTGCTTCCTAACCTTAATCATCTAATTACATCTCTTCACCCTAGAATGAAAGCTCCATGCTAGCAGAATCTCATCTGAATTGTCCATAAATCTGTCCTGAGCACCGGGTCCTCGAATGGTTCCCAGCTTGGTGGGAACTTTGTCTTAATTTTATCCAAACTCTACAACATCATGAGAAACAATCCCAACGAGTGAGGGCTGAATAAAAGTATTCACGTAACTTTTAAGAAACAGTTTAAAAGGGGCAAAATGTCAACTCTTCACTCACACCAGATTCTACATACAACCAACCCACACAGTGGGAAAGCAAACAAATTAAGAAGGAGGTGGCAAGGGAAACCCAGGGAGCGATCGCCTGAAGAATCGAGCCATGCCCTCTCATTTTTGGAAAGCATGTCATAGGTCCCTGCTGCAACGTCATCTTCTGGGACTGCTTTATTGTCCACTGGATCTAAAACAGCCATCGCCAACACCACTCCCTGCTGCTTCCATGCCCAATCCCCATCTCCACTTTTTCAAAATACTACTTCCTGAAATTGTATTATTTACTTATTTGTGTTCTTCTTTGTTCTCTACTGACTTTTGCTAAAAACCTAAGCTCCACTGGAGCAACTTTGTTTGCGCACCACTGCATCACGGGACCTAGACAGACACCAGGGTCACGGACGGAGCTCGGGGAAGGTTTGTTGAAGAATGAATATAGGGAGTTTTGCTCTCAGGGCCCCTGTTCTCACTTCCAAACCCACCCTTTCCTATGACACTTCACAGGCTGGATCCACGTCATTCATCCTGACTAAAAGCATGATGCTTTGAGCTCTGGCTATATCCTACTGAACCGAACCACACTGTCTTAGCTCTGAGAAACCTATTCATAAGCCGGAGAATGAAATACAGTGAAAAGGAAAAAAGCAGTAAAGAGAGGGTATTAGAGAAAATTCTGACTGGTGTATGTAAGATTTTCCGAAGGAACAAAAGCAAAAGGAAGTAAAAGTTATGAAAAGGGAAAAAGTAGATAATGGAAAAGAAGCAGGGATGATTCATAGTTGGAGATGTAGTGAGGGGAAATCATATATAACTGGCCATGCTGCGTTCCTTTTCTCTGCCAACAAATATATGTTTTTGTGAATTTTAAAAAATCCCTCTGAAAGACTCCTTGCTAGCCCAAGCAAACCCAGTCGGCTAAAAGCTCCTTCTGCATTCAGCCCCTTTTCTCAGGCCCTCTGACACATCCAGTGGGTGGGAGCCCTTACCACATTTCTGTTTCCTGAGTGGTTTCCATTGGCTCCAAATTCCAGGAGAGGAACATCAGTACCCTCCACCTCCATGTATCACTCTGCCTCCCCATGCACTGCCAGTGGTGACTTCCTCACCACACCCATCCCGACACTCCCCATTCTCTCTCATTGTAGGCATTACCACCTACAGCCTCATCCCTCCCTTCCCTTCCCAGTTCCTCAGTTCTTGAAGCTTACTGGCCTCATTGCAGGGCAGAAGCAAGCCATCTCATGCAATCCACACATTAAACTCTGTCTGAAACAAAATACACCATCTTCATGGATTGTGTTGCCTCTGTCTATAGGTGATGACATGTCTTCTTAGGGAAAAGGAGCCTCTCCAAAGGTCTTGATCAAAATGTGCAAATGAAAGGTCATGAGGATTGTGAGCCCTGACAGTTTTTATTTCTTTTTGCAGTGCGAGTATCTGACTTAAGCTTTGATGGCTGAGACATCGCTTCAAAGAGGGCTATTTGGAATAACACATAGCCAGCCATACAAGTATAAAGAGCAAGGGTGCCTCTTCCCAACTGACAGTTCCCGAGTTTCAGGCATCTTGGTTATTTCAATAACTGACCATTTGGGCCACCTGCTTTTTTCTCTTTCTGGGCTTTAAATTTCCACTCTTATGTTTTAAATTCACCAATAAACGACCCTAGCCCCCCACCCTCAGTCCTAATAAAAAGAAGCCCAGGTTTGTATACTTCCTTTCTCTATCTCAGGACCTCACGGTGCGGCCCCAGCTGTGCCATATCATTTGCAGGTCCTGTAAGTAATATTCATTTGTTCCAAGTTTCCTGATGGCTGTTGTTAACAGACATCTTGCACTTATAAGAACCCCAAGTGCTGGTCCCACAACATCGGTTAATGACAGCCTGATACTGGCACAAAACATCATAAATTAATGTTAATGAGGGCTGAACTTCACTTTTCATTAAGAAAGAGTAGAAACAGAAGAGGGAGTTGTGAATCTGAGAAGACATTCTATACAAATTTTGTGTAGCTTTTTGTGCTAAAAAACCAGAAATTTTTCAGAATATACAGAAAGCATCTATTAAAAGGACACATCATTCCACTGCAAGTCCATTGTTCAGTGTAATGGAAACGCGGTAAAGGTTTAATAAAAGATTTTTTTTAATCCCTCCACACTGGAGCCCTACACAGAACACAATAAACCACATTATTTTGTCCATCTTAGAGACCAAAAGGGTTTTTGTAAAATATCATCTTTTATTGGCATGGTCATGGGGCGTGAACTCTGTGGATAGAAGCATAATAAGCCTGCAGGTACTTAAGAAATTGTTGTGACAGAAATAAGTTACTGATTTGCATTTTTCACTTCCAAGTTGATAATGAGAACATCCGGCTTTAAAAAACACAGAGAGAGCATTTTACTCAGACATTTTGTAGGAAGTGTCTTCAAACATGTCTCAGTGATTAAAAAAATACAAAGCACTGATAATACATTAGTAAGAATTCTTTTAAAATACATTTGTTAAACACAACAAACCTATTTCAAAAATTTGCAAACCAGTGTTAGAGGACAGTCAAATATGATTTTCAGCCCCTGGCTATACCAAGAACCAGATTTGGGTTCTCGAAGAGTTATGTAATCCCTCTAGCAGAAAAAATGGGCCTGATAATGTCTTCACTAAGTTACTGTTGGAGACTAACGCACCTAAGGCCCGGCACGCAATAAACATTTTCCTTTGTGAGTTATAAAATATGTGCTTTTTTTATATTACCCTTTCTCACCCCTCCTGCTTCCCCTGTTCTGTCTAACATTATTGTCTGGACTGCAGTTAGGACTATGTAATACTTCTCTATTCCCTTATCACTACAGCTCTTGAATTAAATTTATGATTATTAATTAGGTTGATAAACTCAATGACAACCAGAATGTTTCAGTTTTTTTACACAAATATCACGAAAGTACATGACTAGGATTCTTTCTATTAAAAGACAAAGGTGTTTTTTTTAAAAAATGGGTTTTTTAAAAGTATTTCTTACTTTACAAAAATAATGTGACTTTGTATACTTATCACTACATTTTATGTTCTTGATTAAATGTGAGCAATTTGAAAAGTTCTCCTTGTTTCTTGCTCTCTGGAATAGAAACTTTTAAAATATTTTATGTCCAAATCCTTCATAATTTAGCATGACAGTCAAATCTCTTTCTGCATGCCTCCACTTTCTTATATCTTTATGTACACATCTAACAGACACAATTCTGTTTACAGAGGCACTATGTTTCAAAAATGTTTGTACATTGGTTGTTTAGAATCAGAAATTCACTTCCTCATTAAAATGACTGCACAAAATCAGTTAGATTTAGGTTCAGGGTTCAGATATTTACTGAACATATACTTCAGTTGACATTCACAATGACATTAGGTTTGGGCACAACCCAACTTAGCATTTGGGTTGGGGTTTTGAGTGGAGGGTTACAAAGGTGGCTAGTCAGAAAATTGGAGAGTTATATCAACTATATTTTTAAATGGTTAGACATAGGTATGATTTTAATGTAGCTGGATTTTCCTTGGCATAATTTTATCTCTGCTTATTCATACCATCCAGACCTTCCAAAGCATGTACTTAGGCCTAAAGCAACTTCCCCACCTTTCAACTGAGGTACCCGCCAACTAGCGCCACCCCCACTAAATGCTCAATGGTCTCAAACTACCAATCTCTAGTTTACTGACTCACTTGCTCAGTATCTCACTTCAACGGACAGGAAGTTAATTCATAAACACGCAAAAAATATAAAGGCCCAATAGTTCTAGGACCCTTACAAACGTTTTACTGCTTTCAAATGATATGCATACACACGAAAAGTAATGATCTAGTTGTTAAAATTGCAGAGAATATGATAAAAGGGAAATCATTTTTTTCTTTACAGGAAAAATTATTTGCCTGGAGCTAGTAGGAATATGTTCATCTCACAGCAGATAAGCCCTGCCTAGGAATCTGTCCCCTCCAAAGTTGTTTTGCTTTTTACAGGTTCTAAGATTTCTGTTTCTTTACCTCTTAAAGCTCCATGTTTCTGTTTGCTTGCTTGTTAGTAATAGCTCCTAAAGTGGCAGGGGTGATGGTTTAAGCACTTGCAGCTCTTTGCTTGCTTTTTTCAGGGAGCTGGGAGATGGAAAATGGGGACCCGATGGAAGAGACTATAATATTGGCCATTTGTAACTGAGGACTTTGCTCTTCTCTTTCCTAAGAGGGAAGAAGGTGTGTCTGTCCTTGTAATTCAGTCCAAGAGAAAATAAAGGGTTTGAAAGCTTAGTCATCAGAATTGGAACTAGGTGATTTATCTTTTTGTGTTATTTGTAAAACAAATGTACTTCACACACACGGAATCTAAACAGAACCAAACGAAACTTGTGCAACGGGAAAGCTGTCTCCTTCGGGAAATGTTGGCTAGAAGAATATAAACGAGTTTCTGAAAATGTGCAGTTTTAAACAAATTTTACTTTAAAAAATTCTGTATTACTTAAATGATCTCCAGCTGAACAAAGTATAAATTCAAATTGGCAGCATTTAAGGAGGCAGTTAATGTCATTTGTCTTCAGTTTGACCCCTGCTTGCTCTTTCCTGTGGATTCTGTCTTCTTTCCTTGATTCTGAAATGTTGTAGCTTTTAAAGGCTCGATAATCTGCCCAATTCTCATACCACAAACTCCCTAAGCACTTCTTACTATCCCTGTAGACTCAGTTCCCATAATATGCTAGCAGTTCCCACGTAGATACAAGCCTTATTATGTCTTGAGTGTCAGACTCCTGAGCCCCCTACACATGTCTCACAGAACCTTAGGCTCAACCAGGACAAAATCCCGTCTTCCTCGTTCAGCCATATGCTTGCTTTAGTTCCTAATTTGCTGAATTTGACCACCATCTGCCCCATGAGCATGGAG
The DNA here is from genome assembly GCF_014824575.4 of Sturnira hondurensis. Classification (NCBI taxonomy): domain Eukaryota; kingdom Metazoa; phylum Chordata; class Mammalia; order Chiroptera; family Phyllostomidae; genus Sturnira; species Sturnira hondurensis. The sequence continues at coordinate 3,682,290 of NW_028089315.1, forward strand.
CTAGAAACCCAAGTGTCATCCTCTCTGTTTTTCTCTCCTCCTCCAGCATCGAGTCAAAGCACGTCAGGTTTGCAGCCTCATGTCATTCCAGTTTTTGTGAGCCTGCAGTTCAAAATGCTGGCATTACATCATTAGACACTCGGCTTAAAAAACTTGAGGAGAGTAATTTTCAAATAGCCGCACATTCGAATCATCTGGGAGACATTTAAAAATATTAATACCAGGGCACCATTCTGAGAAGTGCTGATTTAATTAGTCTGAAATGGGTTCAATCATAGATAGTGCTTAGAAAGTTTCACATGATTTTAATGAGTAGCCAACACTGAGAACCACTGCTTAAGAAATTACTCACTTCCCTCAGGAGAAAGCCCCAATTCTGCCTAATGAACACAACCCCCATGCAATCTGAGCTGCAGTCATTTCTGTAACATCACTTCTTGTCACTGTTTCCCATCCCCACCAACCACCGGCATTTTAATGACAAGATATCAGACCATTTAAACTGCCTTCCATGTTTCAGGCTTGGAGCATAAAACATGGTGCCTTTACTTGGTGTTTTTGCATATGCTCTTTTCCTGTGCGTGATACTCTGTTATTTCCTGACCTCAATCACCTTGACTTGCCTTTTTCTTTGCTCCAAGAAGTCTTGCCTGTCACATCCCAATGAACCCAAAGTGGGATGCCTCTATGCTACAGTATATGGGCCTCATTGTTATGGGGCATCTGTCACTCTGGGTTGTGTAGGAAGTTTTCTTCTCTGACTCAGTTCCTGAATGTACCTTTGTCTCACCAGCTCCTGTCATAACGGCTTATTTTTTCAAAGGATTTTAGAGAGAGTGGAAGAGAGGGAGAAAAAGAAGGAGAGAAACATCAATGCAAGGCTGTCTCTCTGGGGACCTGGCCTTCAACCCAGGCATGTACCCTGACTAGGAATCGAACTGGTGACCCTTCAGTTCATAGGCCAGCTCTCAACCCACTGAGCCACACCAGCCAGAGTCATAATGGCTTATTTATACGTGCTCATCAAGAGCTGCATGAATATTTACAGGAACATCTAAACTGAATTGTATTTTTAAACTGTATTCCATTTAGAAATAAAGGTATTTGAATCGCTTCAATATTTGAAATCCTTTATAGTATTAATACATATCTATACCAGTTTTCGAACTCTAACTCACCCACCTTAAACTCACACTCTTTGTGTTCAATTCGCCCTCCGGGAAAACACATTACTAAATGCTATTCAAAGATGTTTTCTGAAAGCAAAATTAGAAAATCCATTATTTTCTCTTGAAATTATTTTAATAGAAAAAAAATATTTATGAACAACAGAAATGTACTTTTCCAATTTACTGGAGGCATAAAGGTAAATTATATAGTCTGGCTTTTATCTTACACTCTAAACTGCCTATGAAATTAAAATTACAAAGTGTGAGATATAAGAGTAAGAGAAAATGATAATAGATAATAAGAGCAACATAATAATATGAAATAAAACACAGCAATTTACCTTGACAGGTATGGCCCTCTGAGGAACAAAGATGATGTATCCAACACCTCACCACTTTCCATTCCTAGGTAACCACAACTTCCAGGATGCTGACTGTAAGTTTAAACTCCATTTTACTTTCAGGAAGCCCCCCGTGGCATTGCTGGTCATGGCAGGCAGCTAGCTCTCCGCTCCATTCACAGAGGTAGGCTATTCTGCCCTGGCTTGGTGCGTAGTGATCTTTCACAAAATCTCCATTGCCTTTCTCCTTCCATGCACTAGAAACTGATTTTTAACCTTCTTGAAATATGTGTTTAAAAAATGGCAACAGCCACTACATGAAGATCTGCCTTATTATTATCTGTTAATATTTCATACTCTTACATGAATGAGAAATCATCCCCATAGTATTAAGCACGGACACTTTGGGATCTATTTCCTATTGAAGCTAGCATTGCTCTACTACATGAAATGCTGTTATCCCAATTTTAAGGCTCAGGAAACTGAGGTTCAGAGAGAAAGACTAGGAGACACAGTGTTTCAACTATAATTAGAATAATTACTACTTAGTTCTCTTCATTTTCACCTCAGGGAAATGTATTTAGTGTGTATTAACCAAATTCAAAGTCAAGGTGTACTTCAGAAGACTTGAAATTTATAAGGTAGTATTATATCCATTGTCAAGTTCTCAGAAGTCCGCAGGACATAGAAAAGCTAAGAACAGCAATGGTTCTCAAGGAAGACCCTGGTATATCATTGAAAGTGGAGATGACTTTCTTTAAGGTAGTCCTTTCAAAGCAAATGTGTAAAGTTAAAAGTAGCAAATACTCTCACTTCAGTACAAATAGCCAGAAAACAAAATTTATGACTCCAGGAAGGTGGAAGGGTAATAAATTTTCACCGAGCATCTAACAGAAGGACGACATTGATCTGGTTCTACCTGTATAGCATTTTATTTAAAACTCAAAACAAACTTAGGAAGAAACATTCCGAATTGATTGATGTGAAAGCCACAGCTCCCAGAGGCCTGGGGAGTTGGGCACATTCACACCTTTAAGAAAGGGAGGAGCTGGGAGCTGACACTGAACGTACTCCAGACCTGCTTGTCTACTCAGGACGCCATTACTTAAACCCTTGGCTTGCAGGCCTCAAGGATAAGGTAGGGGCTGTCACAAAGCCGGCCAAATGGGGAACTGCAGACCACAAAAGTGCACACGACCCATCTGAGGAGCGGCCCCAGCTCCTCCTCCTCAGCCAGATATTGTCAGGCAGAAAGGTAAGTCCGGGGTTTCATACCCTCAAGTCTTTAGAAGTCAGAAATCTACATTTTTTATGTGAGATGTCCCAAGGTTTGAATCTTGACAACAAGTTACATATTCCTGAGCTGGCCACCTAGCACATCTTTGGGCTGGATGGGATCCACCAGCTGTCTGTTTGCAGCTTCTCATTCTAATGGTCGGTCATTCAGATCAGGATGGACTAGCCAGCAGCAAGAAACAGCAGGGATTCCATGCAATACCTTTCAAACTCCAAATGCGAACCCTTAATGCTTTGCAAGACTTCAAGCCTGGTGAAAGGGAGGCCAAAGCACTTTTTCATAAATTAAAAAACATCTGAAATCAACTTCATGTCTGTCCATGGAAAACATGGGTGACAGTTGTGTACTTGCTGCGTGACTATTCTTGCAATACAGCCTAATTCTGATAGGAGTACTCACAGCTTAGACTAAGGTGAACCTAGGGTTTTAATACAATTCATAACAGAATTATATTTTTGCAGCAACCTATGCTCAGTACAAGAGAGCAGGATCCCCAGGGAGGCACTAGAAACAATTCCATCTAATTAAAATATGGACAACCCACACAAAAGCTGGGCTGGTCCTCTGAGACTGCTGAGACTGAAGCAGATTTCCTGACTTATCCCAGACGTGCACCTGGCTGGGCAAAAGGATGGAGAGCCTTGTAACACAGAGCGTGGGATTGTTTGTCCTGTTCACGCCTCGTCCTCCCTTCCTATTCACGTCGCCTCTTAACTACACTTATTCATAATCCTTAAAGTGGAGAAGAGCCTCCGCTGACTCAGACCACTTTGAATAAGTGTGTAGAAGAAACGCTGAAGTTAATATTTGAGCTTTCTGAATCATATTAGGCCACAGGTTTTAAATCTTTTAAAAATATTCAGTGAGAGTAAAGGATATATCTAGATCTGAAAAGCGCACTTAAGCTAATGTCCACTAGCGAAGCTCCGCATGCTGATATTTCTGATATTACTAATGGAAGCACATCTCACCTTGTGGGAAACCAAGTTTCCACAAAGTCGGTTACGAAGAGATTTTCTGTAAGCAAACCCAATTTCCCTTTGGACTTTTTATACAGTTATAGCTATGTATCCATTGGGGGGAAAACATCAAACACACGGAACTAAACATTTGTGGCACAGAAAGAATTTAGAAGATGGCCACGTTCAAAAGGATTGAAAAATAAATATTTCATCTTAAGTAAAAAAAAAAAGAAGAAAAAGGAATAAACTAACTTTTCTACTTCTCCCACCATCTAGTCATATACATCTCCTCTTCCTACTGCAGAACTTTCTTTAAAGTATACCTATTTTCTTGATGACAGCTGACTTCGTGCATCTAAGACACAGGCATTCAGCTCGGTACCAGCAGGAACTACCCTGATGATCCTGAATGAGTTGAATGCCTACCTCGAAGCTACAATTTCTCATTACCAAATGAGAAGGATAAGAAGCAGGTCTCTCTAGTCTTTTATTTATTTATTTATTTTTAATATAATTTTTATTTAATTCTTGTTCAAGTACGGGTTTCTGTCTTATATTCCCAACCCTGCCCGCCCCCCACCCCATGCTCCCCGCCTCCCTCCCCTTTCCACCCCCCACCCTTAGTTATTGTCCATGTGTCTTTTATACTTGTTCATGTGCGTCCATTCCCTTTTCCCCTATGATTCTCTCCCCTCTCCCCTCTGGGCCTTGACAGCCTGTTCCATATTTGAGTGCCATTGGTTGTATTTTGCTTGCTTGTTTGGTTTGTTTAGATTCCTGTTAACGGTGAGATCATATGATATTTGTCTTTCACCGCCTGGCTTATTTCGCTCAGCATAATGCTTTCCAGTTCCATCCATGATGTTGCAAAGGGTAGTAGTTCCTTCTTCCTTTCTGCAGCATAGAATTCCATTGTGTAAATGTACCATAGTTTTTTGATCCAGTCATTTACCGATGGGCATCTAGGTTGCTTCCAACTCTTGGCTATCGTAAATTGTGCTGCTATGAACATCGGGGTGCATAGGTTCTTTTGGATTGGTGTTTCAGGGTTCTTAGGATATACTCCCAAGAGTGGAATTGCTGGGTCAAAAGGTACGTTCATTTTTAGTTTTCTTAGAAAATTCCATACTGTTTTCCATAGTGGTTGTACCAGTCTGCAATCCCACCAACAGTGAACTAGAGTCCCCTTTTCCCCACAACCTCTCCAGCACTTGTTGTTTGTTTCTTTGTTTATGATAGCCAATCTGACTGGTGTTAAGTGGTATCTCATTGCGGACAGCTACATGCAAAAAAATGAAACTTGAGCACCAAATTACACCATACACCAAAATAAATTCAAGGTGGATAAAAGACTTAAATATAAGCCGTGAAACCATTAAAGCCCTAGAGGAGAGCATTGGCAAGAAAATCTCAGATATTCCACGCAGCAATATTTTTACTGATATGTCCCCTAGAGCAAGGGTTATAAAGGAAAGAATAAACAAATGGGATCTCATCAAAATTAAAAGCTTCTGCATGGCTAAGGAAAACAGTATCAAGATACAAAGAGAAGCAACTGTTTGGGAAAACATATTTGCCAATGATACCTCAGATAAGGGTTTAATCTCCAAAATACACAAAGAACTCACTCGACTCCACTCAGAGAAGACAAGCAACCCAATCAAAAAATGGGCAGAGGACTTGAACAGACATTTCTCCAAGGAGGACATACAGAGGATCCAGAGACACATGAAAAGATGCTCAATATCACTAGCTATCAGAGAGATGCAAATTAAAACCGCAATGAGATACCTCTCTAGTCTTTTAAAAACCAACAATTCTCATTACTAGCACTTGCTCTCCTTCTTCTGCCTGATATTTTGTAATACTCAGAATTGCTTAAAGATCACATTTTGCTACTACTTGTAACTTTCTAGTCTAGATTCCTTGACCTTTCCCCCCAAAAAGAGACAACTCTTGACTTTCCCGAAGCTCTCTGACCACAGTGGGCAGCTGTGGGCAGCAGGGTGAGCAACAGGTGGGACTGCTGCAGATGCCTGGGAACTCACAAGTCACGGAAAGACCACCTGGAACTGGTTTTTCTGGACAGTGGAAACACAGAACAGTGAAAGCCACAAAAGGGATTTAAATGCTGTTGACACACACCTTTATGATCTACTCATGGTTTCCAAACTGTTGGATGTTCCAAGAATACCTCATTATGTACAAACCAACCCCCAAATCCTCCAATTCATCTTACGGACCTGATTTTCGTGAGTGAGCTGGAAGTTCTGTAAACCTGGTCAACTGTAAAAACAGTATGCATCTGCACTACAGAAAGCTAGGGACACCAAGTAGTCAGAAATGTAAATACATTAGATGATCCTCCACCAAACTGCTCTCAAGGATTCCAAAAATGAATGGTCAGAGCCTTGCTTTCATGCAGATAATTTGTATTTTACAAATTAGTATACTAATTTTGCCACTGAATAGTTATTCATCAATTTAGCCATCCCCAAGTATTTCAATCATGACCTCTGTCCATTTAATGATGTATAAATACACTTTACAAATCTAGTTATAATATTGAATACATTGATACTATAAAATTAGTCTCCCACTCTATAATGACAAATTACCAATAAATATGAATGTCCCAAAGATAACTTAAAAACCTTGATAACCTAGGCTGATGTTCTATAGAGGTGTCCAAACCACAGCCCGCAGGCCACACGTGGCCCAGGATGGCTATGAATGCAGCCCAACACAAAATCATAAATTTACTTAAAACCCTTTGTTTGCTCATCAGTTTTCACTAGTGTTTGTGTATTTATTGTGTGGCCCAAGATAACTCTTCTTCTTCCAGCGTGGCCCAGAGACGCCAGGAGGTGGGACACCCCTGCGACGTATGACATCCATCACCCTCAGGTTGTAAGCTGCGTCCATGGTGGTTTCTCTGCTAAAGTGCAGCATGCTAAGAGGCCTTGACCCAAACTATAGATTAAAGTGTATCTAACTTTACATTGTGCATCTGTCTTTCTAAAGGTGGCATTTGATTCCCTCTATGGTAAAGCAGCTTAGTATAGGAGACTATCCAGTGAAAATATTAACAAGATGAGCACAACGATGCAGATATAAAGATGAACATCGTAGAAATATTTAACAGAGGCAATTGAGAGTGACCTAATATTTTAAAGTACAGCGTAAACTTTTGATATTTTACATGATTGCTATTTGCTAATAAAAACAGGTAAGAATAGTCATTGACATGAGTACATACACGATATATTAAGAGAAAACTCAGGTTGCAGTATATACGATGTGGAGGACTGTGTACCATATGTTGAGTATTTCTCTGGTTGCTAAGATTGTGCAGTTATGTGTCATTATTATGTTGACTGTTATATTTTTTAGGACTATATCACAAGCTTTTATGTGATTTTTTTATGGGAAAGTCTAATTAAAATTTACTTAAAAACAGGGGCGAAAATTAGAAAGTTCCATGTCAGCAGTGACAGAGCTGCTTTGCAGCAGAACTGATGAGGACCTAGCGGAGCTTGTGAAAAGCATCTATTCCACAATGTCGCTTCCATACCAGTTCTTACCTAGTCTGAGTATCACCCCCAGGAAAGGACTTTTTTACTTGGTTTATAGCTCCACACCAGATCCTATCACAGGGTCTGCTAAATATTGGAAGTATTATGGCTGAATACGAGTTGAAGGTCATTCAGTAGAGAAGATAAAGCTGCCCTCAAAAAAAGTCATAAAGATCTAGCATGTATCCCTCGGCGATATCATCTGTGGCAGCCCCCATGTCGGCCAAATTTTCTGTGCATCTGTACGCATCGACCTCCTGGGCTGCCTGTGTGTGCTCCAGTCTATTTCAATAAATATATCAGTCCCTACTTTGTTTACTTTTTTCTAATGGGAATGGTCTGCTTTAATTAAACAAACAAAGGTGTTTATTTAATTTAAAAACTTCAGTAAATATTTTTTTCTAAACTCCAAGCAATACTGAAAAACCAAATTCTTATCAGTTTTGAAATAGACTTTTTGGAAGGGAAGAGTCCACTAAATAGAATCTGGTGCCTGCTCCTTAAACACGCATACAAATAAGAAGTAGCTCACCAAAGCATTCATTCTTGCCAGTCCTCATGTTGCTGCTGTAGTCCAGGCATGGCTTCTTGTTCTTACTAATGTAGGGGCTAGGTTTCTTTGCCTGTTCCCAGTTTTATTGAGAGGTAATAAAGATATAAGATTGTGTAAGTTTAAGATGTGTCATGTGATGATTTTCTATATGTATATATTGCCACATAATTACCACAATAAGGTTAGTTACCACACCCATTACCTCACATAATTACCAATTTCTTTTCTGGGTGGTGAGAACATTTAAGCTCTACTCTCTTGGCAATGTCCAAGTACACAATACAGCACTGTTAACTGTGGTCAGCAGAATGTATTCATCTTACAACTGGGAGCTTGTACACTATGACCACCATCACCTATTTCCCTATGCGCCCAGTCCCTGGCAAATACCAATCTATTCTCTGTTGCTTTGGGTCCAGTTTTTTTTAAGATTCCACATATAAATGAGATCATGCAGTATCTGTTTTTGTCTGACTTATTTCACTTAGCATAATGTCCTCAGTGTTCATCCATGTTTTCCCAAAGGGCAAGATTTCCTTCTCTTTTATGGCTGAATAATATTCCACTAAATATATACTACATTAAAATACAATAGAATTCTATATGTATGTATATTTACATATATATATGGATGCACGCCACATTTTCCTTACCCAGCCACCTTTCAATGGACACTTAAGCCATTTCCAGAACTTGGCTATAAATAAGTATATAATAGCCAAGTAATATGTATATTTATTATATACTAGTTATAAATAATTTATGCATCAGCTACTTAACTACCCTTATTTCTCTCATCTGTTGGTGCTCTTCTTAATGCATCACAGATACTGCCACCAGGAAAATCTTTCTACCGTACCATCGGCTATGTCACTTCGTTCACCAAACTTTAACGCACCCCCCCCAACACCTGCTGTTAGACAGAACTCAAGCTCCAGAGCCTGACAGCCAAGGTCCTCAGGCCCCCTGTGTACATTTCCAACGTATTTTCCACTAGTCAAGCACAGCTGCACTCTAGCACGGGGTCTGTAAGTGTGTTCACCATACCAGCAGCAGCTGAGAACTTGAAAATTCAAATTTCCTAACTGCACAGACCTAGGGAGCCAGAAACTGGGGGCAGGATATAAGGAGCTGTGTTTTAATAATCCTTCCAGATGATTCTTACACATGATAAAGTTTGAGGTCCCCACTCTAACCAAGCTATAATTTCTTAAATACTCCCAATACTCCACCAAATTAATGCCTTTCCTCATGCTGTTCTACTGCCTGGAAGTGCCACTTCTTCCCTGTCTCCAGGAGGGTAAAAACCCCTCAGTCATTTTTGGGCCAAACCCAGTATCAGCTCAACTGTCCCCTTCCTGGTTTTCTCAACCAGAAGTGGCTTCATCAGTATCTGAACTGTTTTTTTTTTAAATTTTATTTATTTATCTTTAGAGGGGAAGGGAAGGAGAGAAGGAGAGAAATATCAATGTATGGTTGCCTCTCATGAGTCCCCCGCTGGGAACTGTCCTGCAACCCAGGCATGTGCCCTAACTGGGAATCGAACTGCGATCATGTGGTTCGCAGGCCCACACTCAATCCACTGAGCTACACCAGCCAGGGTGGTATCTGAATTTCTTTAGTCATTGTTTGCATCTTTCTTGGAGCATTTCCTGCAGTTTCTTTTGAAATACGGTTCTTCCCTACTCTGCTAGAGTGTGGACTCTTTGAGGGCAACATGTAATCTGTAAATCCACAAGAAAAGGAGCCAATAATCACAAAAAGGTATCCACACACATCTGTCCAAAGTGGGGAAAAGCAACTATTGTTTAACATTTAAGACTGCCACGCTTAGCAAACAAAAATACGGGACTCCCAGGTAAATTTGAACTTCAAGCAAATATGTAGGGTCCAGATATTATATGAGACAAGCTTATACACTTATACTTAAAACTGTATTTATTATCTGAAATTCAAATTTAACTGGGAATCTAGTATTTTATCTGGTGACTACCACCATTGTTGTATGGTACTTTGTCTTTATTCAGATTCACCTTCTTTCTACTTCTCTCTCTACAAAGTAAATTAAAACATTGGAGGGAAAACCCCATCTATATTGAAATAAATGTTTTTCTTTAAAAAAATCACTTCGGAAACACGATACTTAATCAATGGGATTGGTGTTACCCAAAACATGTTTGAAATTATTTTAATTGTGTGCAAAACCATTTTACTGGTTATGTAATAAAATCAGTTTCATTAGTATTGAAAAATACATCCACTGTATTACCATTTTTCTAACCTACATTTCTTTTTTGGCAATGACATCCAATACGGTTTTACTTTTCATGAATACCAAATTTACCTTGAGTGACTTCATATTTGCTCACCCCCATTAAAAACAATTTAAAGCCACACGGATGGCTTCACAGGGCAGTTCCCCGACAAATGCAAACTGTTCATGGAAGTCCCCCCGGGTTAACTACATGAGCCTCCAAGACGTTCATAGAAAGACGATATTCAAAGAAACATGTCAAGGCTGGTTCTCTTTGATTTTTTTAAAAAGTCACATTTCCTGATAATCACTTCTCCCTCCAGGTTCCAAACCTACACCAATGCAAATTTCATATCATCAAACATAATTCTGCACAGCAAGCCCCCAAATGCCACAGTTTCTTCTCAAAGACTCTGGAGATCAGCTTTATTTATTTATTCTAAAAAACATATTTATGTAGGGCATGTTCACTGTAGAAAATTAGAAAAATATAGACAAGCATAAAAAATGTTTAACGATTTTTCATAACAGAGAAAGTATTATTAATATTTTATATTCTTTTATGTATTATTCATATTTGTATAATTTAATATATATGCACATTTTCTTAAAAACTGAGATAATATTGTAGCTATTTTTATGTTATATAGTTTTTTACTTACAATTTTTTCAAGCTTTATTGAGGTATAATTTACAAACAAAATTTCAATATATTAATATTTAAAGTATACAATGTAATGATTGGTATAAGTATACATTGTGAAATGATTTTCATAATGAAATTAATAAACACAGCTATTATCACCTACCTTATTTTGTTAGAAGCTTAACATCTACCCTCTTAGAAAATTCCAAGTACACAGTCCGGGATTGCTAACTATAGTCACAATAGTCAGCATGTTCTCTATTAGATCCTTACAACTTACTCACCTCATAACTGAGAGCTTCTACTTTTTAAACAACTTTGCCTCCTTTTCTCACCCCCAACCCTTAGCAACCACCATCCTATTTTCTATTTCTAAGAGTTTGGCTTTTTATTTTATAGATACTATACATAAGTGAGATCATACAGTATTTGTCTTTGTCTGACATATTTCACTTAGCAAAATGCCCTCTGAACTCATCCATTTTGTCAAATGACAGGATTTTTTTAGAGCTGAATATTATCCCATTGTGTAGATATACCACATTTTTTAAGCTATGAATCTGCCAATGGACATTTACGCTGTTCCCATGTCTTGGAGATCGTGAATAACACCACTACGAACATGGGAACACAGGCATCTCTTTAAGATAATTTCATTTCTTTCTGATACACCCCCAGCTATTTTTTTGAGGGATTTCCATAGGGTTTTCCACAGTGGCTACGCCAGTATGCACTCCCACCAGCAATGTACTAGGGTTCTGTTTTCTCCACAACCACACTGATGTTAATAATCTCCTGACTTTTTGATCATGGACATCTTAACAGGTGCAAGGTGATATCTCTTTGTGATTTTGATTTCCCTAATGATTAATGATATTTAACAACATACATCTGTTGGCCATTTGTACATCTTCTTTAGACAATATGTCTGTTTAGGTTCTTTGCCCATTTTTATTAGGTTACTTGTGTTGTTTTTGATATTCAGTACATGGATTTCTCGTATATTTTGGGTGTTAACCCCCATCTGACAAGTGACTTGCCAGTCTTCTTTCCCCACCCCAAAGCCTTTCTACTTTGCTGAGGCCTTTTCACTTTGCTGCACAGAAGCTTTCTAGCTTGATGTCATCCTACTTATTTCTGCTTTTGTGGCCTTTGCTTTTGGTGTCAAGTCTAATAAATCACTGCCAAGACCAACGTCAAACAGGTTTTCCCTATTTTCTTCTAAGAATTTTATAGCGTCAGATCTTACATTCAAGTAGTCTCTTTTTTTACTTCTCTTTCAAAATTTTATTTTCAATTATATTTAACATTTGATATTTTTTGTATTGGTTTCCAGTGTGCAACATAGTGGTTACACAATCATATAATTTATAAAGTGATCCTCCTATTTCAAGTACCCACTTGGCATCTTAGTTTTAACAATATTATTGACTATGTTTCCTGTGCTATACTTCATATTCCTGTGACTATTTTGTAAATGCCAATTTATACTTCTTAATCCCTTCACCTTTTGCACCACGTCACCCAACCCCCTTCCCTCTGGCAACCATCAGTTTTTTGATTAAGCTACTGTTTTTTTTCTTCTTTTTTAACATTCAATATTATTTTGTATTAGTTAGGGGTAAACAGCATAGTGGTTAGGCAAGCATATAATTTATATAGTGTTCCCTTTGATATTTCCAGTACCCACCTGTCACCATAAACAGTTGTTACAATATTATTGACTATACATTTCCTATGCTATATTTCATTGATACATCTCTGTGACTATTTTGTACTTGTCACTCAATCCCTTTTCACCTAGTCCCCTAACCTTCCTCCCTTCTCCTGTAGATAAGCTTTAATATAGAGGATATACAACCAAACCAATAAACATGTTCCATTTACCACCAAATACCATACTTGCATATGTGATATCAGCGCAATTTTCCTAGCAGCATATCCCATTGTATCCCCATGCATACAGATATAATTATCATATATTTATTTACACCTCCTCTTTGGGATTGAAATACCTGGAAAACAGGAGCTTCTCTAAAACAGGCTGTACAGGACATGGTATATAATCAGTGAAGACACAGAAGGCTCCATTTATAACCAACAACTTTAGAAATACTTTTTCTACCTCATTGTAGTTAAAATTACTGGAGCACACTCCATCAGCCTACTGGATCCAACCTTCAGATACTTTTAGTGGAGAATTTACTTATGCTCTTGAGAGACACTTGGTTCAAAACCATTTGGCACCTTGCTGTTCATCTTGCCCAGTGCCACACAGACCGGTGGAAAGGCGACAGATAAGGCTGACACAAGTTACTGTTAAAGTCCACCTTTTCCCAAAACCAAAATGAATCAACACGGCAAGTGTGACTGAGGTTGCCTGAAAGTAATGGCGAGCTTTGTGGAATCCTGGATTTTGAAATTGACTTTTAAAGGAAATTTCCATGTCAGTGCTCCGTTCTTGGCGGTGGCTATTCAAGCTCACTGATCCAAATAACGGTATATTAGGGGTTACCATAAACTTTGAGAACAATCCCAAAGAGATATGGCATTCTAACAGGTAGTACTATAATCATCCCAGCAAACCCCCCATCTTTAGCTTTAACTTTACAAGAGGATTTTAATAGGTTTCTACATTACTCCTTCCATTAACACTCACATTTTTCCTTTCACAAATCATCAGAAAGTTTTAAAAAATCAATTCATGTCTCAATTGGCTATACTAATGAAATAACCACAAGTTTTTCTATGAGGCAAAAACAGTAGCTTTGAATAAATCGACCTGAACTGCATGAGTACACAGAGGCAGCGCTTTATGCCTCTTTTTTTTTTTTCCACCTCGTGATAAAACCTGTTCCAAAAGCACCCCTCTCCCCAGGGTTCTCACCTGGTGTTACGGTCGGGTGTGAAGGGTTAATTAGAGAAAGTTCTGGATGACTGGAATGGCAAAGAAGCAGATCTGCCACCAGGGCAGAAACAATTATAATCAAAAAGAGCAAATCCAGCCAGGCATGTACAATCCAGAATTTCAAGAAAACCCAGACAGGCAAGTTACCAGTATCAGGAATATGACAATGATACGGAGGACTTGAGAAGCAATTAATACTATAGAATGAGGCAATGAAGATCATGAAATGCAGGCAGTTTGGCAGAAATGAAGACTGTAAATAACAGAAGACCCCAAACTATAGGCCAGGAGAAGAAGCGTTGAACATTAAATCCTAAACAACTTCAAGACTATAATGCCTGATGCTATAAAGACTTGGTTTCAGGGCATATACTCAGAGACAGTAAACTAGGTAGAAAACAAATGACTACAAGCAGAAATAAAAAACTAAAAAGACTTTGCTCAAGGAGGAAGAATCCCTGACACTAGCACTAGAGTAGTAAGAAGACTAGAAACCCAAATAGGGGCCTCAGATTATGTCAAATTATCTCTTTTGAATCCAAGAATTTCACCTGCACACTGGAGATAAAATGCGTATAGTTAAGAGAAATGGGGAGGTTCAGGAGCCGAGAACCAGGCAGAACATCAGACTGCTAACACACATCAGAAGACCTGCCAGGGAACACACCCATCATCTCAATAAATATGGCTTGGTAAAGAAGTCAGGGAGTGTCATGCTTTAGACCTGAAGTTGCTAATTGGTGGCCTTCAGGTCTCAAGTGGCTCAAAGATGTGTTTTTTACTCGTTTTTTAAAAAAATTTTTGGCCCACGGGTTATTTTTTATTTTGAATTGGTCTACAGCATATAAAAATCAGGATATTTCTCATTAATAATAATAACAAAGGCATTTCTGTTTTCTTTTAAAACAGTAGAAGTCCTGACAGCATTGACTTTGAATTTTCACAGGCTGTCACTTTATTGAAGTTGAGTAGCTACTGATCCCTTTAAACATGTGACCATTTACGGCAGTAGTCCCTACCCTCACCTCTCAGAGATGTTCTTTGCCAGCCCCGTAGAATTTAAGTACACAGCCTTTAAAGGATGGTGAGAATTAAAAGAAAATTTAGAAGCTATTATACGCTATATATCAAGGAACATATTCCTGAAATTCTTTGCATTGGACCAGAAACAAAAACTTGGTCTTCGCAAAGCCTGGGTAGGATAAGCCTACATAAGACCAACAATAGACATATGCCTAGGAATTTTTCTTGATTATGGAAATCCTGGCTTTATTTCAACAGTCACATTGTTGATAACATATTGAAAGTCTATTTATTATCTGAAGCTTTAACGATTGGGTTCATTTTTGGAAAACCGAATATGGTGAAAGGATAAGACATGCATTTTCCTCCCTGCAGTTATTTCATAAAACCACAAGTAGAATTAATCTGGATAAATTCAGATATTTGACTTCAGGTTCCAGGAATATCTCAGGATCTAGTGGCGCCGCATGCCAAAACTCTCAAGATTTCATTTACCCAAACTTAATCTTTCTTTGTGAAATGAGCTAATGAAAACAATAATATGAAAGCCTTGGATATAGAAGCAGCATATAAAAATAATGGTCTGCTCAGCAGTTATAAAATAGTCTGCATTTATATTTAATAATATTTTCCACTGGGAGTCCAAAAAATACTTTATCTCTTCTCTTCGGAACAGTTTGGGAAATATTCCAATCCCTTGAAAACTTGCTGAGGAACATTTGCCACATCTTGCTTCTATATGCCAGTTTAAGCTATGACATATTTTGTAAACTTCAGAGTTTTAAAGAAAGAACAGCACAGTTCTTATCAAATAAGAAACAGACATAAAGTGTTCTTGTCTTAAATAATATGGCAGTTGCTGAAATTTACTTTCCAAATAGTCTCCCTTAGAAATGAAATCAAATCCATTTTCTGATGGCTAGGTCTTACCTACACCATTTTCAAAATTTATATAATTTCTTGGGGACCAAAAATTGTCGGTACTTGCACAAATAAATATAATCATGCTACATTGATTTTGGACTTGGTATTTGTGCTTAATCTGTAATAATCTCCATGAGCAAAATTGATTTCTGATTGTACAACCCTGAGAAGTGACACTCCCTGCAGAGGTGGGCATTTCAGCAGGAAATTGGAACAATCTGCATTTCAGCACATGCGTTGGGCAGGCCGAGCTTTCAAAGTCCCTGCACTTCCTAGTCATTAACCACTAACCCTCATCTGGAAACATACTGTGTATGTCAGATTATATATCAAGAACAGAGGACAAAAAGTAGGCACTGTCCCCACCGCTATTTAGCCAATGGGACAACTTGTAATTAAGTAATCAAACAAATAAACAAAAACTCCTGTGTGAAAAGTCCTCAGAGGAAGCTGTCTATGGCAGGCTCGTGGGAAGATCAGACATTTTTCTGAGGAAGTACAAAATCAAAGTGGTTTCATATTTCAGTTTTCATTCAACTTCAGACACTTGGGTAGAATTATTCTTCATCTGCAAGTACAAGTATGGATATGACCAGAATGATGTGTGTTTGTGTGTGGTGTATTTTCAAGTGCACACAGGGAAAAAGTTTGTAAATAATGTAGACACTTGGACACATTGTAAGTCTTCTCTGGGCCATTATTTCCTTATCTGCAAAATGCCTGGCAATTGCCTACACAACATCCACTCTTCCTTTCTTCCTTTCAAAAGGAATCCCAGTTTTATTCAGTTGGCTATCTCATACTACATGACTCAGGGGGAAGTAGACCCTAATTTCCACCTCCAAAAATGGTCAAGATCCCTTTATAATGATTGTAGTAATTCCACACCTCTGGCATGTGGTGCAGCCAAGAAATAACAACGTCTTCTGCAAAGTACCTGGGAGAGGGTTCCTTCTGCCTGTCAGGGCTTCCATCCAACGAGGGCTGGGGTGAGGGCCTGGGCCATTGCAGCCAGCTTGCTGCCAATCTGAGCAGGAAATCGACACTTTGTGGAGACCAAAGCCAAATCAGAGAACTTCCAGGATACTGTCTTACCAGGTACAGTCTCAGAAATCCTTATGTGAGAAAATAAATGTCCTTACTTAAGCCAATTAGAGGCTGTTTGAGGAAGGGTTTTCTGTTAATTTCAGCTAAAATCATCCTGATGGATACCTGAGAGATACAGGCCTACTGAGCCTCCATTTTATGTTTCTAATGCTTACATTTTTCTCTTAGTATAAAAGATATGAGCAATAAAATCAATTGCTTAAACTTAGAAATTACTATGTTTACTTTCCAAATGAAGTGAATGAATTAGGTCATTTCTAACTCTTTCCCAGTCAAAAACATGTAAAAATTAAATGCCATTCATTATTTCTGTTTAAAAATTTTCCATGTTTATATAAATTATTATCATTACTTATACTTCGCACTTAATCTTGATTTAACTGAATGTAAACTATTAAGACATGGTAGAAGGCCATTACCTTGTTGAGGGAACTGTTTTCTTATATTATTTCTTTAAAACTGTCCC
Source organism: Sturnira hondurensis (assembly GCF_014824575.4). Classification (NCBI taxonomy): domain Eukaryota; kingdom Metazoa; phylum Chordata; class Mammalia; order Chiroptera; family Phyllostomidae; genus Sturnira; species Sturnira hondurensis. The sequence goes on from NW_028089315.1 coordinate 3,699,515, forward strand.
TTATATCTGTGGTTGTGAAAACAAATGACTCCACCTTCAGCTAACCACGTCTGTGTTATCATTTGGGGAATTCTAGCCTGAATTACATTTTCCTCAGTCCATCAAATGGAACAGAATCCAACTGTCTGCCATGTCATTAATCTGAGCCCAACAACACGCCATCAATCAATGCATTGACTGCTTCCTGTCCTTCAGGTAACATAAATTTTGTTTCAATCAGAACCAGCTTTTCACACAAGCCACTTCTTTAACGATATTTTCAGTCTACAGAAATAAATAATGGCTAAGTTGTTTTCTATACTTATAAAAGTATCTAAAGTTACTATGAATACAAATTAACCTGTCCCGGGGCAGTCAGGTCCTTCAGCTCAATAATCTATAAATTCAAATTTCCTAAGGATAAGTACTGAATTAATTTGGTATTATATAACATTCCACTGCTACGTATGATGCTATTGTTGTTTTACTAATCTATAATTATAAAATCACTTCCTTAGATCAGCTTATTTTTTTCTTGCTGTATTACCTGATGGAAAAGTTGGATAGAATGGCCAAAATGGTGCTCCATTTGGAGCAGATTAAGAGTATTTAGTCTGTAGTTCAATAATGCCCCTTATCACTAGTACTTAACACAAATATCTAACTTTTTGTATAATACCTTATGAAATAGATACATTGGATACCATTATGACAGAGACATAAAAATTACAATATTGCATGAATGAACTAAAAACAGCCTCATTATCCTGGAAAAATTGTTAGTATCCTTATGAAACAACAAAGGACCTTATTGTAAGTCAAAGGAAACACTTGAAAAAATTAATCACTGCTTCAACCATAGAGTTTCTTTGAATGACTTACGGAAACCAGATAGCAAAATCTCAAATGTGGTACACATAATACATAGTTTTGATCTCCCACTGCTTTCATTCGCAACTACCATCGAGTTGAAACATTAAAAGTTCATGAGGATGAACTGTCTGATCCGCCATGATCATGGATGGTGCTGCCCTTTCAAACACATGGCAGAACTGTTTCCAAGCTGTGTGATTTGCAATGCAGAAACAATATGTCGTGGTTGATACAGGCTACTTCTGAGAAGGAAAATAGCTTCTAATCTTTTGATGCACGACAGTATGAAATCTTAAGTATCCTGACAAAATGCATTTTGCATTTACGAAGATTAAAAGGACACAAAGCTCTAAAGCCTCTTCACTTCGCTGAGGATGTCTGTGTTCTGGGCCACTCCACACCTCTCTGATGATAATGAGTGGAAGCAGTGGTCCCGAATGCTTCAAAGTGAATACGAAGTACAATACAGCAGACAAAAGTCCTCTCCTTCTCTGACCAACCTTGACTTCTCTGAGACTCATTGAAGGGGCTCAGGAAGTAGAATGTGCACATAATTGGCTTGGACATAAATGAAATATGTAACATCCAACTCAGAGGTTAAATAAAACCTTTTGATCTCAAAATCAGATGTGATTCCTTGCACTAAAAAGAGGTCTACTGAAAAAAAAAAAAGACTTCTTTTTCCCATCACAAATTAAGCTCAGGGAAGGAAAATTCGATAATTACATAAAACCATCCTCATAAAACAGCTCCACTCAAACTTGATTAGTCTATAAGCTGTACAACTAATAAAACTGCTCGCAGTCTATAGTTTTCTAACCACTGAGAACACTTAGAGACTCAGCTCTTCCTTTCCAGAAAATGGTGACCTGAAAAGGTGCATTAACTTCTACGATGATTGGCTTGTCCTTTTTTTCCCCATCAGGGCAATATGGCGCTATTCCACATACAAACTTAAATGAGGGGAACACTTCAGCAATTTCTATAGTAGTTTCTGTGCTTTGCCATGTTAATGTTAGTGTTAATAACTGTAATTTTCTGCTGGGTGAAAAAAAACTAAAAACATCTATATTTTGCAAAGGAAACCCACCAAACTGGTGTAGAGAAACAGCCCAAATGCTCGCCTGAGATTTTACCCATGAGTGGGTCTCTCTGGTGGGTTGGGCTGGTGCTCACTCATGGCCCACCTCTGGCCAGATCTCCTTTCATTTTCTCAAATCCATTCTCTTCCTCTGCTTCCCGGCCAACAGAAAACTGAACAATGGCTGCCAGTTTCAAGCTTCTACTTTATTCTAGACATTGTGCCAGGGGCTTCACTATGCTCACACTTGTTTAGCCTTCAAGATAACACCAGAGTGTTTTTTGTTTGTCTATATTCATGTACAAGATAAAGAATCTGCAATTCAAAAATGTCCACTATAAAGTAGCTTGTTAGTGGTGAGACTACATTGGAACTCAGCTCTGGCTGTTTCAAAATTCCATGTTTTTACTACCACAATACACTATCGAGACAGGCTGAAGTCAGTGGGGCAAACTGCTGAGTAAGTTGAAAGGATAATAACCCACACAGTCCTTACTTCACAGAAAAGAAGAAACTTCATGGAACTTACTGAAGGTTATTATTTTTCACTTGCTTTGTCATCATTGTAAAATGCAGACTTGCCTGTGGTCAAATAGACATAATTTGTTTCTAGAGAGGTTAGTATATTTTACAAGATTTTGTATTAGTAATGTAATTTTCTACTCTTCATTTTACAGAAGCATGTGTGTTATATGTGTGTTTAAAAAACGACAATTGTGTATTTGACAAGCATCTATCTATGTGTTGGTGTTAGAGTAGCAGGTATATTTAGAGTAAAAACGTTTCTAAAATCAATCAGATTTATTCAAATCACTGAAAGCATTGTCATCTAGAGACTTGCACTAATTGATGTGATGACAACTATACACAGAGCACTCAAGCTCGCTTTGCTCTTCTGCTTTTATTTTCTACGTGGAGCCCAATGTGCCAACCTATGGCCTGGTCTGACACAGCTGGGGGTTTCCTTAAAAAAGGAAAAAAACACATGGGTTATGCACACTTACATACTCAAATTAAATTAAGCTATCAACACGCCTATGCAATATGACAATTATATGTTATTGTCTGAGCCATCATTTATTGATAGTAGCAGTAAATGATGATTACATCAGTATCTCATATTTATAAACAATACCTGGAAGGACCAGGGAGAACTGTCAGCATCCATGAACTGATTAACTTGAGATCTGGGAGAAGCATTTGCACTGTGAAGCACAGAACCTCCAAACACATTCTGAGTAGAGTTATGTCTTTTGCATCAAGTATTTAAGAGCCAGAGATTGATTTTTAACAGAATTAAATGTGCCCTGGCTGGTGCAGCTCAGTGGATTGAGCGTGGGCCTGTGAAGCAAAGGGTCGCTGGTTCAATTCCCAGTCAGGGCACATGCCTGGGTTGCAGGCCAGGTCCCCGGTAGGGGGCACATGAGAGACAACCACACATTGATGTTTCTCTCCCACTTTCTCCTTCCCTTCCCCTCTCTCTAAAATAAAAAAAAATAAAAAAATTATATGTGCACATTTTCTGAAGTATACTAAATAGGTACTATGTTATCTTTTCCCAAGAAGTGAGTTCCTAATAACTTTATGGGGGGGACTCCTGTTTTTGTAAGATTTTATTTATTTATTTTTAGTGGGAGCAGAAGGGAGACAGAAAGAGAGGGAGAGAAACAACAATATATGGATGCCCCACAAACTCCCCTTACAGGGGACCTGGCCTGCAACCCAGGCATGTGCCCTGACTGGGAATCAAACCGACAACAATCTAGTTTGCAGGCCATCGCTCAGTCCACTGCATCACACTAGCAAGAGCTATGGCAGGGGACCCTCTTAGCTTATACAGGGGTGGGCAAAAGTAATAATTATCATAACAAGTTCATGATTTTTACAATAGCTCTATTAACTCAAAGGAATGTCACAATTGTAAACCTACTTTTGCCCACACATGTATATTAGAAAATGGTAGTATTTTCATGCGTTCTAAAGATTTATTTATATAAGTTGGGCCCTACTTAATTATAAATTTACCCCCCTAATATGAGGGTCATTAGAAACCTGGATGAAAATTTTCAGATTTGAAACATGCACATAGAACAGAGTGCTGCGTACTTTGGCCAGGTGTTTGGCAGGTGCAACAAGCCAGTCCCTGCAAATGGAGATGAACTGCACACACCCTTCCAAGTGGCATTCCCTCTTATGGGACAACCCAAACTCACAAAAAGTTGGCAACCAATAAAATGCTAGTAACAGGACTGACACCGAGTAGAGGCAAAGCAATGAAAAACTTCATACCAAGGCTTGAGTGTGCCAGGGCAATGGGAAACTAGCAGGTGCCCTTGCCAGTTTGTAAAAGCAGGGCCTGGCCGGCCTTTCTGGGCAATATAACATAACCATATGCTGAAGCATGAAAAGCAAACCATGCAAAGTTATACTCAACCTCGAACTGCTATAACCAATTCTATGCAATAAATATCGCTTTGTTGTTTACCAGGTATTTGACACTGTGGGAAATAAAGATGGAATAAATGTGTTCATGTGTAGCCATAAAGTAGTCGAAAAACTTGCCCTTATTTAAGACTTATGGGGAGTTGTTCAACTGGTATGAAGTTTCAGTTACATAAGATAAATAAGTTCTAGAGATCCGCTAAACAGTGTCATAATTAACAATGCTCCAAACTTTGGTGAGAGAGTAGATTTCATGTTAAGGGTTCTTATCACACACACAAAAACAGAGGGGCATGGAACATTTTTGACAGTGATAAATATGTCTATTATCTCGATTCTAGCGTTGGTTTAAAGCAGAGGTGTCAAACTCATTGTCACCGGGGGCCACATCAGCCTCGCAGTTGCCTTCTAAGGGCCAAGTGTAATTTTGGGACCGTGTAAATGTAACTACTCCTTAACTCAGAGGTCAGAGCTGCCGCCTGGGAGAAACAAGGTGCCAGCAGGATGAAACAAGGCGGAGGGCCAAATTCAGCCTGTGAGCTTGTGTGCGCCCCCTGTGGTTTAAAGGATGAAGGCTCTTGTATACCAATGACACTTAAATAAAGCTGTTAAAATTACAATGGGATTAAAAGAGGTATATCATTATAATGCATATTTAGCAAAAGGGAAATCTGTCCATAGCGATGAATGGGAAGAAATATGTCACGACATAAAAGGAGAGTCCAGCATTATGGTTAAAAGCTGTAGTTTCACATTTTCTCAGCTTTCTCATCTATAACAGAGCCATGACAGCAATACCTCCCTGACAAAGGGTACTATTGTGAGAACTGGAAGGCACCTAGAGAGTTTAATACACATTGTGTGTCCAATATTAATTTTTCTACTTCCTCCCCCTCTTCTTACAACGATTCCTATAATGATACTTTGTAAAGGAGATTGAATGGCCTGTCCTAGGAGATATGACTCCCATCCTTTCACTATTCATCCTTACATAATCCCATTTCATCAGAGATGGAGTCCTGCACATTCACAGGTCAAAAGGAGAAAGGCAAAGTGGTTTTGTAAGTTGAAAAATGCACAAACTTCCAGAGAGGAGAGGACTGCCTGGTAAAACAGAATCCCACAAACCTCATCGCTTCCTGCAGTAAGCAGGCAGACACAAGCATTCAGAGAAAACAGCTGACAAGCCATCCCTCAGAATCTGAGACTGCTTTAGGCGATTCAGCGGTTTCCATGAAGGACCTTCGCCTCTTCATGACAGGTTACTCCATCACGCCCAAGCACCCTTCACACTTTTCCATTGTTTAAACTTACTCCCAGATCAATGACCCAAAATGAGTCTTGGGCTCTTACACTCTCTTAGTGCTTCCAAATGCCATGTAATGATACTCTACTGCTTGATACCACTGTGAAATATTAGACTCTCCTACAGGTTTTTCTAGCATCGATCAACCTGTGGTCCTTTTTTTTTTTTTGCTGGCAGATAATTCATGTTCTTTCCTTGTGCTAAAATCAACACAGGGTTAGTTGCCCATTTTCATGGCTGCAAGGGGCCTTTCTATGGAGGGAAGTGATGTGGACACTGGCCCGCAGGGTCCACGTCATTATGGATGAAATGAGACATTCACACGGACATTCAGAGTCCTGTGGAGGAAAAGGGACAGCATGGCTTTTCTCTCAAGGGGAGCAAAAGCCTTGGCCCGTGCCATGACCAGCCTTTATTGGGTTTCTCTGCACATTGCACGAAAGTCCTCATTTACTATGCACAGGTTGCTTTGGGTGGTTGCCTTTTACAGAAAACAAAGGAACCAATGCCGCTAATCACAACACGGTAAAGAGGTATTTGCAAATGAAAAGGCAAAAGTAATTGAGCCGGTTACACTCATCCTTGGAAGGTTTAACATGGTTTTTAGGAAGTTATTCTGCAGTAAATGTTTGCCACAAATCCAGGTGAGGATTCCCAGCAATTCCCAGCAATTCCCAGGTGAGGGAATTCCCAGCAAAAAGCAAGACTCAAAGTGGCCTAGGCATTTAGCAGGCCTGATGCCCCACGGGAGAACCTATCCATGGGCGTGGGTCCTGTGCATCTCTGAGTGGGAGCTGGGCCCATGCCACGCAGAACGGTCTCCTACAGGGAAGTGATTCCAGCATAGCCTTATCTCTGTCACTTACTATCTGTGAGACTCAGGGATGTCACTCAGCCTTCCAGGGTCTCAATTTTGTTATCTGATAGACAAAATACCCAGATGTTGAAGAATTAAACAAATATGAGTATGTTCTAAGCTACAAAGCATATCCAACATAAAATACTACTTACTCTTAAATCTACCTAAGCACAACATGCCATTTTAAAGTCTATAATCATAACTTTTTCACTTAGAATACAATGGTCATAAATATCCCTGAAGGCTATAATGCATGCTTCATGATTGTAGCATTACTGGTCATGCATGTTGGTTTATGGCAGCGCTAGAACAACACATCACACATTGTAGATGGTCGACTGTTACCACTGAATGAATGAATAGTAAGTAGCCTTTGTTAAAGAGAGCAATTTGTAATATACCGTTGCTTGAAGCTACCATAATAACCATTCACATCTCCTTTGTTCTGTCTTCTTCACTAATGAAAACTGAATGATTTTGCAATTAAAAATCAGAAAATAGAGTGTAACACCTTATTAGACTCTGAAATACCACCTAGAAATATTTCTGAGTAGAAACCAGCAGTTAAATTATAATTTACACTAAATAGCCAAGACACTGGAACTGTGTATCCCCATTTATGAATAGCAAATAAAATTGACGGTCTCCAGATTTGTATTTTATACACATTTTTGAAAATTACTATTACTTTTACATGTTCTGATTATCTCCTATATGTCAAATACTTTTCAAATTAACACTCAGGTACATGTGCTAATGTTGCTAATAAATGTATTAGCTGCAAGCGTATCCTCCAACCATTAGCTGTCACAGCAGCAATACATTTATTCCACATTTCTGACACCGTTCATTCCCGGGTCAAAGTTCTAGTGCACAAACCCTTCCCTGCAAGAATTTCAATTCTTGCTAAAGAATTTGTAATAAACCATGGCTCCCAGGATGGCTACCTCCAGGTGAGACTGTCAAAGGTGTGTTTCTCACATCCCAGTGAATTTCGGCAAGGTCCTTCTGGTAGGTTTGAAGCTAAGACATTACGGGGTTATAGGAAGATAGGGGTGCATAAAATAGTTTCTCTTCCTTCTCACTAGTGAGTTCATTTGCTTCCTGTCGGTTTCCATCAAAATCTGTGATCAACTTCTGCTGCATCTTACCAGCCCCCAGGAGCTGCTCCAGTACCCATCCCAGGGCTCCATGGAGACCGCAGAAGGTCTTGTGCAGTTTCTCAACATGCTCTGAGCAGGCGGTGAAGGTGACCACGGTGCAGAAGGCACTGGAGCAGTGGCCACTCCTACCCCAGCAATCACCTGCCCAGCCCCACAGTCAGCACAGTGACCACTGCTAGGGTGGGCAGGGATAGGAGGAAGCTCCGGCTGGACTTTGCCAAGACGGACATCCTCACAGTAACCTGAGTCTGAGGAAGAGACTACCAATGCTGTATCGCTGCTTTGTTCAGAGGGCACCAATCCCCAGCTCCCACGGGGAGCTAACAAAAATAAAACCCCACGACATTCCCTGCTTGGGCGTGACTTCCCCGGCCCGATTCTGCAGACTGGGGAACCTCTCCCGGGGCGCGCGAACCCTAATAAAGCTCTTTATTGCCTAACTTTATGGCTGATTGGCATTTCTTTCTCCGTGGAGCCCAAGAAAACCTCTCAGCCACCGCCATGGTGGCCCTGGTTGAGTAAGTGGCACATTTTATTGTTGTGTCTAAGTACATACATATATTTCAACTAAGTTTCCCATACAGTCCATTTCCATTACGTGGCCAAATTTTCCTCATCAGAAAAAAAGAATTAAGAGAATGAAGTAAATAAATGGACTCTATTGGTTACTGTTGGCTCTAAAACACAATGGACTGTACCAATCTTAGTCTACTGTGGACCTATTTTCTGCAGCTATAAACATAGTCGGGAGAAATGTAAAGTCAACTATAACAATACTATAGATAAGAATGCAGAAGCCATTTTAAATCAAAGATTCAAAAGACCAATTTTCCAATAACAGATTAACAATAATATACAAATTACTCTCTCCAAAACTAAACATTACTAACATTTTGATTGGGATTTGAAGTAAGACCTATAAGAAATCTAGAAATAGGTCTCACCTCTGGAAGGTATGGCTGTATGAATATCTACTTAACTCTGACTTACACTACATTGAACAAGAGAAGGGAATCAATATTTATTGGATGTGTGTTGTAGATCAGTAACTGTCCTGGCCAGCCTAAGAGCATTTCCAGGAGCAACCCTTGAAGATTATGGTACTTAGTTTAGTTTTTCACAGGGCACAGACTGACTTCATCCATCTAACTTTCTACTTAAGGGTTCATTTAAACCCGTTTGTTACTGTTGTTTTTTAATGTTTTCCTTGTCACTCTTATAATTATTGTTGCTGTTGATAAAGTGATAAGTCAGTCCACAGGAATGTAAGCAATGGCACCAAACTGAAGATGACTTGAGAAAGTTGAGAAAGAAGCTCAAGCTGAAATGAGCTTCAAGCACAGGTAGAAGATGAAAATCAGGAAAAGATTTGGCCAAAAGTAGAAAAAGATAATTCAGCCTTGTTTGAAAAAGAATTTTGTTTTGGAAAAGGAAGATAGAGACACAGGAGAGGACCGAGTCTTATCAGAGCAAAATTAGAAATCATGAGTGGAAGATAGGAGATACGCATCACAGCGTACATGTGGGCTCCACTTGACCATTCATTCATGTATCCATTCGCCCAGCAAATCCCACAGGTGCCTTTGATGAAGCTGCGCTACAGATTTGGGAGTAAACAAGTTAAACAAGGTCCTGGGTGATTCGCTCCCAATAAAAATGCAAACGGGTTCTGCTGTGTATATTTGGTTGTCAAGGATATAAAGTTCAGGGGATATTCATTTAAAATTAGTATCTCATTGAAAATAATGTTTGTTTACTCCAGTTTTCCCTTTGAATATTTCCTTCTCACATATGGTTGAAGATCAATAAATATGTAATTCTTTGGTTTCCTCTTTTTTTCTGAATTATAATAGATATCTAAGTTCCAGATGCAAAATTAATTCATTTCTCTTCTTGAGCTTTAAAGTACCATATAAAGGGTAAAGGAGGGGAAATTAGTCCAATAAACAGAAATAAAAACTGTCATTATATCTGAATGATTTCACCAATGCCCTCAAAACTAAGTGTGCCTAAAGCAAACTTGACGGGCAAGAATAAGCACGGTCCTTTCATCTTCTTGACTGCTACTCCACTCTCACTCACAAGTCCCAGAGGGCCTGTGGGAACCTATCCTTTGCTGCTCTGTTAGTCTTCCTGCAGTATAACTTACCTCCCCCTACCTTTTTGACCTCCCTTTCTTATAATGATGTTCTCCGTTCTTGGTCTCGATCAAAGGCACACAATACAAATGTTGCTTTTGACCCCCAAGACTGAACACTTTCCATAGCATCCTCTAGCATTATTTAATGACTGGTAGATATTGCATAAATATCCCCATGCCTACATTCCCTTGAAAGCTGAGACTTGCCTACTGACCATCAATGAAGAGCTGAACCTTAGGATAAGCAGCAGCAAACAAGCACTATCCCACTCGTCACAGCCCCCAACTCTTATTGATTGACCCTCGGGCCAAGGGCCCACCAGTTGCTATTTATTCTCATGCTTGTAGTACTGATGCTCCTATTCTTGGAAAATATTTTTGTAACCATATCTGTCAGAAAGGTTGCAAAGTAGAAGATTAATCAAATTTATCTGTTACTTTTTTAATTTAATGCCAGGGGTTAGCAAACTTCTCCTGCAAAGGGCTAAATAGAAAAACATTTCAGACTTTGAGTCATACTGGCTGCGCTGCAACTGGTCAACTGTAATTACAGTGCAGCATGAATGCAGTCACAGACAACACGAGAACGAGTGGGCTGCCTGTGTCCCAATAAAACTTTATTCACAAAATTAGGCAGAGGGCTAAATTGGGGTCCTGGTTTGCTGATCCCTGTTTTATGCTTCTTGTCGGGTTACCCTGGGCATGTGATCTCTGCCCTATTTTTTTTCAGCTTTATTGTCTCTCAAACATAGTGTTTCTCAGTTTCCCTCTTACTTTTGATTCCATTAATGTTCATATGTATTTCAAAAGAGCCATTATAGCATGCTGTCAAAACTGTTTATTAATTTTCTGTGACAGAGAAAGCTCATCTTGGGGGAAAGATGATTGTAGACCTCAAGAAGAATGGAAGGGTAGGTATATAGCTGTGAGTTTGCGGCTCCCTTCCTCAACATCTTTGACGCCTCCCCATAGCCTACTGTAGTAATGCACTCCGACACCAGTTTACCTTCTCAGCTCTACTTGGCCTCCTTTCGTCGTTTCAGCCCTTCTAGACTACGTGATGTTTTCTAAGTATAACTCCTATTTCTGCTCTCTATTGCTTAAATAAGCTTCCTACTATCTAGGACAAAAGCAGATTAGTTTAAGACGGCAACTTTCAACCTTTTCATCTCATAGCACACACAAACTAATTACTAAAATTCTGTGGCACCCCCCAAAATATTGTATTTTTTGCCAATTTGACCAAAAAATAGATACAATGTTGACTCCTTCACACCACACTGCTATTATTGTGTTTGCTACTGTCATTTTTTTTATTTGACAGTCTAAGAAAACAGAGGTTGGTGCCCCTGACTAAACAGCCAGGTATTGTATGTTTAAAAATTTACTGGTTTCAGAGGAATCCAATTCCACTCTAAATGTCAAGGCATTACTAAAATCATCTGTGCCCCATAAAACCTTCCCAGATTCCACCAGTTATAGTTAAGGTCTTCAGCCTTGGTGTTCCTTAAGCATGACAAAAGCCCTTATTATTAGGCTGTATCATATCAAATCGCCATTTTTAGGTCAAAAATGGTCAAATGTTAGAGATCTAATATATTCTGATCAATGCTACATAAATAATATGTCTCCTCCACTCCTTGAAGGCAAGGGGTGCGTCTCCTTCACCTTACTCCTCTCCCTGGTGTCTAGCATTCTGCCTTGCTCAAAGAAGAGGCTGAACCAACACTGTTGAATCGACATGTTGAATTTGAAAAACCTCAGCATTCACAAAGTAATGAAGATGGTGCACTCGTCTGTAGAGTCCTTTTAACCACTACTACAAGGACGGCCTTAATTCCTGACCTAGATGACTGGAGTTTCTAAAAATAGTACCTGGGGGAGAAAAGAAGGCAGATTTGTAGTTGAGAGATGCCTTGGCATTTCCCTGGTCTCGGACTCTCTGTTACATTCACTGGGCTATAGGGACCCAGATGTTGTTATGTGATTGAGTCCATTTCAACCAGAAACATTTGAAAATCTTGTGGCCCGAGAAAGCCCCAGGTATTCAGAGTATAAAACTCTAATGGGAAGCCTAAGTAAAATGCGCAGTGTTTTATTGGCTGCCTTATATCCTTACGTTCTTCTTTATAATAAGAAAGCAAAAAAGAAATCGGCTGGCAATACAGTTCTCACCATGTTTCTGTTGCTAAGTTAGGAAGACAGAAAAGAAAGCTAAAGGGCTAAATCAGGGGTAGTAAAATTCTAATCACTTCCCAGTGTTATGCTTCACTGACTTGGTGGGGGAGGAAAGGCAGCAATCTGAATTGGTATGCCCAAAGGCTTGAGAATGTAGGCCCAGAATTTACAAAGGAAACTGCTTCCACTGTGAAGTTCTCAGTTAAAAAGATAGGATCTCAGCTGTGGGAAAGAAATGGTAAGGCAACCTCAAACAGCCTCAATCAGCTCTCAGACATTTTTTTCAATAAGTGCTTATAAAAGAGCTACATAGTTGAAAAATTATGACCATTCAAATATCAGTATCTTTCAAAATGATGGTAACATCATCTTTTATGTTAAGAAGGTTTTCATTTCAAACAGGCTAAAATGTGAAATCGCTTTTTTCAGTAATTGGAAAATACATGTTTAAAACTTACGAAAGTGTTAGCAACCTCAGTGTTTCATCCCCAGAAGGGTCTTTTAGAGCATTATGAGTTAAAGAGAAATTAAAAGTGGCCCTTTGGGTGCTTTGAAACAGAGACCCTAAAGGAAGAGGGGTGAGTGGAGGGACAGGGAGAATGAGAGAAAGAACCTGAGTAATCTATAAATAAATGCAATCAATTTTGCATATCCCTCTAGACAGGAGAGTGAAGTCAGGAATTATATTAAAATTTCAGTGTACCTGCAACAAACTATTATCTTGGATTCACCTTGGCAATATAAATGATGGAAAAGGAAGAGAGAAAATATTCCTAGATCAAATCCAAATTTGACTTTCTTCATTTTAGTTTGACACATAAAGCCTTGAAAGTCTCACTAAATTACTATTGATTAGTCCCATAGGTATGATCTGTTATGTAAAGTACCTACTATACATTTTAAGAGTATTTACATTGCTCTTTCTGAGAAATTTTTATCAACTACATGTTAGCATGTCTTCAAATAAGAAAAAATCATTTGAAGACTGACCCAACACGATGTCATGGCTTAAAAATTACCCTCAAAATTATATTTGTTTGGGAAGAACTATGTCACACTTTCTTCTAAGAATAATTTATTCATCAAAAAAAAGAAAAAATCTTTAGAAATTTACCAGGAAGATGGGACAGGGCAATATAAGAATTCAGACAATAGTCTTCTCCTAGTACAATTGCTCTATTCCCACCTTTCCTAGGGGCACATCTATGGGTACATACCCATTAATTAGCATTTCCAAGTCTATCCAAGTCCTTTACGGTATCAGTATCAGGCCCACATTTCTCACTGTTCACAGGTGTATCAGAAAACACTTTGCCAAATGTTCACAGGCATGATGAGAAGTGTCCATGCCACAATTATAATACGTTAGGAAAGATTTGTCCAACTAAGGTCTTCACAAGCAAGAAACCAAAGACAGGACAGTAGCTGACATGCAGAGGTGCAAACGTCTGCCTGCACAGATGCTGAGTGTACAGTGAGGAGCTGCATGGAAGGGTGTCCGCAGGAACAGCAGGACAAACAAGATCATCAGTGCAATGCTGAGACACTGTCATCCCAAGCCCCGACCAGGGCTGGAGCCTCCTCCTTGCTTCTCTGGTTTCACTATGGGTTCCAGGGACTTCTCTTTCCCCTTAGCCTATCAGGCCAGTGCTGAGACTCTGTACTATCCCATTCCAGTCCCCTTAAATCAAGCCCACATGTAAATAAGCCCCTTTATTCAACTCTCCTTGGATTTGCCTGTTTGAGTCTGTCGTCTGTGACCTGTGGAGTCCCCTACTCATGCCTCATATCTCATCCAAGTCATGAATGAAAGTTTTAGCACAGCCACATGAAGGTAAAGGACCCAGCAACCCACAGTAGAACCCTCCCTTCTAACTGATGTCTACCAATTAGTTGGCATTTTCAAGTCCATTTCAGTGTACTAGTAATCATGTGCATATTTCTTGTTCAACAATTATGTCACTGAAGACCTGGTCAAATACTTGCAGAAAATCAGTACATAAGATGGGTCTATGGTATGTATGTCTCCACTTTCATTCTAGCCCCCCAATCACATTTACTTTCTCTAAAAGGAAAATGAAATCACATTCGTGTAATCTTCCTCAGTAAATCCGTGATGATTCTTAGTAATCACCTCCAATTTGCATTATGCTCACCATCTTTTATTCATTATTGATTCCAGATTTTTGCTGATGATTGTTATGAGACCACCAATGTAATTTATAAACCAGATAATTGAGTTTCTTTTTAAAATTTACATCAACCTTGGCCAATTACGATCTCCTGGCTCCTCTCCCATTCTTCATAGCTCTACGAAGTAACAATTCAATACTGTTATATAATTAACTTTTCTTGTGGTTGTTTCATCCCCGAGACGGTGAGCCCTTGAAGGCAGCAATTGTATCTTATTCATCTTGGCATTGCTGGCATCCAGTAAAATGTCAGGGTATTATAGATTCACAATGAAAGTTTGCTGAATTGAGTTAAAAGCACCAGTGTGATGTTCGTAAACTTCCTCATATCTTCAAGCTGGGCTTCATTTCCCTCTCACTAGTATTAGACCCTAGCCAATCTAGTATTTACATCCCTTGATAGAGAAACTGCCATGTGTTGGGAGAAGATGAGTAAAGTGTGACTCATTCCTAGAAAGGACCTTATGGTAGAATTATCTCTCCATTTTCTATCTTCTTGTTCTGAACACAGACATGAGCTTTTCTTCTTTTTGGCATTTTCAGCCTCTGACACTGGCACTTGGTTAACCAGCTCTCCTCCCAACACTGTGCTCTTTTTCCTCTGCGTGTTCATCAGAGAACTTCTCAACCAGTCCCTTAATACCCAGGGCAACTTCCTCTCTCTTTCTGCTTCGCAACCCATAGCTATTATTCTATTTCAATTTCAGTTCTGAGAGCATCCCAACTCATTCAGCAGTCTTTTCTTTCCCAGCCAAACTGTTATCCATCCCACCAATTTTTGTCTTTTCTTTTCTTTCTTTTTTTTTGGCAGAGAGGGCAAAAACTATTTTCCACTGGCATTGATGTATGTCTTTGGGATCCAAAGTTTTGAATACAGCTCATGCAAATAATGCTATTTAGAAAACTGTTTTTAGACTATTGAATAGTTGGTTTTTAAGGGCATTTTCACTAGCTCAGGCATAACCCCCTCGAGTTTGCAGAGTGCATGGGGCAGGAAGAAAGAAAAAATATTTTCTTTGTATATGAAGTTCTACAGGTTGTCGGACTAGGCTCTGATGTCTAAACAGAGAGGATCTGGCAGAACGAGTAGGTGACAATAATTGTGACCTAAAACAACATCTGTTATGTGAATTATGACATTGGCTGTCACTTTACATGTTTCGGTTTGCAAGGCTGATCTGCAAAGCTATTTATTCCTGCCTTATGATGAAAAACAACATGGGGCAAATGTAAGAGGGAACTTCTGGTCCCAAATGGGCCACTAACTTGCTCGTCTAACCCTGGAAGCTTTCTCTCTCCACGGTTCACCTTCCTCTCACAAATTACATGAGCTGTAGTAAATGCTTGCTGACCTCTTTTCCACTTCTGATATTCAGTGGTTCCCTGAAAGAAGCAACTAGCTAAGGGAGGTGTTTTTGTCATTAAATGAGCTACCTGCACAGGTTGCTTGTGTGATCGTGGCATGGCCCTGGGGGAAATTCGGGTTTGGATTCTGACCGTACCACTTCCGTTATATGAACTTGGGCTAAACACGCATGAATCTCTGGTTCTTCATCTATAAAACTGGGGTCCACATAATACATTCTTCATTAGGTTGTTGTGAAGGTGGAAAGACAAAACACCTATAAAACACCCAGTTCAGTGAGTGGCATATAGTAATATCTCAATATATGTAGCAAATTAACATAACTGTAAAATAAGAAAGGCTACAAATGAAATTACTATAGAAGAGTTACTGAAAATTATTTCTTATAGTCTATTGATGGAAAAATATATTGTTATTTTATTATTTTTAATTGTTTTTAATTTCAGGTCTATTTATTTGTTTTATTTTTTATTAAACTCACTTGGGTGACATTGGTCAATAAAATCCTATAGGTATAAAGTGTACAATTCTATGACACATCATGTGTATGTTGCATTGTGTGTTCACCACCCAAGGTTAAATCTTCTGTCACCATATATTTGATTCCCTGCTTTACTCACTACAACCCTAACCCTCTTCCCCATGGTAACCACCATACTATATCTCTGTCTATGAGTTTTTATTTGTTTGTCTTGTTTATTCATTTATTGCTTTCAGTTTTATATCCCACATATGAGTGAAATCATATGGTTCTTGAGATTTAATGCAATCTCCATCAAAATCTCAATGGCAATAAGAAAAATAGAACAAATATCATCAAATTTGTATAGACTCACAAAAGACCCTAAATAGCCAAAGCAATCCTTGGAAAAAAGAATAAAGCCAGAGGTATCACACTCCTTGCCTTCAAAATATACTACAAAGTGACAATAATCAAAACAGTATGATATTACCAAAAAAAGACACACAGACCAATGGAACAAATGAAAACTTTTCAATAAACGGTGCTGGGAAATTTAGAAAGCCACATGCAAAAGAATGAAACTAGAGTACAGTGTTTCCCCATATACAAAAATTAATTCAAAATGGATCAAAGACCTAAACATAAGACCTGAAACAATAAATTACACATAAGAAAAAACATAGGTACTAAACTTATAGACCTTGGTCTTAGAGAGAATAATATAAATTTGACCTCAAATGCAAGAGAAGTCAAAGTAAAAATAAATGAATGGGACTATATCAAGCTAAAAACCTTCTGTACAGCAAAAGAAACTGTCATCAGAACAAAAAGGCAACCAATGGAACAGGAGAACATAGTCGTAAACAACAGCGCTGACAAGGTGTTATGTTGAAAATATATAAAGAACTCATACAACTCAACAAAAACCCCAAACAATGCAATTAAAAAATAGGCAGAAGAGCTGAACAGAAATTTCTTCCAAGAAGAACTACAAGTGGCCAATAGATATATGAAAGGATGTTCAAGTTCACTAGCTATTAAGAAAATGAAAATTGAAACTACGATGATACAGCACCTCATACCAGTTAGAATGGCAATTATCAACAAGACAAGTAATAACGAGAGGCTGTAAAGAATAGGGAATCTTCATTCACTGCTGGTGGGAATGCAAACGAGTAGAGCCACTACAGAAAACGGTGTGAGGCTTCCTCAGAAATTAAGAACAGAGATACCATGTGACCCAGCAACTCTTGTTCTGAGTATTTACCTAAAAAAAAATTTTAAACATTTACTCACAAAGACATGTGCCCCTAGGCATTCACTGCAGCATTATTCATGCTGGCCGAGACATGAAAACAACAAAAACATCCCTCGGTAGATGACTGGATAAAGACGTGGTACACATGTACGATAGGATGCTACTGAGCCAGAAGAAAAGATGAAATGCTGCCATTTGCAACAGCATGAATGGATCTCGAGAATAGCATGCTAAGTGAAATGTCAAACAGAAAAAAAAAACCAACAGCCATATGATTCTTTTATTATTTTTTGGAAGAAATCCACTTCAAGCTAACCTAATTCTGGTCCAGAATCTTCTCCTTAGATCAGATTTTTCATCTGCTGCAATGCAAGAATTTCAACAACCGGTCACACCTTATTGTTTAGTCAAGAGAACTAACCTCTTTTCATTTAGATTATTAAATTTAAAATGTTAACAGTCGACACAATTACAGCCATCTAGTGTAAATGAATCAAAATCGTACCTATTTTTTTCTCAGATGGGCAAAAAATACATTTTTGTGTGTGCCACAGAATTTTACCAATCACTTCGTGTGTGTCATGAGATGCAAAAGGCTGCAAATCACTGCCTTAGATCCTGAAGAGGTTGGTACTTATATTGTCCCCACCTTTTAGTCCTTCAAGAGGGGACTTTCCTACAAAGCAGGGAGTTATTCTGGCATTTCCATCAAGACACATATAGGAGGTCTCCCCTTGTGCTCATGATGATATTTCTTTTGATATTTTTCTAGATCCCTTGTCATTTTGTGTTATGTACAGGCATTGCTCCAATTAAATGAATATTTACTGAACAATTTCTTAGACACTGGAGAGGGCACAGTGATGTGAAAGAGAGGTTCTGGCCTTAGGAGCTACATGGTTTTGTGAGAGGTGAGTAAGATAAGACACACTTAAAGCAGACAGTGCAATGAGCTTACAGCACCTACAGTGTATGCGGGAACATTGGCGATGAACCTTGAAGAATTAATAACATTTTATTGATAGGCAAAATTGATAGGGAGAGCTGCTTGAGAAGAAGGAATCTTAAAAAATAAATATAGGGGTAAAAGATGCATTGTCATTCTTAACAAGACAGTATTAATTCAATTTGGGAGAGCTGGTCTTAAGAGAGTAGAGTGAAAAGCTAATGAGTGTTTAAAGTTTTGGAGGATATGACTTTAGAAGGGTAAAAGTAGTGTTTAGGGTTTTTTTTCCACATGAATTTTTTAAAATTTTCAATTATAATTGACATCCAGCATTATTTTCATCTCAGGTGCATAGCATACTGGTTAGTCATTTATATAGCTTATGAAATGACACCCCCAGCCCTGGCTGGTGTAGCTCAGTGGATTGAGCACGGGCCTGCGAACCACACAATCGCGGTTGGATTCCCAGTCAGGGCACATGCCTGGGTTGCAGGCCAGTTCCCAGCAAGGGACACACCAGAAGCAACCATACATTGCTATTTCTCTCCTTCTCTCCTTCCCTTCCCCTCTAAAGATAAATAAATAAAATCTTAAAAAAAAAAGAAATGACACCCCCAGTAAGTCTAGGACTCATCTGGCACCATACAGAGTTATTATAATATTATTGACTATATTCCCTGTGCTGTACTTTACATCCCTGTGACTATTTTGTAACTGCCAATTTGTGTTTAATCCCTTCACCCTTTTCACCTAGCTCCCCAACTCCCTTCCCATCTGGTAACCATT
Source organism: Sturnira hondurensis (assembly GCF_014824575.4). Classification (NCBI taxonomy): domain Eukaryota; kingdom Metazoa; phylum Chordata; class Mammalia; order Chiroptera; family Phyllostomidae; genus Sturnira; species Sturnira hondurensis. The sequence continues at coordinate 3,718,547 of NW_028089315.1, forward strand.
AATTTGTTCTCTGTATCTGAGTCTGTTTCTGTTTTGTGTTTGTTTGTTTGTTTTGTTTTTTTTAGATTCCACATATAAATGAGATCATACGGCATTTGTCTTTCTGTCAGACTTTTTCTACTTAGTAAAATACCCAGTGTTTAGCTTTTATTCAGCGATGAAACCACAGCTTATTCATTCAACAGAATGTGTTGATGTCCCAGGCAAGCTAGGGTCTTTAATATATATATAAACAGAAATGTTTGTGGCAGCATCTAAAAGAAAACAGGCTCAGATGTGAGACTGGAGGCCACATGAGTAGTGGGTCTGAGCATTCTATAGGTTATTTAAGCCTTCAGTTACTAATAAGAAATATTTGTTGGAAGTTTCTACATGCCAGACATTGTGCTGCGTGCTTTTCAAGATGAACTGGAACATTACCATAGTAGCCTTACAAAGCAGGCACTAGCCTCCCATTCACAGCTGGGGAACTTGGGCTCCTAGATAGTAAATCACCCACTCAAGAATATACCATCAGAAAAATCACCAAGCGAGAATTCAAACCCAGTGCAAAGTCCAATTCTTGTTCTAGAATTGGACTTAGAACTGCTATGTTACGTCATCTTTTTAAGTCACTTTCCTATCCCATGCAAACACCCAAACCCCTTAATTACGAAGACATAAGATTAATGGGTGAGAGCCTGGCCCCCGGCACCCTCTTTCTCCACAGGTGACCTGCCCAGCATTTGTGCGCAGGTGTAGGGCATCGCCCTCACTCTGACTTTTAGCACAGAAGGTGTCGAATCTTTTTAAAGTTGGAACTATTTTCATACATTATCCAAATGTGCAAAAAAAAAAACCCACTTAATACCTCTATTTAGCTGTTTGGTGAAGTGTGCTTTTCATAACCTCCTCACACCGCCTGTTCTAAAGAAAAAGAACACTCTCCGGGAAGCACCAATTTGCACTTTTATATATACTTGTTAGTGTGTTACTTGGGGTCAGAAGGGCTAAAATCGGTCCCCTGCTGCTTATTCTTGTATTAGGTTTGTATTTTCTTGGAAAAAAAAAAACCTTCACAAAACCTTACTGTATTGTTTTTATAGGTTCCAATATTTCTCTCATTTACTTCTGGTTTCTGGGTTGCAAATGCTATTTAAGGACCAGTTTCTTTTTGCAAGGTTAGAGAGGGTGATATTTTAGCTAAGAAAAGAAATTCTATTTTAATTTATTTCTACAGAGCAGCTAGCCAAACTCCAGTTTTCTAAAACATTTTATCATGTTTTCTAAAACTAGCTATTTTCCACAAAAATATTTTTCAGTTATCATAACCTCAAATCCTCTTTGGTAGTCTTTTTATTTTTCATGGATTATCTCCAGCTCACTATATTCCTATTGATTTTACTATTTAGCTTTGGGTCTATACATACCAAATGAGAAAAATATTTTAAAAATTATTTTTCAATAAAATAATTTGTCTAATTGGAAATGGGTTTAAACTTGAGGACCATAGTCCAGAATTTTCACAACAGCCCTTTGCATTTCCAATGGGAAAGCCCTATGCCAAAGCAATGTGTGGAAACATTTCTAAATAGCAGCAAAATTGTTTACAGTGATTCGACAGACCACAGTATGATGAAGACTAGATGCTCTCTAACATTTTATGATTCTGTTCTTCTGTTACTACCTGGAGGTAAATCAGTGTTTTCCAGGCTGTAGGAAAAATCATGTCTCCAACTAAAGCAGCATGAATTAGAAACCGTTACAATAACTATTACATTTGAGTGTCAGAAGTATACTCATAATTCAAAAATAATAATTATCCACCTTATGGTTTAACAGTGAGCAATTCCAGTGAGTTCTTGCTTTCTCCACATGGAAAATACTTATGGCTATGTCCAGATAATACTACAGGTATCAGTAAGTGAGATAGACCTGGAATTCATTCATTTGTAGCAATAACACGGTCTAAAGCTGCATCTTGTCAATGACTTGAAAATCCCAGGGAATGAAACTTGTCAAGGGTAACACACAGAAGTTCTGAAGCCAACAGCAGGATACCTTTGGGTGGGAGGAGGTTATAACGAGAAAAATAACTATCATGTGTCAGAAGTACTTGTGATTTCATAATCACAACTTACCTTCTCTGTAGATATTTAGAGAGGCACTGTGGCATTTTATTTTTGTCAAAATATTTTCCTTTAGTTAGTTAGGGAATTATTCTCGAAAATCTAAAAGCTTCACTTTGCATGTGTCCTGTCTTTTGAGGGGAAGCCCCCTGAAGCCGGGGAGCAGGCTTGTACAGTGAGTGCAGTGACTCTCAGCACCTGGGTCTCTCTCTCTCCCAAACCTCCAACTTTAGTCTATGGGTTTCCGAATCCAGGAACCACCAAAAACGTGGGTCTTGCTCACTGACAGGCCCCACAAGATATGTAAATGTGCCCTGGGACCCACAGAAATGGACCACTATGACACCCCCAGGAAACCTGTGTGTTTCCCAAGTTCAGTGCCTTTGGAGCCTGTACTTTCATGCGACATACATTTTTTGATTAACTCTTTCAAGCAAATAGCCACACAGGACCTGAGGATACTAAAATTTGGTACTTCCAACGGTATCAATTAACTTGGTTATCAATATTTAGCATCTATCACGTGATAGTTCTTCTAACTCCCCATAAATTTGACACTGAGGGAAATAGTTTGCATTCTGAACACAAATTTGGGTCATAGTATAGATGTTAATCCATTTAAAGAACGAAGTTCTTTTTAGTTTTATAAGATTCCACTATAGCCCATTGAAGTTAATTAACCCACATCAAAATGCAATATGACCATCAGAAGGAAGTTGGACAGTCTTCATCCCGCATTCTGGTCACAAAGCTCTTCCCAACATGAAGATGAACTTGGAACACTTTAGATAGGGTGACCATACCTCCTGATCTGCCTGGTTTGGTTGTTCTGGTTTATGTTTGTTGTTCCAGCATAACTATTAATAATGTCCTCTTCCCTTTTAAGCGTGCCCTGTTTAGATAATACATTTTATATTGTCTTCGGTCTTCAATACCACTGGGGGAGAAAAAACTAATAATCCCAAAGTAGAAAGGAGATACATCAATTCAAGGTGGGAGTGCTCCCGTAACCAGAAATTGTTTCAAAGAAAAATTGGTGGGTATTAGAACAAGGAATTGGACTCTATTATCATGCAAAACATGAGAAGTAGGAGGATCTCCAATGACCGGTGATGAATTCAGACAGGCTGACCTAAGCCAATGGTCTTGAGGAGTTAAGTAGCTTGTCCACAGTCACAGAGCGGAGCAAAATTATTCCATGGAGAACTCCGGCACTAAATAGACTCCTGACTTGAAATGATCCATATGGATTTAGAAAATGTGCATCTCAGTTCTGACTTTGATGAACTTATAAGAGACCTTTCCCAAATTTTCAGGACACTGTAAACTGTCCACCCTCTTGGGAAGAGGATAAACCAGACTTATCTGATTCATAAGGAGAAATAAATGAGAGATCTCAGTGCCATGGAGCACCATACCTGCTATCCATAGCAAACACTAGAAAAAATGATACAACTTCCAGAATCGGATACTAACATCAAGGTGGTGTTTTAGTCGGGGGGCAAAATTATTCTCCCTAGTGTCCCTTTAAGAGTGCAATACCATTTCTCAAACTTTCCTAATTTATCTTTTATCTGAGTCCTTCATTTATAACTCTAAGCCTAAACCTTATACTGAGTTAATGAATTCCATTTATCCCCTTCCTGTTTGGTAAAGTAGTATTGCTCAATTGAATGAAAATAATCTTTTTCAAGTCTTAAAGAATGCCATCTGGTTCTGATATTCAAGAATTTGGTGAACATGTTCATGTTTACTCTAGACTTATAAGTTTTAATAACATTCCATCTGGAATACATTTCCCATACTGGAACACTATTTTTATTACATCCTTATACTGAATCCCTTTTAGTCTTTTGATTATCTTAGAGGCTTTTCCTAGAATGATCTTATATTGTATATCTGAGTACAAAAATAAATTCCAAATCATAGTCATGGACACAAAATCATGTTGTAAAATGGAATGTTCTCATCAAGACTCCATGGGTTGCAGAAAAGAGAAACTCACTTCAGGTAGCTTAGGGAAACGGGAGTTTATGATGTGGGTAGAGTGTCAAGAATGATTTTAGAGAAATTAGGAGAATGTCAGATCCGGAAATGGCTCCTTCTAGCTCTGTCTTTGAACTCTGCTTTGATATCCCCCACCACGTTCTCTGCCTGCACATCCCAGCCCATCCTTACCCCTTCACCTTCTAGGGCACACGAACCTTGAGTATGGCCAGCATGGTCACTGCACAGACCATTCTGCACATCCCATCTCAGTTCTAGAATTCATCACTGACAGGCTTTGGGCCAATTAGTTCAAATATTTGAAAGAAATAATCTGACTGACCTCTGTCCAATGAGTAGATTAGCTCACTTTTGACTAAGACCTCATCTCTAATAAATTAACGAGGGAGAGGAATGGGAATGGGTCACCTGATAAGTGTGGCTTCCACTTCTACAAGCCAAGGGAGAGGCATGGCTGTGCATTCTAGCAGGCAAAGACGCATGTCTAATACAGGGCAGGAAAAGAATTTACACTTGGTGTTCATCTTTTTTGGACGATGCCCTATATTCCAGAAACAGCTTCCACTTCTGTTTGATCATTTGTCAAGACTTATATTATCTCATCGTGCTGAGACACCTTCACAGGTCTTTCCTCTAAAAGGGCAATGAAGTAATAAATATTGTCACTACTGATTTTGTCGGTTTTTAAATGACACTGTGGAATAACAATCGCCTAGGTGTGAAATGCTTACTGTGATATTACAGAGGCTAAAAAAGTTAAGCACAAAACATATGCACACATACAACACACATGCACATCTATACTTTTCCAAGGGCATACCATTTAGCATCCCTTTTTGCAGAACAGCGCTTGTCTTTCAAAAAGGAGCATACCACACTTGGTAAACAGGTACTTCTTGAGACCAACTCAAATTCCTTACTAGAATAAAAAGCAGCACAACTAATGATTCTGCTGTATTGCTCATATCTTCGGTTATTAATGTGGTTCTCATTAAAAGGCCATATGTTAGGTTTTGCAAACAAACCAGTACAGAGGTTCAGCTGAAGTACATTGTCACAAATAAATCAGCCTGTTCTACTTTTAGAATCCTGGATACTGGCTCTGCTGGAGATCTTGATGTGGTTTGTATGCACACATGCCCCCAGAAATTGCTCCTGTATATGCATAAGTCTCCACTGTGAACCTCTTTTTATTACCTTTGGTTTGTCAAGTGAAAAGCAGTCAATCAAAACCACTCGACAATGTGTCAGTTGCAGAATCTTACAGAACTACAAAAGTATGAGCGTTTATTGTTTTCAAGAATATAGGCAGTAAAACTAAGGCTGGTGTACGGTGATCTTGGCAATAAGACATAAAACTCCAGACTGTTAACCAAGATAAAATGCTGTTTTTATCTGGAGTTTTGCCAGATTCTCTAACAAATGCCGTTACACGACAAGGAAGAATATCTTTACATTGTGATGGAAAGCTCAGCCTGAGGGTCATTGATGACTGCCAGGTCAGGTACCAGTTCCCCAGAAAACATCAAAGAAAAAATGAGGAAAAAAAGCAACATCTCAGACCTTGCCAAATAGCTCCTGAATGATCTGAGCTCATCAGAACATCCAGTTCAAGATGGGCCTTTTCCCTGTGCATCTGCCTATGTGGTCAGTTCAAGTTCAGTGGCAGAGCTCAACAAAAAAGGATGGTTCCAATGAAAGACAGTTTTTATATGCCCGAGGATAAGAAAAAGAAACTCAGGTTCAAGAAGCAAGGAAGTGACCACACATTCTGTGGTGAGGAAGAAATACACCTACAGGGGAAGTTAGGGCTCTGCGGGGACAGGTAGGAAAGATAAGCACACAGTTCAGCCACTCACTCCGATATGGCAATGGAGACTGGAGACTAGACACTTCAGGAGGCAGAACAATGAATGCTTCTTTGGCCTGCTCTATTCAGTACCCTAACTACCTGATCCAGGTACTCACGTTATCTTCCCTTTATGCCACTAATTCTTCTGTGTTTTTAACATTTTAATTAGGAAATAATATGACTTTAATATGAAATCAACCAGGGACTGTCCTCTAAAAATTAACTCTGTGCCCTGGCTGGTGTAGCTCAGTTCATTGAGCACAGGCTGCAAACCAAAGGGTCGCCAGTTCAATTCCCAGCCAGGGTGCATGCCTGGGTTGCAGGCTAGGTCCCCAGTGGGGGCCACGTGAGAGGCAACCACACATTGATGTTTCTCTCTCCCTTTCTCCCTCCCTTCCCCTCTCTCTAAAAACAAACAAACAAACAAACAAATAAAATCTAAAAAATAAAATACAAAAATTAACTCTGCAACATTTAACATAAGCTATGTCTGTGGTAATCACACTTCACAGAGTCTCAGCCTAGAGATGGTCTACATCCTGGAATGAATGAGGGACCCTCACTCCCTTGTCGCTCCATGGAAAAAGGCCAGGGTAGACCTCAGTGGTTGACTAGGACCCACTTAAGTAAATCCCAGACTCCAGGCCATGGCTCATGGGGACCTGGCTGCTGGGGGCAGCTGGAACTCTGGTGATTCTTTCCAAACTGGGGAGCCCTTGGCGAGGGTACTCAGGACTGCTTCCCTCTTTCAAAGCGACTATCTACTACGTCAGTATGTGTCAGACATTTTTCTCACGTGGTTTTATTCTCACAGCAACCTGACACAGCACTATTATATCTTGTCAAATTTTAAAAAATTACATAATACATGTTTTTTCCCAAAAATGAAAAAAAAAAGATAAAATAAAAAAGTAAATATTACCCCTGCTTGCACACAAGCTATACCACTCATTAAACTTCCCAGGGGGTAACCACATGAGCAGTGCCTTGAGTACCTTCCAAAAATCTTCTATCCATGTGTCCTTCCATTTTTTTCTCATAGCCTTCCAAAACATTTCATTTCATACTGTGTCTTCGACATTTATCCAAAACTAATTTATTTGTATCCCCCATATCAAATCAAGTTTCCCATTGTTAATTTTCCACATCTAAGCTGTGAGGGCAACTTTGCTCACAAGTCCCCCCATCCAGCACAGATGAAAGTCAAACTACCAGGACATGACCTGCTTGGGGAGGAGAGGCGGTCAGTCTCTCAGAGGAGAAGGACCAAGAACCTCTTCTTCAATGGCGAGTACAGGTAAAGCTCATCAATCAATGTCAGGATCAAACAGTAGATAACATTTCAAAGAAATCTGAGAGCTTAGTCGGAGTCAGTGTCTGTCAGGTAAGGGAGTTGCAAAAACTTTGGGAGACATACTCATTTCCTGCTCAGACCCTTATCATATGAATGAAAGCACTCTTAGCAAAGCAGGCTTCACAGGACTTTAGGAACTCTTCCTTATGCTTGATCACCCCGGATCCCACTCTAGCGGGCAAAGGGCTGCACCGCCTTCCCCATCATAGGTTTTTAGGCTTAAGTGGAGTAGAGCCAGGAATCATTTCTCCTAGACAGAAGTGGGGACTCAGACAGTGTCAGAATAGCTGG